>NC_053438.1:4526321-4856189 GCF_007990345.1 Gossypium hirsutum | reverse complement strand
GAAAATATGTTCTCTAACTCCCAAGATAGTTGGTCTATGGATTCCATGATGGTGCTTGAATTCTTCCAACAGGTTACGGATTTTTAGTGCTTCCTCGAAATAGTTGTCTTGGTTCATATCAATAGTTTGAACTGCATCACCACGAGTGAAGACAATGCCATGGTTTTGATTCTCTGGTTTGCCTTCTCCAATGTTCATTGGACCAGGCAACTTGATTCGATATATCTCCACCTCCCGTTGTAATTGCCGGTCGTACTTAACGAGAACCGAGTAATATTCCTTCTCGTCGCTCTCTGTTGAAACCTGATCAACATAGGCCATCCGAAGGGATTCATTATGTTTCAAAAGATCAATGATTTCCTCAGCACGAGGGTCTCCTATGGCCTTATGTTCCCAATACTTCTGACATGAAACAACATAGGTATACTTCATCAAAGCAATACCTTCTTCCTCTTTTGTTACGGTAATATCCGTCTCAGATGAAGAATCGAGAAAAGCTAGCAGCTGTAGAGCTCGATAATAGTACATCATGCCTCTGACCGTGCGTGCAAATGTCTGGCCTCTATAAGATGCCCAAAGCCTTAAATCTCTTAACTTGGTTGTCCATATTTCATCTGCTGTCACCATTCCCTCTCTACGCATTCTTTCGATGAAGTTCTTCCACTCATCATCATAAATGGTCTGCAAATAATACAGGATAGAAATCCCATCCTCGTTCTTAGTTTTGAGTGTTTTTTTGCTGTACAACACAGCTTCATCGTTGAAAGGGGTAAGGACACTGAAAGCTATCATCTCCTCCACTCGAGGAGCTCGAGGCATTTTCATAAAGAGTGAGTTACTAAAGAAAGCAAGTCGACGCCTTGCCTCGTTATTAACAGGAATGGAATGCATGGAGTCCCTGGTGGTAAGAATTGTATGCAAGCGCTTAACCTGCATATAGAAGTCCTTATTACTAGGATCCTGCGACTCAACTGCGTTCTCGAATAGCAATCCTGCCATGGTGGTTCGACTCTTGGGAGCCAATCCATCTTCCCTCAATTGGTCCATTGTCCTCTTTTCTTTGAAAAGGTAAGGAACAACAATTTCATAAAGTGACTGCATAGCATTAGCAATCTCATTCACATTCTTGTTTGGTTCAAGTAGCAGCTCAACAAGTTTTATCAACCTGGAATGGATTTGAAGCAGTGCAATCATTCTAAATGTCTTAGTGAACTTTTCAATCTCGATAGAATGATCGATTTCCTGAAACAAGGCTTTGAGAATGGAATGCTCCTCGGTACTGCTTTTGATTAGTTTATGAAGCATCAAGTACTTGACACAATCATATGTTTCAATCACAGCACAACGCCTATACTCATTCTTGCATATTTTATACCAGAGCCAGTTATCCGGCTCATCGTAGAAGTCCATTGCCAGATTAAGAGAGCGTAGCAACTCATTCCCCAAAAGAAAACATGGCCAACGAATGACCCTGATCTCCCATGAATTCGGAGGCAACTGTAGTAGCCCAACCTCTTCATCAGAAATGATATCTTCTTCCCTAAAAGTGGTAACTATTTCATTCCATATTAAAGCAAACTCGTTAGCCTTAACCAGGTTCGATTCGAGTTCGACCATTTTGAAAGGCCGCTGCAGCCCACATCTCACCTTCACCTGATGAATGGCTTCACACAGTTTTTCCCTTAAAGAACCTCCAGTGATCATTATTTCCTGTTGTGGCAGCAAATTGAATTGAATGGCAGTAGCAAAGAACCGAAACCTCCATCTCAGCTGCTCGATGTTTCGAATTTCACCCAACAGTTGCAGCAACCCCATGGCAGCCCCCACAAAGGGAGAATAGAATGAGTACCAAACCTGAGTATCAGCCAAGTAAATCAACACCACAGGCAACCACAACAACCCAATAGTGAACTTGTTGCTGACACTAAATAGGGCTTGCCAGTCCCACTCATAGTCTGCAATTGTTGAATCCAACAATTGTTTTGTTGTGCTAATCATGGGCTTGATCTGGAAGAAGTAACTGACGGTAAATTTTGTACCTAACACCAAAACCCAGAATAGGACATACTTGATTCTATCAACCAGACCTTCCCTCAATCCTTGACCGATGTAACAGTCACCATAGAACCACCATGATAGCAGGTCAAATACTTTCGAATTCAGGCAAATACAAGGAAGGAAAAACAACACCAATTCCGCCAGTTCAGGTAACCCATAAAGAAATGCAAGCCCTAGAAAAAAAGTTACCCTTTGGTTAGCCTCATTAGACCAATGCTTGTCGTGGTTCCTTTGCACCCAAATCCTTGTGTAACAAAACACAAATGCGCCAGTCCAGGCTGCAGCAACCAAAATCCGTAGCACCATCCTAAGGACCAGTCGCGACGTGTGTCTCGAAACACGGCTAAACTCCATAGCTGGTTCAAGTAAAGCATGGAAAAGCCTCATCCCACTCCAAGTGATGAACAATGATAAAACTCGAACCTTAACATCCTTGTTATCCAAAGCCAGCCATGGATACTTCTTCTCCTCCCAGGCCAAGATTACCATTACGTGAAGGAAAAGAAACAGCATCACCCATAGCCTGTTGAAGCTTCTGTAAACGTTCCAAAACGTCCTTCGTTCAACAAACCCAGTTTTCCTTTCGCTTGTAAACTTATTGTTGAAATCAAGTGGCCAGTTGAGAGTATGAAAACAACTTTTGCTCCAAAAGTACTCGTTGAAATCATCATAGTTCCTCCACGTATCATGCGGGGCGGTTCCATTTTTGCTTTTGGCCACCTCGGCCTCGATCGTATCATATATTGGCTTTACAACGCGGTTTAGAAACGCGTTTTCCCCAGATATCGATGGTATCCATGGCCGTCCCGTGTCTTCATCAATGTAATCTTCTAGGATTTTGTTCAGTTCCATGGCCATGTGATGAAAAATGTAGCAGAGGCATTCGGGCATGAACCTCAAATTTGCGGATTCTCCCCATATCAATAAATACAGTCCAACGTAAAGCAACTCTCTACGAGTATCAGACTCCAAGTTGTCAACGTTGGATGCCTTCCCCAGGTAAGAACACCAGTTAGTGTAGTTTTCGAGTAGCTTACGCCGGAATTCGCGGAGGACTATGGCTTGGAAGGTTCCATTGTTGTCAACCGGTGGCATAGAGAGGCGCATATGGGCATTAGCCAAGTGGAGAACAAGGTGTTCCCTTTGGTTCTTTACGTTATCGTGTTGGAAACCAAAGAATAGTCCCAACCAATCGAGGAGGTCCATGGAAGAAGGATGCCATGTGTGGTATGGTGGCTCCCTGAGGTTACCCAAGGAGCGCAAGGATAATAAGACAGCGCGTACTTCAGGGTACCGAACGCAGGGATGACTGGCATCGAGATTGTGAACAGGGATTATGTTGTACCCTTCGCCTTCTAGTGAAAGCCGGTTACAGGGTCGGGACATGGCACCAAAACTGTAGGAAATGCAAACAGGATACCAGGAACTTGAGTAGGATTGTCAATGTGTTCGGTTGTCAGTTTTGTCTTCTTCTTTTTTTGCTTATAAAATTAAACCCTAAATTATAAATTATTTTATCACAAGTCTTAAATTATTCATTTTGTAATATATATTAATTACTATTGTTCTAACACAAGTGGTCTTATGAGTGAATACAAAAGGGTATGTTGTTAGGACAAGTGTGAATAGCAATTTTTTAATTGTATAATATAAAAAAAGACTAAGAAATAAGTTTATATAAAATAAAAATATTTTGTTAGGTAAGTTAAATTTTAAGTCTTTCTATTTTATTGGTCTAAAAATCTTGGTTCTGTCATGAAAACTATAAATATTTTTTGTCAATTTTTGTTAACTTGAAATTTTAATTAAGTTATCTTTATATCACATAACATACAATTGGCAGAAAATAAACATGTTAGGTTGACGGATTTTGACAAAACTACGGACGAAGATAATAATTAAGTTAAGATTTTTAAATTTAAAAAGTAGATTATTGAATTTTTAACTTTCAAAATACAAAGGCTTAATCTCAAATTTTGTACAACTACAGGGACTAGCAACACATTTTAACATTTATATAAATATTATATTACTATTATTTAACCATTAGTATATATACTATCTATTTAAGTGTTTTACTAAGTTCGTGTCACCTTCAATCGGATCACCAATTTAATTAGAGAATTACAAAAATGTCCTTCCATAATTTTGTACAACTATAGGGACTAACAACACATTTTAACCTTCATACAAAAATGTCATTATAAGTTTTGATCATATCTGCTCTTTTTGACACAATACCTATAACTACCCATAATCTCTCCCCAATTCATAAATTGGAGGATAATGCGCTTCAACGCACTGGAACTCACGTCCTCCTGCATTTGCAACAATACTCATACCAGTCGAGCTAAAAAAATTACGCATATTGTGAGATTTAAACCCAAAGTAATTGCATTAGTAAAACTAATTTTAATTTACCACTCAGCTAAAAAAGAAATTATTAATATTTTTATACATTTTAATTTTATTATCACATTTTATTACCTCCATCAATTGTATATATCTATATCTATACTTACTATTATTTAAGCACCTGATTGAGTTGGTGTTATGAGTCAACTGGGCACCAATTCAGTTAGAGAACTTACAAAAATGTTATTTCGTCATTAAAATAAATTATATTATTCGAGGGCATCTTAATTTTTTTATTTAAAAACCAATAAAAATATTCATAAATCAAAATTTGAACCCTTGCCAATTAGGTTAGTAAAAGCTTAAATTTATCACTCAAACCAAAACTCTATTTTGATATTTTTATACATTTTTATTTTAATATGCATATTTTATTACCTCCATCAATTGTTTGTATAGAAATATATATCCTTGCTATTATTTAAGCTCCTAATTGAGTTGGTATCACGAGTCAACCGAACATATTTCATTTTACTTACAATGTGATCTAATTTCTTTATTTTAATATTGTACATATTTCATTTATTATTAATTAGTTTCTGACTGTACATTTCATTACTTATTATATGTCATTTTTAAACATGCATCTGTGTTCTAAATAGCGGTTTCCATACCCATACACATGTGATAGAATACTAATAATGTTGTCGATTGAGAACTCCATGTATTGGCCTAATGGTCAAAGGTGTTCACCGCCTCAAGAGTGACCTAAATTCTAGTCGTTGTTTGTAATTCACCAATATATCGATTGAGATGGTGTCACAAATTAACTCGACACCAACTTAAGATTAATGACAACATCATAATAAATAATTGTATTCATTTAGTAATATTAATATATTTAAATTTCGTTTTAATTACCATTGTAATTTATATATGACTTTGACCGCATGCTGAAATTTAGCTATTATTAAAAAGAAAATAATATTGTCAGGAACTTTCTTAGAAAGAAAAAAAACAAAGACTTGATATTACTAAACTTGATATGGGAAGTCAACGGGAGGAATTTGATATGGAGTTGGTAGTCTAATTTATTTATTTCATCCTATTACAATTATATATCAATTTTTTTTAGATAAATGTGTAATATATTATAGAGGTGTTTATAGGTAGGGTCGGGTCGGATTAATCAGATTAAGTTTAAGCATGATATTAGCATATTTTATGTTTGTCTAAATCCGACCTAACATGAAATATGAACCAAAAATTTTGTCTAAACTTGTCCATATTTACAAAAAGATTTTTTTGATTTAAAAAAAATATATTTTATTTTATAATGTTATAATTTTTTATTTATTGAAAATTTTTATATAATTATTTTAATGTTTACATTAGAGTAATGTTATATATTTAGTATAAGTTTATTTTTTAATATGTTCTGAATCACATAATATATAAAAATAACATAATATAAAGTATTTAAACTTAAAAACGAGTCAGGCCGAGTTCAAGCCTTAAATTTTCAAACCAGCTGTGTCAGACCCAAATTTTAAACGGGCCTAATTTTTTTCCCAAACCCATTTTTCGAACTTAATATTTTTGCCTAGACCCTCCCAAAATTCGAACAAGCCTTCGGACCTAGATGAGTAACTCAACCCATAAACATATCTAACAACTATGTATCAAATTGGCATAAATTATTTTAGAATATTTATATAATACTTTATATTTTATATTTAATTACAAGTAAATTTCCATAATTTAATTACAGAAAATTAATAATTTCATCAATAATGTTTTTAAAATTAAGTTAAAAATTAAAAAATTCTATTTTAGTTCGTATTATAAGAATTTTAACTTTCTACTTTTATATTTTTTTTTCAATTTAGCTCTATTTCTATATAAAATTATTTTAAAAAATTAAAAAAAATTCTATATACAAATTTCAGATTATTACAACAATAAATCTTCAACATTGTATAAAATCATGAAAATGAATAAAAAAATAGATCAATTTCAATCTCTTAACATAGTATTCATTTGGTATAAAGCTTAAATATGATTAAAAATTAATGTTTATATAAAAGAAGTCGAGGTTCTATTGCAATAAATCTCAAGATTGTGCAATATTGAGACATAAGAATGAAAATCATCATTCAATAGAATAGAACCAAATTAATAAAATCTCTAAGTCGAGTTTCAAATTGTTAAAGAGCTTCTCTCACAACGGATATCACAGAGACTTGTGAAATTGACTATGATACCATCGTTTAAATTCATTTAAATTATACCATAAAGTTTTCAAACTCAATTCAAAATTTCAATTCATTTAAATAATTTTTCAAAACTCAAATCGTAAGAACAAATTATATTCCAAATCTTTTTCTTTTATTACAATGAAAAACAATTTTCCCTTCATTTTCTCTCACTTTATCTATTTTTATTTAATTTTTTAAATTTCTATATATTTTTAGAACTTCGTTTTTTTATAATTTTTATATAGAATCAATATCAAATTGATAGAAAATAACCAAAATAAAAACTTACCTATAATTAAGTGACTAATTGTATAATTTACCCTATATTATATTATATTATATTAATTACTTAAACATATACATATAACTATATATTACTTGTGCTTACATTACATTTATACTTGTAAGAGTCTTTTCTTACAAAAATAAAAACAATTAATTGCCCTTCATTTGTTTTGTTTTGGTAAGTTTACTTGTAAGAGTCTTTTATTATGCTTAAATTATGCATTTAGTTCTTATACTATAATTTAGTAATTTTTAATCCTTGTACTTTTTTAATTTTAAAATTATAATACTTATCGAATTGTATCTATTAAATTTATTAAGTTCTATTAGTTTCAAAATTTGACGCGATAAATATATTTCCACATGTATAATCCATGTGAGACTATTATTTCCGCATGTTACTCACAAAAAAGTCAACTATTAATGGATTTAATAGTTAATTTGTGTCAATACTGAAATTTTAAAATGTGATAGATTAAAATACTAGAATAATCCAATTAGAGAACATGGACAAAATTAACAACTTTACGCATAATACAATATTAGCAGCATAATTTAACTAACAAGATTTAACAATTATGGTTTGAGTTAGGACTGAAATTTCAAAATTCGAAAAGTTTGATTTTTTACCTATATCTTTTTAAGAATCTTGTGCAATCAGTCTTATAATTATAATTGGAAATGAGATTGGATCAAACAAGATTTTCTTTTCAATGATCCTAATGTGATCTACTTACCTTGTATACTGATATATCCAACAAAATATGAGTTTGTCTTAATCCTTTGTGTCCTTATATTAAGAGTAATTGATTTGATGAGATTTAGATCCTCATGGATTAAATGTTGCTTTGTGAAACTAGATTTGTGCTCTAAATAAGAAAATCTTGTTCAACCTTGAAAGAGCTAATTGTAATGAAATTGTTACGAGAGTAATGGCACGAACAATTACAACTTAAATGATATTATGGATGTATACTGATCTATATTTGAAGATTAATCTTGTGGAGCAACATATTTTTAAAGATTGAATTGATCTGGACCAAGCAAATCGAATCCTTTGATTTGTGAAGATTGAGTTAAATGATTTGAAAACATATCTCGTAGATATTTTATTTATTTTGAATCTTATGAGTTTTTTTTACGATTCTATTTTAATTGAATGTTGATGGTAATTAATTGATAAGGTAACAAGCATCATACTCTCTACGAGTATCAGAATCGAATCTGTCAACGTTGGATGCCTTGCCGAGGTAAGACACTAGCTATTGTAGTTTTTGAGTAGCTTATGGTGGAATCCGTGGAGGACTACGGCTTGAAAGATTCCAATGTTATCGGCCGGTGGCAAAGAGAGACGCATATGGTCGTTGGCCGAGTAGAGAATGTAATAGCCCAATTTTGACCCTAATCGGACAAAGTGGTTTCGAGACCACGAATCTGAGTCTAAAAATATTTTAATATTATTTTCTGTGTTAAATATGTGTGAAATTATATATGTGAAAGTTTCGTGAAATAATTTTACTGTTGTATGCTTAATTTGAGAAAATGACTAAATTGCGTAAAGTGAAAATTTGAGGGTCAAATATGAAAGTGCTTAATTGTTTTTGTCTTTATAAATTGGAGGTTCTATGTGGCAATTAAGCCATTTTCCAAGTTAGTGGACGGCATTAGGTGGTGTATATGGTTTTCTTATATTATTAAAATAATATATATGTTATAATAAGGTATAATATATTATTATGTGATAAAAAAAAAGAAAAAGAAAGGAAGCCACTATCATATCATCTTCTCCACTGTCGAAACTGGAGAAAGAAGAAAAAGAGAAAAGCTTGGCTAAGGTTCGGCCATTGGGAGTTAGATTAAGGTTAGTCTTTTGTTCGGTTTTTGATAATTTTTACGTTTTTTATATCGTTGCTTTGTGTTCTTTAAAACCCATGTTTCAATTTTGTGAATTGATGGTGATTTTGTGCTTTGCCATTGATGAGTGCTTGAGCTTTTTGATAGTTGTTGATGAAAAATGAAAGATATGTTAAAGATTAATATGTTTTGTGTTGAAGTTTTTGGTGATTTTGAGTAATTATGGCTAAATTACAAAAATAAATTTTTGAAGGACTCAAAGGTGAAATAAATGAAATGTATGGACTTATATGGGTACTAGGAAGATTCGGCCCTTAAGGAGTGTGGCCAAATTTTGTATATTTTGTGTTTTGTGGAATAAGGACTAAATTGTGAAAGTGTGAAATATTAGGGGTAAAAATGTAATTTGCCCATTTATGCTTTATTAGACTAAATTGAATGAAAATATGTTAAAATGAGATTTATTTGAATATGTTAAGATCAAGAAAACAAGAAATGTGATTTAGATTGGGGAAAATCGAAAGTAGTTGAGTAGCCAATCAATTAGTCGACGACATCCGAAGTAAGTTTATAAGCAATTAGATATTAAAATTTCTGAATAAATGTTAGTTATATATGCTGAAATGGAAATATGATAAATATATATATAGCTGAATGTATTTTAGTTCGGAAAGTAGAAATAGACGTGAATGTGATTTATCAATATTTAGCACTAAGTGTGCGAGTATGGAATAGCTACGGCTATATGAATGGCACTAAGTGTGTAAAATTAAAATGATGATGTCGAATAATAGGCACTAAGTGTGCGGAATTATAATAATGATGTTGAATAACGGGCACTAAGTGTGCGATACCGAGAGTAATTTGGTTAGCACTAATTGTGCAACTTCATTACGGCATCGGCACCGATATGTGATCCCATGTAAGACTATATCTGGGATATGGCATTGGCATCCTACCAGGTGTACGAGATATCCCGAACATCCCTAATATTACAAGTAAGGTGTGTCTATGATCACTTGATTGTTATGTGCCAAGATATAATATGCTTTGGTGTAAATGTATATAACTGAAAGTGAACACAAATAATTATTGAATGAGTGAAACTGACCTTAAAACAGTTGTGGGCAGCAGCACTAATATAACTTTGAAAAATCACCAAAAATAGTAGAAATTGAATTAAAGTCTGGGTGAGATATGAAATTAAAGATTAATGAGTCTATTTTTCTATAAAAGAAACAGAGTAAGCAAAAGAAGTGTGAATTATGAGATATTTGAATTTTGGTGAAACACGGTCAGAATGAGTTTCAGAATCCCCTGTTCCAACTTTGAAAAATCAGTAAACATTGTACAAAAATAATTATGGAGTATAATTTATATGTTTGAAATCCTTAATACGTCTATTTTCAATTGAAATAAATGAGAACATCATATGAATTTTGTATGAGGAGAAAATTGATTCGTTGTGAAGAAGTGTCAGAACTGTTGGACAGCAAAACAGGGGTAAATTGAATGAATAAACTGTACTAATTGGCTAAACCAAAAATTCTGAAAATTTTATGGTAAGAAGTTATATGAGTCTAGTTTTAGGGAAAATTTACGGAACTTAATTTAGAACCCTGTAGCTCCAGATAAAAATAAATTAGCGTCTATGACGCAGAAAGACAGCTTGCTGGAAATTAAGCAAACCTTAAAATTTATGTGTGATTAAATTTATGTTACTGTGAAATCATATGAGAAAATTTATAGATCTTAATTTGGAGCTCTGTAGCTCCGGATGAATATGATTTAGTGACTCTGACTCAAATAGAGAGCTTTAAATTTTAATATAAGTGAATAGTGAAATTATGTATAATACTATTTAAGCATGTTTTATACGTAAAGGATGTGGAATGGAGAGGAGGTGGAGGACAATAAAATGTATGAAATTAATTATTTGAAGTTATATAAGCTAGTGCCGAATGTAATATTGTGATTTGATTATATTTCGAGAATGATTTAAATTAGATGTGAATTATGTGAAAGACTGATTTTGTAAGTTCAGGCTTTATGCCTAGCAGGCTTTGTGCCGGTGAATTATATCAGGCTTTATGCCTAGCAGGCTTTGTGCCGGTGAATTATATCAGGCTTTATGCCTAGCAGGCTTTATGCCGGTGAATTATATCAGACTTTATGTCTAGCAGGCTTTGTGCCGGTGAAATGTATCGGGCTTGGTGCCTAGCAGGCTTTATGCCGGTGTTATATACAAGGCTCTATGCTCTATAAATCTTATGTGAGCAATAGTAAAAGCAAATAAATGTGTTAAGAAAGCTAAATTATTCGGTACTGATTTGGCAGGGAGTTAGACCATGAGTGGTTTATGAATTAAAACATGTTGGTAAGCCCGATACATGAATAAATGTTGTGCTTATCCCTACTTATAATGCTTATGTTATATGTATATTTGGTGAACATATTTGGTATACATGCTTAGGCTTTGGCCAAGTAGTTACATAGACCATGCCACGTTAAATTTATAAGTTATGCATTGATATGGTTTGTTATGTGATTAGTCCCAAAAAGAGTTATGTTTAAATACACTAGCTTGCGACTATGATTGAATGATTTGTTTATATCTTGTGTGATGTTCATAGAAAATGAGTGTGGAAAGTTAATGAAAAGTAAGTTCATATGGCTGAACTTTTATGATTAATCGTTAATGTGGGAATGGTATAATGTATCAATTAGTATAAAGTTGTTGAATTATAATTATGGTAAAAATAAGAATAAAATGAGATTGTTTGTTCAAATTAATGGACACGCAGGATTGAGTACATATGTACGGCAATCAGTGATGAATTGACGGATAAGTCCATGGTGGATCCATGGCAAAATGTGAAAAGTAAGTATGGTGTTTCAATAAAGACCACCATACTGAGTTATAGCATTGTGAAAAAAAAATTCAAGCAAATTGTGACACCGGGCAGACGATGTACTCAAGTCCGTAATACGATCCTTAATTTAAAAAGTATTTGAAAGTGCAATTGAAGTTAAATGTTGGATTATAAGTTGACATCTGATATTGAGCTCGATTGAGTAAATCCATTATTTGATAGTGTGGTTAGCAGAAAATGTTGCATTATATATATATATATAATGTGAAGAGTTATAAAAGCATGTTAATAATTTTGAAAGTTTTAAATTTGAATGAAATTTTGTAACTCGGTTTAATAGGTTTACATGTGTAAGTGTTCTGGTAATGCCTCATACCCTGTTCCGGCGTTGGATACGGGTAAGGGGTGTTACAGAGAACAAGGTGTTCCCATTGGTTCTTTACGTTATCACATTGGAAACCAAAGAATAGTCCCAACCAATCGAAGAGGTCCATGGAAGCAAGGCATCGGTGGCATGGCGGCTTTCGGAGGTCACTGACAGCACGTATGGACGACATGATGACACGTGCATATGGGGATTGGAGATTGTTTACAGAGATTATGTTGTATGGTTCGTCTTCCGATGGAAATGACTGGTAACAGGGTTGAGACATGGCAGTGAAGGTGGTGTTGGGTAGTTAATGGAGTTTTCAATGTGTTTAGTTCTGTCTTTCAATGGGGTTGAAACTGGATTTTTCGACGTACTTTTTGTTTACTTTTTAAGAAAATTTCCATTCTCATACCATTTATACTTCTAACTTGTTAAAAAGAAGTCCCACTTATCGATTGATATGGGTTAATTATCAAAATTATACATGAATTTTAATTTAATGTGCAATTTCATATATAAAATCTAATTTTGTGCGATTTTATACAAAAAAATATTATTTGATTCAATTTTCATAAACCACTAACAATGTTATCAAATTAGCAATATTCTATGTTGATATATTGTATAAAAAAATTATATTAACCCAATATAAAATAAATAAATGTATTATTTCTTTAAATGTGTACAATTGAATTAAAATCAAAGCTTTATGTACACGTATGAACCACAATTCAAGTTTCATGTGTATAATCGCACCAAATTAAAGTTCATGCATCAAATTGCACATTCGACCAAAATTCATGTATAATTTTTTCCCTATTTTTTATTACATGGAGTTAGAATCTTGGGTAAATTAAAAAAAAATTTTAAAAGTTAAGTGATTCTTCCTTGAGCTATAATATTTTGCAAATGATGATGAATTGTGATAAGATGTCCATGTGATATGTTAAAGAAATGGATGTGAATATGTCAAAATATGCCTATTGATATGTTGGTTTAATGCACACCTGATATGAAAGTGTATGTGGCTCAATGAACAAAGTGATTAAACTTGAAAGTGCATTACATGAACATGTGATAAGTGTAAGTGTGCATAAACCAGAAAATGAATGTGTAATGTGGATATATTGGCTTTGGGATCTCTTGAAATGATTGGATCTATTTATCATATCATAGGATTTGAGTATTCATATATGTGTTTTGATATTTGGACATGTTGGAGGGATAAGAGAATGTAGAGCTAAGCTCCATTCATTTGGACTTGTTTGGTATGTTAGAGAGTGATAGCTTAATGCCACACTTACTTGGAACATGTTAGACTATATGAGTAATTGGTGCAATAGAGATCCAAGTATCTGAAGTGTTGTATTGTTATACATATTTCATAATGACAAGATGCCAATGTATCAACATGATTAAATGATTAATGGTGATAAGTGTTATGTGCTATCTAGTCTTGCTCTTAACCCTTGATATTGTGGTTTATTGTAGTATCTTGAGCACTCACTGAGCTTGTTTAATTTCACACTCTCTTGTGTTTTTTTTTTTGTAGAGAAATAGCTTGTGTGGAGTGATGAAGTAAGCAAGTTTGTGATCTCAACGCAAAACAATTTAATTGTGTATGTGAGATGGTTTTCTTGAAAATAAATGATGGCAATGTGGAATCATTTTGAGGGATTATACTTTAGTTTTAGTTTAGTTTGTAAATGGATATTCCATGGATCGATTAAGGACTTTTATAACTAGTTTTTGGGTGCTTTTATTGTTTGGATTGTTGCATGAATGATGCTAGATGAATGGTTAAGTTATATGTTGATTAGCGTGCATATGTCTTAGTGATTTGCGGTTATAGATGCTTAAATGACTTGTTGAATGCTCGGAAAAATGTAAAATGACTAAATGGTAAGGTATGGACCTATTATACACATAAAAATTGCCTTATATTGAAATTTGACATGTTGAGTAGATTAAATTGGGACTTTAGAAATGCATTTTAGCATAGATAATCGGATTGAATGCCAGAGTATGTTAATGTACAATCTAGTGTAAAAAAAATTATTCCAAGATATGTATGCCTATTTTTACTTGATGATTGTTTGTTATGTATGTATTTGCATGGTGTGACTGGCGGTTTGCGTGAAGAGCCACATAAGTGGCTAATGTGACATTCCAGATTTAGGTTGGTCCATCCCAGCTGATTTTGGGGTGCCACAATACCTAAAGCATAATTTCTACAAATTTAGTTACTTTGATATTCGAATATTTAAAGCTAGATGAGTTCTGAATGAATAATTTACAACCACTTGAGCTAAAACAATTAGGACTTTCAAATGTTAAATGTAATTAATACGTATTACACAAATTATTAATTTAAGATCACTTGTGATCAAACAATTTATTAAGACGAACACATTGACAATCCTACTCAACTTACTCGTATCATATTTGCATTTCCTGCAGTTTTGGTGCCATCCGACCCTGTAATCGGCTTTCACTAGAAGGCGAAGGGTACAACATAATCCCTGTCCACAATCTCGATGCCAGTCATCCCTACGTTCGGTACCCTGAAGTACGCGCTGTCTTATTAACCTTGCGTGCCTTGGGTAACCTCAGGGAGCCACCATACCACACATGGCATCCTTCTTCCATGGACCTCCTCGATTGGTTGGGATTATTCTTCGGTTTCCAACACGACAATGTAAAGAACCAAAGGGAACACCTTGTTCTCCACTTGGCTAATGCCCATATGCGCCTCTCTCTAATATCGGTTAATACCTTCCAAGCCATAGTCCTCCGCGAGTTCCGGCGTAAGCTACTCAAAAACTACACTAACTGGTGTTCTTACCTGGGGAAGGCATCCAACGTTGACAACTTGGAGTCTGATACTCGTAGAGAGTTGCTTTACGTTGGACTGTATTTATTGTTTGGATTGTTGCATGAATGATGCTAGATGAATGGTTAAGTTATATGTTGATTAGCGTGCATGTGTCTTAGTGATTTGCGGTTATAGATGCTTAAATAACTTGTTGAATGCTCGGAAAAATGTAAAATGACTAAATGGTAAGGTATGGACCTATTATACATATAAAAATTGCCTTATATTGAAATTTGACATGTTGAGTAGATTAAATTGGGACTTTAGAAATACATGTTAGCATAGATAATCGGATTGAATGCCAGAGTATGTTAATGTACAATCTAGTGTAAAAAAAATTATTCCAAGATATGTATGCCTATCTTTACTTGATGATTGGTTCTTTAAATTATCACGTTGGAAACCAAAGAACAGTCCCAACCAATCGAGGAGGTCCATGGAAGCAAGCCATGGGTGGCATGGCGGCTTTCGGAGGTCATTGACAGCATGTAAGGACGACATGATGACACGTGCATATGGGGACTGGAGATTGTTTACAGAGATTATGTTGTATGGTTCGTCTTCTGGTGGAGATGACTGGTAACGGGGTTGAGACATGGCAGCAAAGGTGGTGTTGGGTAGTTAATGAACTCTTCAATGTGTTTAGTTTTGTATTTCAATGGGGTTGAAACTGGATTTTTCGACGTACTTTTTGTTTCCTTTCTAAGAAAATTTCCATTCTCATACCATTTATACTTCTAACTTGTTAAAAAGAAGTCCCACTTATCGATTGATATGGGGTAATTATCAAAATTATAAATAAATTTTAATTTAATGTGCAATTTCATATATAAACTATGATTTTGTGCGATTTTATACCAAAAAAATTTATTTGATTCAATTTTCACAAATCACTATCAATGTTATCAAATTAGCAATATTTTATGTTGATATATTGCATAAACAAAAAATTATATTAACCCAATATAAAAATAAATAAATGTATTCATTTCTTTAAATGTGTAAAATTGACTTAAAATCAAATGTTTATGTACACATATGAACCACAATTCAAGTTTCATGTGTATAATTGAACCAAATCAAAGTTCATGTATCAAATTGCACATTCGACCAAAATTCATGTATAATTTTTTCCCTATTTTTTATTACATGAAGTTAGAATCTTGGATAAATTTTTTTTTTTTAAAATTAAAAGTTAAGAGATTCTTCCTTGAGCTATAATATTTTGCAAATGATGATGAATAGTGATAAGATGTCCATGTGATATGTTAAAGAAATGGATGTGAATATGTCAAAATATGCCTATTGATATGTTGGTTTAATGCACATCTGATATGAAAGTGTATGTGAACAAAGTGATTGAACTTGAAAGTGCATTACATGAACATGTGATCAGTGTAAGTATGCATAAACTAGAAAATGAATGTGTAATGTGGATATGTTGGCTTTGTGATCTCTTGAAATTATTGGATATATTTGGCATGTCATAGCATTTGAGTATTCATATATGTGTTTTGATATTGGGACACGTTGGAGGGATAAGAGAATGTAGAGCTAAGCTTCATTCAGTTGGACATGTTTGGTGTGTTAGAGAGTGATAGCTTAATGCCACAGTTACTTGGAACATGTTAGACTCTATAAGTAATTGGTGTAATGGAGCTCCAAGTATCCGATGTGTTGTATTGTTATACATATTTCATATCACAAGATGCCAATGTATCAACATGATTAAATGATTAATGGTGATAAGTGTTATGTGTTATCTAATCTTGCTCTTAACCCTTGATATTGTAGTTTATTGTAGCATCTTGAGCACTCAATGAGCTTGTTTAATTTCACACTCTCTTTTTTTTAGAGAAATAGCTTGTGTGGAGTGATGAAGTGAGCAAGTTTGTGATCCCAAGGCAAAACAATTCGATTGTGTATGTGAGATGGTTTTCTTGAAAATAAAGGATGGCAATGTGGGATCATTTTGAGGGATTATACTTTAGTTTTAGTTTTGGTTTGTAAATGGATATTCCAAGGATTGATTAAGGACTTTTGTAACACCCCTTACCCGTATTCCTTACCGGAACAGAGTATGAGGTATTACTAAATTTTTAAAAATTTTCGACAGCATTCCTACTTATTTTTGCTTAAACCTCCTGCAAATTTAGAACACATTCCAATATACCAACCAATTTCATTTGTATAAACACACATATAGTTTAACTATTAATAAACACTACATTTAAAAGGGAACCATAACATATATTTACATGATGATCCCACATTACATAAAGTGTCTATACATGCCATAAAATTTCGGAACACTAGTAGTAAAATACCCCAAATGTGAAGGATAGTGTAGATGATTGTCTGACTTCGTTCCAATTTCCGAGTTGTTGGAAGTCACTATAACCAAGAGAAAAATAAAATCGAGTAAGCATATAGCTTAGTAAGTAAACATATGATAAATAAGTAATTACTCCCATAACTACACCAAAATATAAACTTATTCATGAATAACTTTATTGTTTAGGCAATTTCCAGCAAGCTGTTTTTCTGCGTCATAGTCGCTAATTTATTTTTATCTGGAGCTACAGGGCTCCAAATTGAGTTTCGTAAATTTTCCCTGAAACTAGACTCATATACCATTTCACCATAAAAATTTCAGAATTTTTAACCCAGCCAATTAGTACAGTTTATTCATTAAACCTTCCCCTGTTTCACTGCCCAACGGTTCTGACCCTTCCTCACTAAAATTTACTTAACTCTCTGTAAAAAATTTGAAAAATGGTTTTTCTTGTTTCTAATAAAAATAGACTCAATAAGGATTCTAGGGATATAAATTTCATGTCATAATTATTTTTTTACAATTTTTGGTAATTTTCCAAAATTAGAACAGGGGATCTCGAAATCAATCCAGCCCTGTTTCAGTAAAATTCAGATATCTCCAAAAATACAACTCTTTTGCTTATTCTATTTCTTTCATATGAAAATAGACACATTCAGCTTCAATTTCATATATTATTCAGCTTCCCATTCATTTTCCACCATTTATGGTGATTTTTCAAAGTTACCCAACTGCTGTTGTTCAACACAGTTTATAATTAAATCGTTCCTTTTGCGTTTTTGATATTTTCTCCCATCTCATACATGGGTCGATTTAGTATTCAACTCAATATTTACCCCATAAAATTTTCCACCATATGGAAATATTCATCTTCCACACTTTTTCGTTGAACACTTGGAATGTTAACCGTTATTGGTGGATCTCGCACTTAGCACCACCGCTGAATCGGGGAATCAGCACTTAGCAACCCCTCGGGGAATCAGCACATAGCAACCCCCTTTCACATTTCAAAGATATGGTGGATATCGCACTTAGCACCACCAATGAACCGGGGAATCAGCACTTAGCAACCCCTCGGGGGAATCAGCACATAGCAACCCCCTTTTCACATTTCAAAGATATGGTGGATCACGCACATAGCACCACCAATGAATCGGGGAATCAGCACACAGCAACCCCTTTATATACAACATACTCCGGCTTATTCCGAGTGTTCAACCCATAAACCATATATTGCAACCCTTTACCACCTTTCCCGATTTAACAACATTTTTAGGATATGGCCAAACATTTATTTTAATTCCAAATAAATCTCAACATATATCAAATAATATCAAAATAATACATTAAGTCACGTGTTTACTTACCTCAGTGCAAAATATCGTAATTTTGCACTTTACTCCCCTATCTTTTCTTTTCCCCGTTTGATATACTCTTCACGTCTTTCTTGATCTATAATAGCAAATTTAACTCATTTAATGTTCACACTCATTAAAATAATCCACCACCCAACTTTTTGAAAAATTACAATTTTGCCCCCAAACTTTTGCGTAATTACACTTTTGTCCCCAAGCTCGGAAATTAAACTTCATCACTTATTCTTAAGTTTTATAACATGCTGAACATTTTTCCCTTCTATGGAAACATCAAATTCCCACTCCAACACATACTTTTGAATATTAATTATTTTTACCGATTATGTCTATTTACCCGTTTTCGCTTAAAATTGCTTAGCAAAAGTTGTTTAACATAATTTATAGCTTCATATTCCACCATAAAACAGCAAAATAAACACATTTCACCTATGGGTATTTTTCCAAATATGAGCCCTAACACGAATTATTGCTAGAATAAGCTAAACCGAGTTACGAGGATTCCAAAAATGCGAAGAACATTAAAAACGGGGCTAGGATGCACTTACTATGAGCTTGAGAAAGCAAAGAAACCTTAGCTATGGCTTCCTTCAAATTTCGGCAGCAACTAATGAGGAAGATGATGATTTTTGTCATCTTTTTCCCATTTTATTTTTTTTATTACCAAATGACTAATATGCCCCCACTTAAAAAAATCTATTTCTCTCATTTCTTATGTCTATTTTTGTCCATCAACTAACTAATGGTCTAATTACCACATAAAGACCTCCAATTTAAAATTTCATATCAATTAGATACTTCTACATATAGAACTCAACTTTTGCACTATTTACAATTTAGTCCTTTTGACTAAATTGAGTGCCCAAACGTCGAAATTTTCGAACGAAATTTTTACGAAAACTTTCCGTGAAATTGTAGATCATAAAAATATAATAATAACCATATTTTCCCTCGTCGGATTTGTGGTCCCGAAACCACTATTCCGACTAGGCCCAGAATCGGGCTGTTACAACTTTTATAACTGGTTTTTAGGTGCTTTTATTGCTTGGATTGTTGCATGAATGATGCTAAATGAATGGTTAGGTTATATGTTAATTAGCATGCATGTGTCTTAGTGATTTGTGGTTATAGATGCTTAAATGACTTGTTGAATGCTCGAAAAAATGCAAAATGACTAAATGGTGAGGGATGAACCTATTATACACTTAAAAATTGCCTTATATTGAAATTTGGCATGTTGAGTAGATTGAATTTAGACTTTAGAAATGCATGTTAGCATAGATAATTATGTTAATGTATAATCTAGTGTAAAAAAAAACATGATTCCAAGATATGTATGCCTATTTTTCCTCGATGATTGTCTATTATGTATGTATTTGCATGGTGTGATTGGTGTTTGGTATGAAGAGTCACGTAAGTGGCTAATGTGACATTCCGAATTTAGGTTGGTCCATCCCAGTTAATTTTGGGGCGCCACAATACCTAAAGCATAATTTCTACAAATTTAGTTACTTTGATATTCGAATATTTTATGGGTAGTTTAAAAAATATATATAAAAAAAACATTCAAGATAGTTTGTTTTACATGTAGAAACATACTTACTGCAACACTTTTGGGGCGACATTTTTTTAAGTGTTGGGATAGACTTGTCGAAATACATTTTGGCCAACTCTTTGTATAAGAGTTGGGATATGTATGCTTAAGGCAACGCAAATAAGAGTTGCCTTTGTCCAACACTATGCTGACACTTTTGGGCCGACGCTTTCCTAAGTGCTGGGATAGACTTGCCGATATACACTTTGGCCAACTTTTATATAAGAGTTGGGATATGCATGCCTAAGGCAATGCTTAAATAAGAGTCGGCTTTGTCCAACACTATGCCGACACTTTTGGGCCGACACTTTCCTAAGTATTGGGATAGACTTGTCGATATACACTTTGGCCAACCCTTTGTATAAGAGTTGGGATATGTATGCCTAAGACAACGCTTAAATAATGCCTAAGACAACGCTTAAATAAGAGTCGGTTTTGTTCAACACTATGCTGACACTTTTCTAAGTGTTGGGTAGACTTGTCAGCATATGTTTTGGCCAACTCTTTGTATAAGAGTTGGTATATGCATGCCTAAGGCAACACTTAAATAAGAATCGGCTTTGTCTAACACTATGCCGACACTTTTGGGGTAAAACTTTCCTAAGTGTTGGGATAGACTTGCCGACAAATGCTTTGGCCAACTCTTTGTATGAGGGTCGGGATATGCATGCCTAAGGCAACGCTTAAATAAGAGTCGGTTTTATCCAACACTATGCCGACTTGTGTAATACATTTCCCAACTATATAAAAGTGTTCCCATATGAAAAGAAAAACTCTTATGTCCTAACTCCCGATATACCACCAATCACTAATTTTATAATTGTACATATATCACTTTTCTAATAAATTAATTTTATATTAAATAAAAACTTCTGATATTAGTATTTTAAACTAACATCTTTGGATTTAAAATATGAATTTTCTTAAAAATTTACATAATGAGTGTTAATAATTATATATAGTCAAATTAAAAATAACTTAATAGCTTCGAGTGAGAATAAGGAAATGCCATATTCATATTAGACATAATTGTTATTGTTTTTCTTTAAAGACGATTTTTTAAGGTTAAAACATGTTTGATTATGAAACTTTTTTCATTATTTGTATTGGCAATAGTTTATAAAATACAATAAAAATAATTATTTTTAATTTTCTCTTTATTTTTATTTCCTTTTGCCTGATTTATTAAAAAGTTTAAGCTTTCATTTCTTCATGGGATCAAAACATCTTAATATTAAATAAAACTTACCTTTGTTGGGTGTAATTGTAAAAGGTAAATTTTAATAAAATTAAAGACTATAATATATGGTGTCATTGTTATACATCATACAAATTGAAAAGGATGAATAAATTATAAATAATCACAATGGATTATAATATTAATTAACTTTAAGAATATACCTCAACCTAATAAAAAATAATATTTCTTACTTTTAATAATATTGACCAAGTAAAATGGGAATCATTTTCACTAGAGCTCGCCTGAAAGATGGGAGGGTTCGGATAAAAATATAGGCCTAAAATATGAGTTTGGGTAAAAAATGAGGCTCGTTTAAAAAACGAATCAGGCCTCGGATAAGACTTTTTTTGCCCGAGCTCGGCCCAGCCCGACCCGAATTATATATTAAATATATATATTTTTACATAGGCATTTCATTTCATTTCCATTTGTTTTATTTTTTTATGGCTTAGAAAAGAGTTTAGTAGTGATGTTGAGTCTGCCATTGTTGCTATTCGAGCACTCTCGGCTACCACAATCTCTACTGCGCAAGCAGACCTCACCAATTTATTTTGCTTAGCTGCTCAATTTTAAAAGTGAGAATAACTTCTTTGTTATTCATAAAAGTGGGAATAACTTTTGGTTCAATTTTAAAGTTGTTATTGATTTCATGTTGTTTAAAAGGAATTTGTTGTTTCAGTTAGAAGCAATTGGTTGTATAATAAATTTTGATTAAAAAAGAGATCAATATGGTGGCGCCGGAGTTAGCTGCTGTCTTTACTAAGTTGCAGACACTATCTACTTTAGACCATGCATTTGTGGTCTCCATGAACATATTTGTAGCGCTTCTTTGTGCTTGCATTGTGATTGGTCATCTTTTGGAGGAGAATAGATGGATGAACGAATCAATTACTGCCCTTATCAATTACTGCCACTAAATCGGTAAAGTTTTTTTATCGATATTTTCATACAATTTTTCTATCATATCAATATTCATGAAAAAATATTAAAACAAATTTTTGTTCAAATCAGATTTGTGGTTACGAAACTACTGTTCTGATAACCTTGGATTTAGGCCATTACAAGTTGCAAAATCATGTTTGCAAGAAGGCTTTATTTATATCTTATTATGACTTTTTTGATAAACCTTATTCTTTCGGAAATGCATATCAGTGTAATTTCCCTTTTGAAGCTTTCAAACCACTTAAAAATTCTCTGATTGTTATATTAGAATGCAATGATAACGCACATGTGATACCAACATTCATAGTAATAAACTATCCCGATGAAGTATTCATTGTGCTTGCAATTATGATAAATAAAAATCTATAATATAAGATACAATACAAATGAAATTACACAATCCCTTTTATCCGGTTTTTTTTTTATTCTCAGTCCTTTTAATCTTAAAGGGAATACAAAACCAGAAAAAGTTTTAAGTTTTTGATCCGGTTGGTGCACGATTGGTCATTACACAATCCTTAAAGAGATGAATGAGGTCTGCAAATGGCTTACAGCAAGGTTGGGGCTTGAGGAATAACGTTAAATATAGCGAAGAGTTGGGAAGCAATAAAGGTGAAAAGAGAGAAGACTGCATATGTTACAAGTAGGTAGTAAACAAAATGGATTGTTAGGGTATATGGTATACTTGGATCTAGAGATGTTCCACTACCTGGGGCTACCCTTGTAGAAATAAGAGATTAGTAGAGTTTCTTGAAATTGAAGTTGCAGTTTCAAACTGTATTAGCTTTTATGTAGTACAACATCAATATCAATGTCCATCGTCTTAGGTACTTTTTTATTTGTTTACTTTTGTACATTGAGTTGAATGTTGGTGGTATGCTTTTCGGCTAAATGTTAGTGTATTTTGATTGTTGGATCGATTTTTGTAGTGAATATTCAATCTTTATTTTAATTTTAAATTTAATTTTATAATTTTTAGATGTATTTAAAGCACAATTCCTATCATTATTCACGGTAAATGTTTATGAAAATATATTAATATTGAAATAATAAAAAATAGGAAAAAAATTACCTTATCCATGTCTATCTCAACCTTTTTAAGGATACTTTAGACAGGTTTATCCTAAACTTTTTAAATATTGTCTTAGACAAGGTTTATCCCAACTTTTTTAAGGTTACATTAAACGGATTTATCCCAACTTTTTTAAAAGTTGCCTTAGACAAGGTCTATCCCTACCTTTTTAAGGTTGCCTTTGACGGGTCTATCCCAACCTTTTTTAAAGGTTACCTTAGATATGGTCTATCCCAACCTTTTTAAGGTTACCTGGACAGGTTTATCCCAACCTTTTTTATAGGTTATCTTAGACAAAGTCTATCCCAACCTTTTTAAGGTTGCCTTAGATGGCTCCATCCAACTATTTTTGAAAGTTGCCTCACACAAGTTCTATCCCAACCTTTTTAAGGTTGCCTTCGACGGATCTATCCCAACCTTTTTTAAAGGTTGGTCTTGATTAGGTTTTTGTCAACCTTTCAATAAAGGTTGGCTTATGTTGACCTATGCCAACGCTTTTTCAAAAGTGTCGCGGCACCTACGCCAATCGTGTTAAACACAACTTTTTCGAAAGTGTCAGGAGAAGCGTCGCGACACCTATGCCACCTTTTTTGCGTCGTCTTAAGTAAAAAAAAAGTGTCTCATAAACCTATTTTATTGTAGTAAGTTTATATCATATTGTATTATTTTTAAGTGATTTAAATGTAAAATTTTGAGATTTTTTTTAAAATCGTATTTCTTTACTAAATTTATAGTATTTTCAAGTGATATAGAAATTAAAATTATGAGAAATAAATATATTTTTTAAAAATTCAAATCCCTATTTTTTATTTTATGAAAACGAAATCGTTATTGGTTCAACCGAGAAAAAGAAAAAAGGAAGTTGGTATGAAACTTCATATTAGAGGACTAGTTTGTATGGAAAAATAAAATATTTATAATAAACACAACCTATGGTAATAATTACAAGTAATGCTATTAAATAGATGATAAAAAATGAGGTACAATAGTAAGTGGAGCTTAGACGTCCTTTTGATATACTTTTTCTGTAATAATCTTGAACATTTGCAGGCCTTTGCTAAATGCTTCATTAAATATGATCCTTGTTTGCATTGACTGGAATCCAGGCATCCATGATAAAACTGCCACTGGACCCATCACTATGACTCCAAACATTATCTCATAGTATCGAGCCAAGGAAACCACAGAGTCCCACAGTCTGGTATGCCCAAGGGGTCGAAATACCTGAGCAATGGATAAAAGTCCCCAACCAGTGGGAATAAAAGCCAATAGACTGATGAAAATATCAACATATCTGAAGTCTGTGAACTGCCTCAGAGCAATAACAAGTAGTATACCAAGTACCAACAAAAGGAATTCAGCCAGCCGAACATATATATGCTTTTTTGCCCCGTAGTTGTTTCGAACATACGACATCGTTAGATAGATTCCGAATGCTGCGAATATGAAGATCCAAGACCACAAGTAAACGAAAACACTCCCACTTTGGCCTGAAATTCCCAGATGGTATACAATTCCATATTGGAAAAAGAAGAAACGTAGGTTCAAAATGATTTCCAGTAGCTTTCCCCATAGGCTGGTTGTGAGTAAATGGTGCTGCTCCTCGTACCACCAACTTTCCCAGCTTTTTGTAGCCTCTGCAGATATGCTGCCGCGGTACCAAATCCAGTTCATGAAATCATCGAAGTCGTCTACGGTCTTTAGCCAATCCAAACCCGAAGGATTGAATAGGAAGGGAGCAAATATCCATGAGACAACTAGCAGCCAACATGTGAGTGACATGTCTATGTAAAAAAATGTGACCTTGGCTGATGGGGTGAATGTTGCATAAACCATGAGAATCAATCCGAACTCAATGGCCTTTATGAAATGGCTGCGTGCGTACAATCTGTAATTCTCTGTGAAACTTGTGTGTTGCACGACGAACTTACGCCCGGTTTGTCGATACTTTGCACCTCCGTGAAGGACAGTCCAACCAAAGAAATGTACACGCGTTCCCATTGAGAACGTGTAGAAAACAGTTGAAAGCTGGAGCTGCATTACCAAGAATTCCCAAATGGCTTCAAGGGAACCACTCTCGACTGAGCTCTCGAGTATTGCTGGAAGTGTCATAAAGAGACCAAACTGGATGATGAGTTCTTGATTGATAACAGTGCTCATTGCTTTCTTGCTGTTGGTATCGTTCCCTAGAACGGAATTCTCGTCACCACCGAGAGCCAGATAAAGTTGACCCCATAGGAATCCATAGACAGAAAGGACGATCACTGTTGTATTGAAGAAATATCCAATTGTCGTGTGAAAGAATGATAACATCCTGAAAAAATCAAGTCTTTGACCCAACCTGTAAACATCTCTGCTGAGGAATTGTTCACCATTCCCACAAGCTATCTTGGCTTCAAAGGTTGATATTTGATTCAACCCTAGGTCTCGTCCTTTGCCGACTTGAATGTACTCATGGTGTGTGACACTGCCCCCTCGCAACGCACAGTTGAAGCCGGCAAAAATGTCCTCACTGATATTAATCACTTTGGAGGCTTTACTAAGGCCGCCACGAGTCAGGAACCAAAACCTATCAAACACATCAGGATGGCCGTAATGCATTCGGATTTTAAGAAGATTCGCGAAGAGAGGTTGAAATAAGGTAATAAAACTCGTTTCCTGTGTTGACATAAACCAAGCAACTGATGAAACAGAGCCACTGAAAATATGTTCTCTAACTCCCAAGATAGTTGGTCTATGGATTCCATGATGGTGCTTGAATTCTTCCAACAGGTTACGGATTTTTAGTGCTTCCTCGAAATAGTTGTCTTGGTTCATATCAATAGTTTGAACTGCATCACCACGAGTGAAGACAATGCCATGGTTTTGATTCTCTGGTTTGCCTTCTCCAATGTTCATTGGACCAGGCAACTTGATTCGATATATCTCCACCTCCCGTTGTAATTGCTGCTCGTACTTAATGAGAACCGAGTAATATTCCTTCTCATCTCTCCCTGTCGAAACTTGATCAACATAGGCCATCCGAAGGGCTTCATTGTGTTTCAAAAGATCAATGATTTCCTCAGCACGAGGGTCCCCTTTGGCCTTATGTTCCCAATACTTCTGACATGAAACAACATAGGTATACTTCATCAAAGCAATACCTTCTTCCTCTTTTGTTATGGTAATATCCGTCTCCCTTGAAGAATCGAGAAAAGCTAGCAGCAGTAGAGCTCGATAATAGTACATCATGCCTCTGACCGTGCGTGCAAATGTCTGGCCTCTATAAGATGCCCAAAGCCTTAAATCTCTTAACTTGGTTGTCCATATTTCATCTGCTGTCACCATTCCCTCTCTACGCATTCTTTCGATGAAGTTCTTCCACTCATCATCATAAATGGTCTGCAAATAATACAGGATGGAAATCCCATCTTCGTTCTTAGTTTTGAGTGTTTCTTTGCTGGAAAACACATCTTCATCGTTGAAAGGGGTAAGGACACTGAAAGCTATCATCTTCTTCACTTGAGGAGCTCGAGGCATTTTCATAAAGAGTGAGTTAATAAAGAAAGCAAGTCGACGCCTTGCCTCGTTATTAACAGGAATGGTATGCATCGAGTCCCTGGTGGTAAGAATTGTATGCAAGCGCTTAAGCCGCATATAGAAGTCCTTGTTACAAGGATCCAGCGACTCAACTGCGTTCTTGAATAGCCAACTCACCATGGCGAATCGACTCTTCGGAGCCAGTCCATATTCCCTCAACTGGTCCATTGTCTTTGCTTTGAAAAGGTAAGGAACAACAAATGCATAAAGTGACTGCATAGCATTAGCAATCTCATTCACATTCTTGTTTGGTTCGAGCAACAGCTCAACAAGTTTTATCAACTTGGAATGGATTTGAAGCAGTGCAATCATTCTAAATGTCTTAGTCAACTTCTCGGTCTCGATAGAATGATCAATTTCCCGAAACAAGGCTTTGAGAATGGAATGCTCCTCGGTATTGCTTTTGATTAGTTTATGAAGCATCAAGTACTTGACACAATCATATGTTTCAATCACAGCACAACGCCTATACTCATTCTTGCATATTTTATACCAGAGCCAGTTATCCGGCGCATCATATAAGTCCGTAGCCAGATCAAGAGCATGTAGCAACTCATTCCCCAAAAGAAAACATGGCCAACGAATGACCCTGATCTCCCATGAATTCGGAGGCAACTGTAGTAGCCCAACCTCTTCATCAGAAATGATATCTTCTTCCCTAAAAGTGGTAACTATTTCATTCCATATTAAAGCAAACTCGTTAGCCTTAACCAGGTTCGATTCGAGTTCGACCATTTTGAAAGGCCGCTGCAGCCCACATCTCACCTTCACCTGATGAATGGCTTCACACAGTTTTTCCCTTAAAGAACCTCCAGTGATCATTATTTCCTCTTGTGGCAGCAAATTGAATTGAATGGCAGTAGCAAAGAACCGAAACCTCCATCTCAGCTGCTCGATGTTTCGAATTTCACCCAACAGTTGCAGCAACCCCATGGCAGCCCCCACAAAGGGAGAATAGAATGAGTACCAAACCTGAGTATCAGCCAAGTAAATCAACACCACAGGCAACCACAACAACCCAATAGTGAACTTGTTGCTGACACTAAATATGGCTTGCCAGTCCCACTCATAGTCTGCAATTGTTGAATCCAACAATTGTTTTGTTGTGCTAATCATGGGCTTGATCTGGAAGAAGTAACTGACGGTAAATTTTGTACCTAACACCAAAACCCAGAATAGGACATACTTGATTCTATCAACCAGACCTTCCCTCAATCCTTGACCGATGTAACAGTCACCATAGAACCACCATGATAGCAGGTCAAATACTTTCGAATTCAGGCAAATACAAGGAAGGAAAAACAACACCAATTCCGCCAGTTCAGGTAACCCATAAAGAAATGCAAGCCCTAGAAAAAAAGTTACCCTTTGGTTAGCCTCATTAGACCAATGCTTGTCGTGGTTCCTTTGCACCCAAATCCTTGTGTAACAAAACACAAATGCGCCAGTCCAGGCTGCAGCAACCAAAATCCGTAGCACCATCCTAAGGACCAGTCGCGACGTCTGTCTCGAAACACGGCTAAACTCCATTGCTGGTTCAAGTAAAGCATGGAAAAGCCTCATCCCACTCCAAGTGATGAACAATGATAAAACTCGAACCTTAACATCCTTGTTATCCAAAGCCAGCCATGGATACTTCTTCTCCTCCCAGGCCAAGATTACCATTACGTGAAGGAAAAGAAAAAGCATCACCCATAGCCTGTCGAAGCTTCTGTAAACGTTCCAAAACGTCCTTCGTTCAACAAACCCAGTTTTCCTTTCGCTTGTAAACTTACTGTTGAAATCAAGTGGCCAGTTGAGAGTATGAAAACAACTCTTGCTCCAAAAGTACTCGTTGAAATCATCATAGTTCCTCCACGTATCATGCGGGGCGGTTCCATTTTTGCTTTTGGCCACCTCGGCCTCGATCGTATCATATATTGGCTTTACAACGCGGTTTAGAAACGCGTTTTCCCCAAATATCGATGGTATCCATGGCCGTCCCGTGTCTTCATCAATGTAATCTTCTAGGATTTTGTTCAGTTCCATGGCCATGTGATGAAAAATGTAGCAGATGCATTCGGGCATGAACCTCAAATTCGCGGATTCTCCCCATATCAATAAATACAGTCCAACGTAAAGAAACTCTCTACGAGTATCAGACTCCAAGTTGTCAACGTTGGATGCCTTCCCCAGGTAAGAACACCAGTTATAGTAGTTTTCGAGTAGCTTATGCCGGAACTCGCGGAGGACTATGGCTTGGAAGGTTCCATTGTTGTCAACCGGTGGCATAGAGAGGCGCATATGGGCATTGGCCAAGTGGAGAACAAGGTGTTCCCTTTGGTTCTTTACGTTATCGTGTTGGAAACCAAAGAACAGTCCCAACCAATCGAGGAGGTCCATGGAAGAAGGATGCCATGTGTGGTATGGTGGCTCCCTGAGGTTACCCAAGGCGCGTAAGGATAATAAGACAGCGCGTACTTCAGGGTACCGAACGCAGGGATGATTGGCATCGAGATTGTGAACAGGGATTATGTTGTACCCTTCGCCTTCTAGTGAAAGCCGGTTACAGGGTCGGGACATGGCTCCAAAACTGCAGGAAATGCAAATATGATACCAGGAAGTTGAGTAGGATTGTCAATGTGTTCGTCTTAATAGATTTTTTTAGCTTAGTAAATTGTTTGATCACAAGTGGTCTTAAATTAATAATTTTTGTAATACATACTAATTACATTTAACATTTGAAAGTCCTAATTGTTTTAGCACAAGTGGCTGTAAATTATACATTCAGAACTCATCTATCTTTAAATTTCCAAATGAAGGAAGCTTCCTACTGAATTTGATACGCTATGTTTCTAGAGTTCTAACTTTTTAACTATACAATATAAGAAAACGCTTCGAGCCGTCAAGCCCTCAATATTTTCTTTTGTTAATTTTTGTCAACTTGAAATTTTATAAATTTTGGAAAAACTACTGTTAGGAATTTTGAAATTTAAAAAAATAAGAGGATTGAATTTTTAATTTTTAAGTTTATAATTCTCAAATTTTGTACAACTATAAGGACTAGCAACACAATTTAACCTTTATATAAATATTTTAACCATTAGTATCTATACTATCTATTTAAGTTTTTTATTGAGTTTGTGTCTGTCACTAAGTTAAGAAAATTAACTACATCAATTGTTTATATTTATATCTATATTTATTATTATTTAAGCACCTCACTGAATTGGTGTCACAAGTCAACTAAGCACCAATTAAATTAAAGATTTTATGAAAATATCTTCTCGTAATTAAAATAAGTTATATTACTTGAGAGAATTTTTTTATTTTAAAAACCAATAAAAATATTCATAAATCAAGATCTGAACTCTTATCAATTAGATTAGTAAAACCTTAAATTTACTACTCAACTAAAACTTTATTTTGATATTTTGTATACACTTTTATTTTAATATGCACATTTTATTACCTCCATTCACTGAGTTGGTGTCACGAGTTAGTTGGGCATATTTCATTTTACTTGCAATTTAATTTAATTTTTTACTTTAATATTATACATATTTCATTTATTATTAATCAGTTTCAAACTATACATTTCATTATTTATCATATGTTATTTTTAAAAAAGCATATGTGTTCTAAATAGATGTTTCCACACGCATGCGCATGTAATAGAATATAACAGCCCGATTTTTGGCCTAGTCAAAACAGTGGTTTCGGGACCACAAATCTGACAAATAAAAATTTATTTTTATTATATTTTTATGGTCTAAAATTTCACGAAATAATTTTGTGAAAATTTTGTTCGAAAATTTCGACGTTTGGGCACTCAATTTAGTAAAAAGAATTAAATTGTAAAAAGTACAAAAGTTGAGTTCTACATGTTAGAGGTGTCCAATTGTTATGAAATTTTAAATTGGAGGTCTTTATATGATGATTAGACCTTGGTTGAATTATGGACAAAAATGGACATGAGATAAGTGAAATAGGAAATTTTTAAGTTAGGGGCAATTTGATAATTTAGTAATAAAAAGAAATAAAAAGGGAAAAAAAAGATGGCAAAATGTGTTCATCTTCTCCATGGTGGCTGAATATAGCAAAGGGGAAGTCATAGTTAGGGTTTTCAAGCTTCCAAGCTCCATAATAAGTGATTCCAGGCCCCGTTTTTAATTTTCTTTACGTTTTTAGTCTCAGTAACTTGATTTAGCTTATTCTAGTAATAATTTAACCTATGGTTCATATTTGGAAAAATATCCATAGGTGGAATGTGTTTATTTTAATGTTTTATGATGGAATATGAAGCTTGAAATTATGTTATAAAACTTTTGCTAGACGATTTTAAGTGAAAACGAGTAAAATGACATAATCGGTAAAAATACTTAATGTTCATAAGTAAGTGTTAGAGTGGGAATTTGATGTTTCCATAGAAGGGAAAAATGTTCAGAATGTCATTAAACATAAGAATAAGGGATGAAGGTTAATTTCTGAGCTTTGGGGCAAAAATGTAAATATGCAAAAGTTTAGGGGCAAAATCATAAGTTTGCCAAAGTTTGAGTCAAGGACTTTTTTGATAAATGTGAGTATTAAATAAGCTAAATTTTCTATTATAAATCAAGAAAGACGAGAAATTGACCTTGATCAGTGAAATAGAGTAAGTGAAATTATGAAAGAGTAAATTTAGCAACAAAACAGTTTTAGATAGCAACAGTTGTGTGACTTTGAAAAATCACCAAAAATGGCGGAAATCGAATTAGAGGTTGAATAATATATGAAATTAAATCTGAATGAGTCTATTTTCACATAAAAGAAACAGAGTAAGCAAAAGAGTTATATATTTTGAGATATTTGAATTTTAGTAAGACAGGGTTAGAATGATTTCGAAATTGAGAAGAACGATAGGTGGGTCATTTTGTGTGCGAGATGATGGTATGATTTGGCTCGGTTAAGTAAGTTAAAAGGATGATTACATTATTGAGGTTGCATTGATTAATGATTAATTCGGTAACCAGGTGAGGTGAACTATGATTTGTGAAGTATATCTATATTCGGCAATAATAGATAAAATATATTTATGTCATGGGTGAATGGTTAAACACTTGGGCTAGTATAAAGTGTATATTTAGTAATGTTAGTTGGTAATGAAATAGCATGTTTTGGTTTAACATCGAATAGAGAAAATTTGTACTATCTTTGTGTCTAATATTGATAGCTAAATGGGAGATGAATGAATAATGTATATGTGACACTTAGCTTATGAGATATTAAGTAATTGATATATTACAATAGTTAAGTAGGAAAAATGTGACGATATGAGAATATGTAATGATATGGATCAATTCAGGTACTCGTGATGAAATCAACAAATAACTGAAAATTTATAAATTCATACGACGAGGAAGTGAAAGATTGTGAGTAAATTGGGCCACGTAAACCCTAATTAGCGACTCAAGAATAACAATTTGAAAGTTTTAATTTAGATCAAATTTTACAACTCGGTTTAATATGGTTAAAAGTGTATGTGTTCTGGTAATACCTCGTACCCTATTCTGGCATCGAATACTGGTAAGGAGTGTTACATAGAATATTAATGATATTATTGATTGAGATGGTATCACAAATTAACTTGACACCAACTTAGGACTGATGACGACATAATGATAAATAATTGTATTCATTTAATAATATTAATTTGATGTATTCATGTGTTTAAATTTTGTTTTACTAACAATTTAGTCTAATTTATTTATTTTAATATGGTACATATTTCATGTATTATTAATACATTTCATTATTTATAATATGTTATTTTTTTGGTGAAATATTATATATTATTTTTAAATACAAAATTATGTTATAATTCTATATTAATTTTTATATATACATGACTTTGACGACGTGTTGAAATTTAGATAGTATTTTAAAATGTATATATTGCAGAAAATTTTAATTTTTTCCTCATTTTCTCTCACCTTATCTACTTTTGAAAATTTTATGAATTTTTATTTAAATTTTAAATTTTCTATGTATTTTTGAAAAGTTTTAGAATTCAAGTTTTTTTTATTATTTTTATATAAAATCAGGATCAAAATTGATAAAAAGTATAAAATATGAGGATTAAAATTATTATTATACCAACTAAAAAAAGTGTCACCATTAGCCACTTAACGATCAAGAGGCAAAAAAAAAATTTCAAATATGTTAGTGACCAAAGCATAACTATTTTCTGGTTAAGCGATCAAAATGAAAATTTACTCATAATTGAGTAACTAATTGTATAGTTTATCCTATATTATATTATATTTTATTAGGTTTGAAAAACAATGTTTAGTACCAATGAAGCCTCGGTGACATTGATATCGGGCTTTATGTGCTCATCTTTTAGTCTTAATGCGCGGAATTTCGCATCTGTGAGTTATAATCTGAACCATTTTCAATTTTTAATCTGATTGTTATTAACCATGTTACTGTTACTGATACTAATGTTATAAAATAAAATTGTCACGTTATTATCGATCATAATGTCATATCATCAGAAACTAATGTCAGATTTTAACACGGTTAGAAAGAGCTACCAGATTGATAAATAGATTTAAAATTTAAGTACTAAAATCTTGAGTCTATAATTTGTTTTTAATTACATCCATTTGGGAGGAAACCCATCCTAATATTTTTCCAATAAATTCTGTGTTAGAATTTATTTGTTTATTCAATTTTTGCATTGGATGATTGAAGCAGTTGTTAATGAGTTGGGTAAAGTAAGTTTTTTTTAGTTTGGGTTCGAAATAGGTATAAAATTTTGTTTAAATTCAGATTAAATAAAAATATTAAAATTCGAAATTAAATTTTTTATATTAATTTTTTATATAAAAATAAATTTAAAATATAATAAATTAAATACACTAAAAAATTTAAATTTATAATACTAAAATAAATGCAACTGATTCGAAGCGACCTATTAAATTTGAACTAATAAAATTTACTCAAAACTCGACCCACTTAAAAAATCCTTCCATTTTTATTTATAAACTCATTTTTAATGTTATATTTTTATCTAAAATCTTTTATTTTTCGAGGAACCCTTCACCTCCGCCCAACCATGAACACCTCTATTCGAAGCAAAGTTTTTCCCAGAAAATTAAGGAATTTCGCATGTGAAAACGCGTACTTCAATTGTATATAATAATATATGTACATATAATATAACCCTAAAATCGAGATTCCAAAACCCACTCCATTAAGCTTTCAAAATACAAAGAAAAACTCGGGATTTCATCTTCCCCAAAATAATGGCTTTCAAGAGTTTCCCAAAGCTCTCCATTCTTGCTGTTGTTTTTACCTTACTATTATCCCACCACCTATATGAAGTCTCCGCTGCTACCGGTGGTCGGATGGGTGGCTCTTCTTTCTCTTCAGAGAGCCCGCCATCACACCGTAATGATGATGATTATCATCATTACAATCATCATGATCTTCATCACCGTCACCATCATCATTATCATCATTCCCAGCCTGGTTTCCCGAGGAGCGCCGATCAAGAGAGTGGTCCTACGTCGGCGGCTGTTTCTTATTTAATTTTAACCATTTTCATGGGAGTAGCTTCAGTTATTGTATACAGTAGCACCGTGCAAAATCGAACAAGTATTCTTCAAGTTCAGGTAATGCTCAAATTTCTTGCTTTACTATTCTTAATCAACAAATTTTATTATTATCATTATCATTTAACTAAAAGATGAACATACCCTCAACTGATTTAGAGATCAATATAGATCCAATCTGTAATGTGATAATTGAACTTCGATTTAGTACAATTATATAAATAAAATTTTGATTTTTGGTTTAATTGTATATGCATGAAACTCTGATTTTGATTAAAACAGATGCCTTGGGTTAGTATAATTATTTGTATTTTATCAAGTAACTTAAAATGGTGCTGCTATATGTCGGTAACAAGCTTTAATGGTTTGCGAAAATTGAATTAAAATCAAAGTTTTATGTATACAATTGCATATAATTGAGCATACATTATAGACTTAAAAGGCTGAAAATACTTGCGTTTGAAAATTTTCTTATAATGAGAAACCCTTCCATTATATCCGTCAAGGCTGTCCCAATAGGTTGATCTCATGTTAGCTTTGGGTCCAAAACAATGGAACTGCCCTCACTATTTAATTGTTGCTGTTTTTCTTGATGAAATTGATTTCCATTTTGTATTTGCTAGTTGGTGCTTGAGAAAAATCCTAAAGGCAAAAGGAGTGGGATTCCTTTATTTTTTTGAATTTGCTTGTTTATATACCATGCAATCTTCTTATAGGAAGTACACCAAATGCTTCTTTCCTCTTTTCTTCAGGTTGGCTTGTCTGCGAAAGCCCGTTCGTTGCAAAAGGAACTCACCGAAATTGCCTCCACAACGGACACTTCTACTGCAAAGGGATGGAACATCATATTGGAAGGTTTTCCTTTTTTTTTTCCCCTTGAAGTTACAACTTACAAGCACTGAATTGAATAACTAACTGACCTATACACAACCTGCACAAGTGAGACTCGAACCTGGGTGCTAAATGTCTCAGGGTCTCGGTCTTTGCTATTTCAGTCAAGGTCTCATTAGCCTTGGTTTTTGTAAACAACAAAATGATCCTCATGACATGAAACATGATAATATGCTACTCCACTACTCTGTTGTAAAACTCTACAATGTCCTTGAGAATCAAGATGTACTTGACAAGCACTGAAATGCTAATTCAATTCTACAGGAGCTATTGGAAGCGCGATGTTGCTAGATTTTTATCTAATTTTTGTATTTTTTTCATCTTTTGTTTTTGGATCCAGAAACCGTATCATCATTGCTTCACCATCCACATTGCTATCTTCATGGCTATTCATCTGTAAGTCCAACTTGCATACTTAATGCTGCCTCGTTCTTCATATCATCATGATTTGTTGCAGGCTTTAATCAGCTTAAAAACTTTACTGTTCTTGTTCCAACCAGTAGATTGTCCCAAAGTTGCAGTTCTCAGTTCCTGTGTATTAGAAAAATGTGCGATTAATGAGCCTATTGGGACATTAAAACTGATCTGATTTTGAATTTCTCTTTACTTCTCGAAAATTGATAAGTTAGTCCCTCTACTTTAATTTATCAAAATCTGATACTTCACTAAAACCTAGAAGTTAGTCCAGGTGTTGATAATCACATGAACTTGAACTGCTGATTTTTGCTTCTGTGTCGCATATAAATTGTTGAATTATTGATTTTTGTAAATTACTTGGATATAAATTGTGAAACTGCCGATTTCCAAGTCAGTGATTTAACAGCAAAGTTTAACAACGTTACCCAACTGGACTAACTTTTCAGTTTTGGCGAAGTACAATGTCTGACAAATTAAAGTAAAAGGGGATAACACTAGTCAATTTTAGTATAGGGGTGAAATTCATAATTAGACCCATCAAAACTAGACATTAACTAGTTCATTGTGACTGATTTTGCCTTATAGGTAACTCATCACTGGACTGTTGGAAGTGCTGAACAGCAATTTCAACGGCTTTCCAAGGAAGAACGCCTTAAATTTGATGTAGAGACACTGGTAAACGTCAACAACATTAAAAGGCAAAGAGCAGTTGTCCCAAATGGTGACAAAGGTGACAAGGACCGGATAGTGGTACGAGTTCGGGTTTAGCGTTCTTTCTGCTATTTCATTTGGAATTTTTGATCCCGGATCAATCTCATCAGCCTTCAAACATGTTTCATTCACAGGTAACAGTTCTGGTGGCAGCTCAAGGTGCTCACAAACTGCCTACTATCAACACTACCGACAACGTGAAGGAAGCCTTACAATATTTGGCAGATATCAGCTCTAGCAAAATTAAGGTAAGTTCCTGGAATCTTCACATGATATCCAAGCTTTTATTTGGATTCACCATTGATGTCACCAGTAAGTGAATTCTCTTTTTATTTTTCCTTTAGGGTGTAGAGGTGCTATGGAGCCCACAAGATGAAACTGATTCATTGTCAGTTGAAGAATTACTTGAAAATTACCCACAGATGAGGAGAATATGATTGCTGTAAGTCTCTCCAAATTTTGATATTTACTGATTTCCAATTCAATATACAATGTAATACTTCTAGTGCAGACACTCATCAATGTCTTGTATGGTTATAATCTCTTTATTTTTATTGTTTGATTGAATTTCATTAGCTATAAAGGTATAATCTGTCATATATAATTATATATATACTTGGATCCAGGTGGTTTTGATTTATGGTCTTCTAATATATGTAAGATACGTCTTATATTATCTCCCCAAAATCGATTTATTTATCAAAATTTGAAAAAAAATGATCTAATAATGAATCTGATTTTAAAAATAAAATAAATGTAAACCAAAAATAATTAAAAGGGTAAAAGACTAGGAAAAAAAAAGCCTTGATATTTCTTGGGCATGATAATTGCCACAAATTTTATTTAATTGCCACCAATTTTATTTTGGAGACACATACCTTCCAAGACACAAACACATGAACCGTGAAAGACATTGCCGTTAAACATCGATTGCTATAGCTTTTTTCTGGCTGTGTTTCACCATTTTAGCTAGTGCATCATATGATGAACCATCATTGCTCCAAGCTTTCTCAGCACTAAGTTTCAGTTCCTTCACTCTGGCCCTCATTTGGCGTCCAGCCTCATCCACAAAAATCTTCCTCACCATCTTCTCTATCTCTTCCCTCCCCACAATACCCTTTGATGGTAAGGTTTCAGATCGAACAGCTATGCCCATTTCCTCCGTCAGCAATGTAGCATTCATCCTTTGCTCAGCGTATAGTGGCCAAGCGATCATTGGCAATCCATTGGTGATGCATTCTATTGCTGAATTCCAACCACAATGCGTGAAAAATCCTCCGCATGATGGATGACTCAGGATTTCCACCTGTGGGGCCCATTGTGGAACAATCACTCCCCTGTCTCGGATCCTTGAGATGAACCCTTCAGGCAAGTAACTCGACACATCGTCACCAATGTTCCCAAACTTGGGACCGGAGCCGCTGCCTGATTTTTCTATAGGCGGACGAACTACCCATATAAACCTTTGCTGGCTCAACTCTAAACCCCAAGCTAATTCCAACATTTGCTCAAGTGAGAGCCCTCCCATACTTCCAAAAGATATGTAAAGAACTGAGTCAGTAGGTTGTTTGTCCAGCCAGTCAAATAACTCGTTCTTCAGTGCCGAAGACCCCTCGGAGTTTATCGGGCCGACTGGGAATATTGGTGCCTTAACAACACCAGCCAAGAGGTTACCATCTCTCAAAGAGGCTAGTGTTTTAGGCTGCAATTCTTCCCATGAGTTCACCAAAATCCCATCGGCCTTTGGAATCTCCATACCTATTTTGAGGTATTCACGGTAATTCGCTTTCGTTCGTAACAACATGGGATCTGGCAAATCTTCTGCTCGAATCGACGAGCAACCTGGAAGAGCAAATGGTTCTTTCTTATCGGCATACTCTCCTTCCACTTCCTTGTCTAGAACCGGAGTGTATACAATCGTAGCAAGAAACCATGCATTTGTGGAAACAAAAACATATTTTGGGATCTTAAGCTCATCCGCAATTCCTAAACACTCGATCGCAAAGACGTGAACGACGAGAGCAGTTGGCAGAGTCTCCAAACCCAATATAGCGGCCTGAAAATCAGGCTTGACGACATGCATGGCCGCAGAAAGTGATGTGATTCCCTTATCACCAGGTTCAACGAGGTTGGAGATGTCAGCTGGTGGGAGGTGGATGACATCGAAGAGTTTTGTAGCCAACGCAGCTTGGACCATACGCGATTCCGCTGGAGCCGATTGGACAAAAGAGGCAACTATAATTGTTGCCTTAACATCCTGGCAAGTGACAAGGCGTTTCCCGAGCTCAATAACAGGTTGGAGATGAGCAGGGGCGGATAGTAATACAAGATGGGGCTTTTGGTTTGATTGCACCATTGTTTGAGAACTCTGAAATGTAAAAACTCAACAACTTTCTCGGCTCAGTTACAGGATGGATATTTAATGCAAGCAGGTAGTTGGTGGGATAATGGGATTCCAACATGAAATCATGCAAGAGATATGAAACTAGAATGGAGTAGGAGGTTTATATGTAAAAGACAAAACTAGGAGGATGGATGGAGCAGCCTAAGGTGGAAGAACACGACGTTTCGTTGTGGCTGAGTTATTGGTAATATGGGTAGTAGAAAGGAATGGTCCTAAAGGGTCAAGGACAATCAGAGTAGCTACTTGAAGAAACTACTTGTTATAAAAAATATATATATTATTGATATTAAATCATGTGGAGCTATCATCGCCATTAAAAGACACAAAAAGCTACCTTTTATTTCCAAAACCCAATGTAAATGAACTGAAATAGACATTGGGGTAGGGATAAACTCTTTCTTATTTATTACTTTTTTTTAAGCTACTTCCATAATTTTATAATAGTAATTTAAAGCGATACTGTTTGATATATTGGCGGTATCACTTTAAAAAAATATTTTTCCCCGTAAGATGTTTATCTTTTATCTAGAGAAAATACTCGTATATTTTTTTGTGTTACTTGATACGTTGGCGGCACCACGTAAAAAATATTTTTTCCCTTCAATAACGATTTGATTGACAGATTAGAGTGTGAAATTTAAGGTGATATCCCTTGACAGATTAGCATCACCCAATAACACTAAAAAAATATTCATTTTTGTATTTAACCTACATTTTATATCCTTTTCATAATTATTTTTTATTATTTTGATTAGAAAACTGTAACATCCCAATTTTGGGCCTAGTCGGAACAGTGGTTTCGGGACCACAAATTCGATGAGAAAAAAATTATTTTTACTATATTTTTATGGCCTACAATTTCACGGAATGATTTTGTGAAAATTTTGTTCAAAAATTTCGACGTTTGGGCACTCAATTTAGTCAAAAGGACTAAATTGTAAAAAGTACAAAAGTTGAGTTCTACATGTTAAAGGTGTCCAATTGTTATGAAATTTTAAATTGGAGGTATTTATATGGTAATTAGACCATTGGTTAAGGTATGGACAAAAATGGGCATGAGATAAGTGAAATAGGAAATTTTTAAGTTAGGGGCATTTTGGTAATTCGATAATTAAAATGAATTAAAAGGGAAAAATATGGAAAATTGTGCTCATCTTCTTCATTTGGACGAAATTAACAAGGGAGGAAGCCATAGTTAGGGTTTTCAAGCTTCCAAGCTCCATAGTAAGTGATCCTAAGCCCCGTTTTTAATGTTCTTTACGTTTTTAGAGTCCCGGTAACTTGATTTAGCTTATTCTAGCAATAATTTAACCTATGGCTTATATTTGGAAAAATATCCATAGGTGAAATGTGTTTATTTTGATGTTTTATGGTAGAATATGAAGCTTGAAATTATGCTAAACAACTTTTGCTAAGTGATTTTAAGTGAAAACGAGTAAAACGACATAATCAGTAAAAATACCTAATGTTCATAAGTAAGTGTTAGAGTGGAAATTTGATGTTGTCATAGAAGGGAAAAATGTTCAACATGTTATAAAACATGAAAATATGAGATGAAGTTTAATTTCTCAGCTTTGGGGAAAAAGTGTAAATATACAAAAGTTTAGGGGCAAAACTATAATTTTGCCAAAATTGAGTCAAAGACTGTTTTGATGAATGTGAGTATTAAATAAGCTAAATTTTCTAATATAGATCAAGAAGAACGGAATCGGGAGCTAGACCGGGGAAAGAAAAAAATTGAGGACTAAAGTGTTAGATTTGATAACATTTTGTACCGAGGTAAGTTTACGGTAAATAAATGCAATATTTTCATAATTATTGTTAATGTTGTTATTTTCAGCAATTATATATTTATTTCATGAAAATATTTAATGTTGACTCAAGTATGAGATGACAGAGAATTAATGGTACAATCCTCGTTGAAACATTAGGAATGTATTGGATACAAATGTCATGACATTTGGGTAAAGAGATCCCATGTAAGACCATGTCTGGGACCTGGCATTGGCATCATTGAGATCATGAGAGGTCCCATGTAAGACCATGTCTGGGACATGGTGTTGGCACCGAGATGAGAAGTCCCCCATAAGACCATGTCTGGGACATGGCATGGGCACCGATATGAGAACTCCCATGTAAGACCATATCTGGGATATGACATTGGCAGTACAAGAAACATCCCATGTAAGACCATGTTTGGGACATGGCTTTGGCATGTTATTATCAAATATAAGACCCAAGTATCCTTATTATTCCAATGTGGCTCAATGGGTTAGAAAACAGATTATGTTGTATGGAAGTTTAAGTAAAGGTATAATTAGCAACTTCAGGTGAGTTGTAAGAGTTAAAAACATATTATGTTATCAGTTGAGAACCAATATTTCAGCAAGAGAAGAGTAAGTTGTAACATTAAGCTATCTAAGTAGGTAAGTAAGTAAACAAGTAAATGAGAGTAAGTAAAGAAAAAAACTTAAGAACATGATACTTGCATATCATTATTTATGTTAAATGATGTCATTTATTTACTTGTAAACTTACTAAGCTTTATGCTTTCTTCTTTTATTTCTTTTTCTTTCATATAGTATTATCAAGCATACTCGGGATCTTGAAGACGTCGGAGAGCGTTCACACTATCAACCACCATAACTCGGTATTTTAAGACGATAAATGTTTTGAACTATGGCATGTATAGGGACTTGGTCATTTCGATTGTATATTCTTAAGATATGACCAAAAGATGATATGTAAATATTTGATGATGAATAGTTATTAAAATGGCTAAGTCTGATGGTGTTTGTTGTTATAAATGTCTAGGTGATAAATTATGCATAAAAATCATGAAAAAGTAAAAATTGGTAGTAAATCAGTTTAGGGACAGCAGCAGTGAGGTGACTTTGAAAAATCACCAAGGATAGTATAAAATGAATTAGCTAGTGAATTATATATATAATTAAAGCTTATCGAGTCTATTTTCATAGAAAAATAACAGTGTAGGCAAAGAAATATTATATTCTGACATATCTGAATTTTGGTTAGACAGGGTCAGAATAGTTTTTGGAGTCCCTTATTCTGAGTTTGGAAAATCATTAAAAATTGTACAAAAATAGTTATGAGTTGTAATTTATATTTATAGATTCCTTATTGAGTCTGTTTTCTGTATAAATAAGTGAGAACACTATAAGAATTATGTACAATGAGATAATTGAATTTTAGTGACGAGAGGTCAGGACAGTCAATCAGTGAAACATGGGAGATTTTAACTAATAAACTGTACTAATTCGCTAAAAAAAATTCTGAAAATTTTATGGTAAAAATATATATGAGTCTAGTTTCAGGGAAAATTTATGGATCTAAATTTTGAGTTTCTTTGCTCGAGTTATAATTAAATTAGTGACTACTGCGCAGGTAGATAGCCTTATTATGAACAGTGAAATAACTTTTAAAAGTAAATTTTTATGCCCCAAACTTTTAAGTTAAGCCAAGTAACGCCTCATACTCGAATCCAGAAACGGTCTCGGGTAAGTGGTGTTACATTTTATTGGTATCAGAGCAGGTCTAGTCGGTTCTCGAAATATTCAGTATGAATAAGAGTCTAGCTATATATGCCATACTTATATATTTTGATAGTGTGACGACTCCTGGTGATTTTGAAATGTTCTCTTTTATAGTTATGGATCCCGAACGAGCTAGTACAAATGAAGTAAAGAGTAATGCGCCCGCTCCCGCAGAAGGGACGGTGCCACCAGATGTTAATGTTAGTGAAAGGCCCATTTCAGTTAGTCAGGGAGGAGGGGCTCGAGAAGCCTTTTTTCAAGCTATGAATGATTGGTTTGCCGAGTTCGTTCGCACGAATCCGGCTGTTAGACCTTCACCCCCTCAAGATTCTCAGGTTCCCCATGTAGCTTCTCCAGCCGCAGGTATAGTTATCAGGGAAAGACCACGAGTTGATAAGATCGGAAAACAAGGGGCTGAAGAATTTCGAGCTACTAAAGACAATGATGCAGAGAAAGCAAAATTTTGGCTCGAAAATACTATCAGAGTTTTTGATGAATTATCTTGTACAACTGAAGAATGCATGAAGTGTGTTGTCTCACTTCTCAGAGATTCGGCTTATCATTGGTGGAAGACTCTTGTGTCAGTGGTACCGAGTGAGAGAATTACTTGGAATTTCTTTCAGGAGGAGTTCCGTAAAAATTCCATGTTTTAATAACTATGCATAATTTATAACAACTCCTCCTGAAAGAAATTCCAAGTAATTCTCTCACTCGGTACCACTGACACAAGAGTCTTCCACCAATGATAAGCCAAATCTCTGAGAAGTGAGACAACACACTTCATGCATTCTTCAGTTGTACAAGATAATTCATCAAAAACTCTGATAGTATTTTCGAGCCAAAATTTTGCTTTCTCTGCATCATCGTCTTTAGTAGCTCGAAATTCTTCAGCCCCTTGTTTTCTGATCTTATCAACTCGTGGTCTTTCCCTGATAACTATACCTGCGGCTGGAGAAGCTACATGGGGAACCTGAGAATCTTGAGGGGGTGAAGGTCTAACAGCCGGATTCGTGCGAACGAACTCGGCAAACCAATCATTCATAGCTTGAGAAAAGGCTTCTTGAGCCCCTCCTCCCTGACTAACTGAAATGGGCCTTTCACTAACATTAACATCTGGTGGCACCGTCCCTTCTGCGGGAGCGGGCGCATTACTCTCTACTTCATTTGTACTAGCTCGTTCGGGATCCATAACTATAAAAGAAAACATTTCAAAATCGCCAGGAGTCGTCACACTATCAAAATATATAAGTATGGCATATATAGCTAGACTCTTATTCATACTGAATATTCCGATAACTGACTAAACCTGCTCTGATACCAATTAAATGTAACACCCCTTACCCGAGACCGTTTCCGTAGTCGAGCATGAGGCGTTACTTGACTTAACTTAAAAGTTCGGGACATAAAAATTTACTTTTAAAAGTTATTTCACTGTTCATAATAAGGTTGTTCACCTGCGTAGCAGTCACTAATTTAATTATAACTCGAGCAAAGAAACTCAAAATTTAGATACGTAAATTTTACCTAAAACTAGACTCATATATCATTTTACCATAAATTTTTTAGAATTTTTGGTTTAGCCAATTAGTACAGTTTATTAGTTAAAGTCTCCCCTGTTTCACTAATTGACTGTCCTGATCTCTCGTCACTAAAATTCAATTATCTCATTGTACAGACTTCTTATAGTGTTCTAACTTATTTATACAGAAAATATACTCAATAATAAATCTATACATATAAATTACAACTCATAACTATTTTTTTACAATTTTTAATGATTTTCCAAATTCAGAATAGAAGACTCCAAAAACTATTCTGACCCTGTCTAACCAAAATTTAGATATCTCAGAATATAAAATTCATTTTCCTACACCGTTATTTTTATATGAAAATAAACTCGATAAGCTTTAATTCTATATAACATTAACTAGCTAATTCATTTTATACTATCCTTGGTGATTTTTAAAAGTCACCTCACTGCTGCTGTCCCTAAACTGATTTACTACCAATTTTTACTTTTTCATGATTTCTATGCATAATTTATCACCTAGACATTTATAACAACAAACACCTTCACACTTAGCCATTTTAATAACTATTCATCATCAAATATTTACATATCATCTTTTGGTCATATCTTAAGAATATACAATCGAAATGACCAAGTCCCTCTACATGCCATAGTTCAAAACATTTATCGTCTTAAAATACCGAGTTGTGGTGGTTGATAGTGTGAACGCTCTTCAACGTCTTTAAGATCCCGACTATGTTTGATAATACTATACGAAAGAAAAAGAAATAAAAGAAGTAAGCAATAAGCTTAGTAAGTTTACAAGTAAATAAATGACATCATTTAACATAAATAATGATATGCAAGTATCATGTTCTTAAGTTTTCTCTTTACTTACTCTCATTTACTTGTTTACTTACTTATTTACTTACTTATTTACTTAGATAGCTTAAAACTACAACTTACTCTTTTCTTGCTGAAATATTGGTTCTCACTGACAACATAATATGTTCTTAACTCTTATAACTCACCTGAAGTTGCTAATTATACTTTTACTTGAACTTCCATAGAACATAATTTGTTTTCTAGCCCGTTGAGCCACATTGGAATAATAAGGATACTTGGGTTTCATATCTAATAATAACACGCCAAAGCCATGTCCCAGACATGGTCTTACATGGGATGTTTCTTGTACTGCCAATGTCATATTCCAAATATTGTCTTACATGGGAGTTCTCATATCGGTGCCCATGTCATGTCCCAGACATGGTCTTACAGGGGACCTCTCATCTCGGTGCCAACGCCATAACCCAGACATGGTCTTACATGGGACCTCTCATGATCTCAATGATGCCAGTGCCATGTCCCAGACATGGTCTTACATAGGATCTCTTTACCCAAATGTCATGACATTTGTATCCAATACATTTCTAATGTTTCAACGGGGCTTGTATCACTAATTCTCTGTCATCTCATACTTGAGTCAACATTAAATATTTTCATGAAATAAATACATAATTGCTGAAAAATAACAGCATTAATAATAATTATGGAAATATTGCATTTATTTACCGTAAACTTACCTCGGTACAAAATGTGATCAAATCTAACACTTTAGTCCTCAATTTTTTTCTTTCCCCGGTCTAGCTCTGGATTCCGTTCTTCTTGATTTATAATAGAAAATTTAGCTTATTTAATACTCACATTCATCAAAACAGTCCTTGACTCAATTTTGGCAAAATTATAGTTTTGCCCCTAAACTTTGTCATCTTTATACTTTTTCCCCAAAGCTCGAAAATTAAATTTCATCCCATATTTTTATGTTTTATAACATGCTGAACATTTTTCCCTTCTATGGCAACATCAAATTTCCACTCTAACACTTACTTATGAACATTAGGTATTTTTACTGATTATGTCGTTTTACTCGTTTTCACTTAAAATCACTTAACAAAAGTTGTTTAATATAATTTCAAGCTTCATATTCTACCCTAAAACATCAAAATACACACATTTCACCTATGGGTATTTTTCCAAATATAAAACCTAGGTTAAATTATTGCTAGAATAAGCTAAATCAAGTTATCTGGACTCCAAAAACGTAAAGAACATTAAAAACGGGGATTGGGATCACTTACTACGGAGCTTGGAAGCTTGAAAACCCTAACTATGGCTTCCCCCTTGCTAATTTCGTCCAAATGAAGAAGATAAGCACAATTTATCCTTTTCCCTTTTAATTCATTTTAATTATCGAATTACCAAAATGCCCCTAACTTAAAATTTTCCTATTTCACTTATCTCATGCCCATTTTTGTCCATAATTTAACCAATGGTCTAATTACCATATAAAGACCTCCAATTTAAAATTTCATAACAATTGGACACCTCTAATATGTAGAACTCAACTTTTTGCATTTTTTTTTAGAATTTAGTCCTTTTGACTAAATTGAGTGCCCAAACGTCGAAATTTTTGAACGAAATTTTCACGAAATCATTCTGTGAAATTGTAGGCCATAAAAATATAGTAAAAATAAATTTTTCCTCATCGAATTTGTGGTCCCGAAACTACTGTTCCGATTAGGCCCAAAATCGAGATGTTACAGCAACGGTCTCGGGTAAGGGGTGTAACAAAAATCTTTTGAAAGTTTGAGCATGTACTTTAATTTTTTTAAGAAACCTCAATTTTACTCCTACAATCATAATTTTAACAAAATTTTTTTACATTTTATTATTTTATCAATAATTTCTATTTATTAAGAACACATTACTTAAATATTTTTATATTATTTTTATTTTTATTACCCAAATAGTGAGAGTAGACTAATTAATATTGGAAATTTTATTTCAAATATCTATTATATCTATAAAGCACTTTATTAAGTTGGTGTTCTACCATCAATGGGGTTCTAGTTAGACCTGGTCATAAGCATGTCACCCGTCTAGGCTTAAAGATACACCCAAAAAGTGAGAGGGTTTGAGCAAAAATATAGACCTAAAAAATGGGTTTGGATAAAAAAAGTCCATCTTTTAAATGGGTCAAGCTTCGAGTAGGATTTTTTAGCCCAACCTAGCCCAAATCAGTCTGAACTTTTTTTTCGTTGTTGTTTTGTTGTCATTTCACTATTATATTGCTACTATTTTAAAGGCATTATTTGCTAAGTTGCAATTGTCTTAATGTTATTTAAGTATTTTAACTTTTTTTAAATTGTTAGAAAATATTTATTTTAATATTTTTAGTGCATTTGATGTATTATGTTTTTTTAAAAATTTATTTTTATATAAAGTTAATCTAAAAAAATTAACACGGGCAGGCCGGATCAAGCTCCGGATCAATATTTTTGGTCCATTTTCGGGGTCAAAACAGATCAAACCCGGACTAAAGGTAATCATAGACCGAGTTGGACGCAGGTTCAAGCTAGGTCAGACCGTAATAGAATTTTAAGCCTAATTGATAAGTTCGACCTGATAATAAACTTAAATTTTTACCTAAACTCAGCCTGAATCCGAGCCATCTCTACCCATTAAATTTGGAATTGAATGCTGAATAAGTATACAAGTACATACTGGTGACTTGGAATTGAATGCTGAAAAAGTATACATACAAGTACATAGTGGAATAAGTATACAAGTACATAGTGATGACCCAATGGCCATCCTTAAAATGGTAAAATTTTAGTTTAGGCCCTTTATAATTTATAAAGTTTTAGATTAGTAATAATAAAATTGCACTTTAGTTTCCAAAAATGATAAAAATTTGATTTAACTCTTTAAAAATTATAAAGATATAACTATTAAAATGATAAAATTATATTTTTACTATCGTAAAAATATAAAATTTAATTTTGGCCCCCAAAAATAAATTTTCTAGCTCCACCACCGTTTGTTTTTTTTTTTTTTCAAGTACCAATACCATTTTTGAAACTTACATGAAATGTAGGCATAAATGAATAAAGGCTGAGAAATTCTTTTCTCTGTCCTATAAAATCAGTGTCATCGTCAATTCGCAAGCTCTCATACTGAACTAGGTTTAACATAAGACACCAATCATCCAGGTTCTGAAGTTACCAGCGAGAAAGCAGAGGAAAATTTGAGAAAAGGGAAGAAAAAATTGACCACAGCAATGGAGGAAACCAGACCAGTGGAAAATTAGAGATTAACACCTAACATGTTTCATTTGTTTATATTCAACACCATATTTATGAACAATATTTTAATTTTATGATATGTGATGTTATAATAGAGATGCTTGTGGGTCGGGTCAGGTTGGGTTCGGGCTAAGTCTAAACATGATATTAAAATACTTTATGCTTGCCCAAGCTCGGCCCTATATGAAATCTGAGCCTGCAATTTTGTCTAACCTGCATTTTTTTATTTTTTAAAAATAATTATATTTTTTATTTTGATATTTAATAATTTTATACTTTTTTTATTTATTGAAATTTTTTATATAATCATCTTAACATTATTTTAATGTTTACATCAGAGTAATATTATATATTTAGTATAAATTTTTTTAATGTGTTTTAAATTACATAATATATAAAAATAACATAATATAAAGTATTATAAACTTAAAACGGGTTGGGTCAGGCCTTGAATGTTCAAGCACGAGCCCAACTCATATTTTAAATGGGCCTAATCTTTTACACAAGTCCATTCTTCGGGCCTAATATTTTTGCCCAAACCCTCTCAAATTTCGGGCAAGCCTTCAAGCTAGGACAAGTAACTCGGCCCATGAACAAGTCTATGTTATAACACCAAAAACTCTTTTTTCAAGTATTTACATAATTTATTTAATTAAAAATAGTGATTTTTTATATAAATAACTTAAAAGTATTAATTAAGAAAATACCTAGATAAAAAATTATTTAAGAAAATAACTTGTATGCTACAGTGAAACCCGATGCCATCTGACCAACCTGCATCATCCATATGTCACTATGTCAGCTTTTAAAGAAAAAGAATTTTTTTGGTATCGTCACTATGTCGGGCGTCACCCATATGTATTTTTTTAAATACTCATAAAAAATACGAGTACTCATGATGGAGAAAAAATATTTTTAATGGGTGTCGCCAGTGTGTCAGGCGGCATCCGTAATTTTTTTTAATTTCTATCAATTAAAATAAACTGGGAAAAAAAAAATTAAAAAAAATTTAATAGATGTTTTCGGGCTATCAGGCGGCACACATTAAAAAAATTATTATATTTTTGTATTTTTTTTCCCATTTTATTTAAATTGATGGAATTTTGTTTCTAAAAGAATTTACCACTGCTGCTTGACACATAGGTGGCACCCATTAAAAATATATATAGTTTTCTTTTTTTATTCTCTATCGTAAGTACTCATATTTTTCACGGATATTTCAAAAAATACATATACCTGACACAATGGAGGCAAAAAAAAAAACCTTTTTTTTTAAAGCTGACGATTGGACAATGATTAGGCTGGAAATGTGAATGGTGTCGTCGGTTAGTCAGGCGGCATCGAATATCACTATAACAAACGGGTCATTTTCTTAAATAATTTTTGGTCCAAGTCATTTTATTAATTAATTACCTTTTTTAGGTTATTTATATAAAAAACCGAAAAATAGCATTTACATAATCTATAAAGTTGTTTATCTTCAATGTTTTCTTAACTTATAAAATAATAAATAATAAATAATATTTCATAAACATTATAAATAATATAACAATTAACAATTTTTTTAGAAATAAGTTCTATTAAATAATCTTTATTTTTTTATTTTTAAAATATAATTTTTATTTTTATTTTTATTTTTAAAATAACATTATTATTAAATTTTTAACTTTTTTTTAAAAAAAGGATAGGGAGATGATAAAACTTTTATTTTTTAATAAAAGATTATTAATTATTAATTAATTTTACTCCTCTCTTAATTTATTAAATAAGTATTGAATTTTAATTTTATCATTAAAAAATTCACTATTAGTACTCAAGCTGATCAAGTCATTGATTTACTGATTCGATTAGAAAATTATTACAAATTTAAAAAAATTTTATTCAAGCGTCAATTCAAGTAGTTTATACCAACTCCCTAATTAACCGGTTCAAAGTTACTTTCCAAATCGATACTTCAATTAGTTCCCGATCCAAACATCAATGCATTGATAATTTAAAAAATTTAAATTACTTACAAATCAAAATACAAAGACTAATTTGAAACTCCATTTGAAAGATGGAAAGTACCATTTCGTCCTTGCTTTTTACTTTTTCTTTTATCGTTTTATATCTGATTTTTTTATTTAAAAATTTCAAATTTTTATAATTAACAATTTTAAATTATTTTCATATTTCGATGTAAAGATTTTAAATATTTTTATTTATTATTTATTACATATTATTTGTAATCTAATGTCTTTAATAGTTATTTTCTATTTTCACCGTTACAACTGCGTTTAAATTCAGGCAAACAACCCACAACTGTTTTTAATCTTATTGCTAAAATATTCAATCTCATCGCTATAATAATTAATCTCAATGCCACTATTATTTTTAACTTCACCATACGTCGAAACTAAACCTAAATCTTTAATTTAGTTACGTCAGAGAATCAAATTTTGTGATCTTTCTAATTGGAAAAACAATGTTGGTGGTCCTTTGATTTGTAGGTTCCTTGCATCTGGAGACACATACCTTCCAAGAACACACAGTCAGAAAAGCATAATTTGATGTAGAGATCAAGGATCCAAAGGTAGTTTGGCAACCTCACAACCTTAGATCGGGTATTAACTCGAGTTAATCAAACACTAATTCGATTAAAAAAATTATAAAAACAACCTTTCGTATTAAGAATAGGTGAAGTTATTTCGATTAAGAAAATTATAAAAACAACCTTTCGTATTAAGAATAGGTGAAGTTATTCTATGGCATTATAGTCTTTTTATTAAAAAAATATGCATTGATAGAATTTTGAATACTCAACCAAAGCTTTATTTTAATTTTTTACGCCTTTTAATTTTATTATGCGTTTTTTATTACCTTAATCAATTATATATATTAATAATATTATTGATTGTCTTTGTGTCACAAATTAACTCGATGTCAACCCAGGATTAACGTATTCATTTAGTATTATTAATTTGATGTCATTATGTATTTAAAATTCGTTTTACTTACAATTTAATCTATTTTTTTCATTTTAATATCGGACATATTTCATGTGTTATTACTAATTATTTTTAAAACATACTTTTTATTATTTAGTATATGTTATTTTGAACATATATACATGAACGAGAGAATTTCTAATAGCAGATTAAAATTTATATTTACACATCTCAATTATATTTCATATATTCAGGAGCGTAACTAGGAGGGTGGCAGGGGTTCTGCCCTCTAAAATGAAAAAATTTTCATTTAAACCCTTTAAAATTTTTAAAAATTTAAGTTAATAATGGTAAAATTGCACTTTTATCTCTCTAAAAATGATAAAAATTTGATTTCATCCCTTAAAAATTATAAAAATATAAAATATTAAAACGGAAAAATTATATTTTTACTATTGTAAAAATTACAATTTAATTTCGATCACCCAATATATTTATATTAAATAATTTGTGTCACATAAATTTAGTATTTATATTATGTTGATAATATCAAAAAGTTGGAAAAGGTAATAGAGGAATATCTAATACGTGTAAGTATAAAGCACTTTCCCCATGCCTACTTACTGCTCTTTTTCTTCCTTGGTGTCGACGGCTGCTACAATGCACACACCTAACCCTTTTTAAGATTTATGAAAGTTACGTTTACTGTCACTACAACTCACAGTATTTAATGACTCAAAATTAATATTTTATAAAATGTTCAATTTTTTTTGGATTTTTGTTGGAATGGACTCGAACAAATAATGAAAGAAAAAAAAAGAGAAGATCGAACATATAAATTTTATGTAAAAAATTCTCAGTTAAGGGGATATGAAATCGCAGATAAAAGAGGCATTAATTTTTCACTAAATGAATAAACAAAACGAGAGTATAATATAAAGAAAATAAATCTAAATGTATTAAATATACAAACTTAAACCTCTAAAACAAAGCCCTAACTCTTATAAAACGAACTCGAAAACAAAACCATAACTCTCAGAGTTCTCAAAAGGGGTACAAAGTGTTTTTTATAGATACCACAAAAACTCTCACCAAAACTCATATGCGATTACATCTTGTAACCCTCTCAAAAAAGCCCCGAGACTACATCTTAATTGGCCTTTTCAAAATAGGGATACAATAATCCCTTTAAATAAATTAAAATTTGAAGGGCTAAAAAGACTACTTGAAGTAATCAGAGTTCAACTAGAAGACAGAATCCTGCTTGGAGTCTAAAACACAAATGTTTACTTTAGGAATACATAATGACGTCACATGTTTCCTCATCTTGACTTCGCGCGTACATTGAGACTTAAAATTTTGTATCAACAATCTTAAAATTTTAGAACAAAATAAGACTAACCTACGCTTGAATTAGGCCTCCAACTTCCTATGATCCTATCAACGTCGAAGTATGGGAAACTCAACATTGAATTTAACAACACAAGGTCAGTTATACATAATGTGTCATGTGTATCTCATACTAACATATAAGGATCAGTTTTTAATAATAGAAAACATATAGAATTTTTTAATAGAATCAATTTTCTCTTTGATCTAACGTATATGGATTATTTTACATAATTTTTTTAATTAAAAACATAAAATACAATCTCACTTCCAATATAAGAACTTTCACGATATTTTTACAAAAAACTCAACAATTTTTTTTATCATCCAATTACATTACTAATGACATTAAATGGCTATTATTATTGTCCATTAGTTGTTAATTAATTTTCTCTTATTATGGATCTAAAGCTTGCATTTTAAATGCTTTGTAAATTTAACATTTATATTATATTATATTATATTATATTATATTATATTATATTATTATGTAAATTTAAGTGACTAAGGTTGAAACGGCACATTTGTTATTACAATAATCAGAAGGACATGGATTTAAATATGTTTAAACACGTTTTTTTTTCCATTTTAAGAGTTGAAGTTGGTGTTTTATGAGTTAATCAAATACCAGTCCAAGTCGAAAACTATTAAAAATCAATATTTTTTTTATAAATAACCAATATTATTATAAGGATGTTCTTTTTTTCCTTTTTATATAAAATTTATAAAAATCTCAATTTAAACTTAAAATAAATCTAAAAAAATATTCACATAAATAAATTTAATCCAAACTTTATCATTTCAATTAAAATTTTATTTATTTTTCTTTAATTTCTACAAATATTTTTCTTACATAATTTTTTTTTATTCCATGGATATGTTAAAAGGTTCATAATTAAACATATTTTGTTTCTTACATATATTGATAATTAAAAAAAAGTTTTCGAGTTTATTATTTTGCAACGGTGTAAATAAGAGTTTTATCCTCCAAAATGATAAAATTTCAATATTTGTAAAAATAAATGAAATTATAGGACAATCGAATCATTATATTAAAAAATTAGAAATTAAAAATAACGTATAAAATATTCATAATAATATAAGTAGAGAGTTACAATGAGCATCTGAATATGCATAATAATAATCCATAGTAAATTAAAAACATAGGATCGATTGAATCTTAACTCAGTTGGCATCGATATTGTTATCTGTGTAAGAGAACATGAGTTCGAATGTGCTGAAGCACATTAATTCTAGATATTATATAAAAAAGAACGTAGAGAGGACGGAGGAATATTTACGTAAATAAACAAAATAAAATAATTAAAAAATAAATATCTAACCAAGTTGGCAAGTTGTTCACGCAGATATATAATCACAAGGCGCCGAAGTTAGGTCGGTGACATACATCCACTCCTCCACCAACTAAACCATCAATTTTCCTTGGACCATCCTAGTCTTCTTTTTTACCCCTACTGTGAGATACCAACTAAATTTAAAATCGAGTCGAATCAAATTTTTAAATGAAAAATAATGTTCGGCTTAACATCGACTAGTTCAATTAGTTAAGCCTTTTGAATCGAATAGAGTTGAATTTGATTTTGGTCAAAAGATTTATATTTGATATATTTTTTAAAATAATAATATATCTATTAGAAGCCGATTAAGTCAATCAATTTATTTTATACAAGTCTTGAACTACTCATAATTTTTTAATACCGAAAAAGAAAGATATTATACATTTTAAATGCGTTAAAATCCATTCGTTTCACAATATTGTAGCGAAAACAATATAAATCAAACTATAACTAATTTATTTAACCGAACTAAATTAACCAAAAACCATTGATTAAACGGATTTGGGCACCCCTATGGACCACATTTGTCCGGTTGTGGGAGTAATATGGTAAATTGAACTTTCATACATGTGGTTGCAGGTCTTTATGAGCTATTATGAAATTAAATCTATTTGGATAGGATGGGGGAGTTGAATAAGTTGTGTGGATGGAATGTAGAGACTACTAAACCCTAGCTGCCATCATCAACATTATTATTATTATTATGATGATGATGATGATGATGATGATGATGATGATGAAATGTACATTGGCATGCCATGGGAGCTGCCGCAAAAAAAGTCCTCCTTGAAGTCAACTGCCCTTAAAGACAATGAATCAATGTGGGGATTAGATGAAAACTATGTGGAACCTTTTAAATACTTTTAATGTAAGGAGGAAGGGGGGGGGGGGGCGGGGGGTAGGTAGGTACTTTACAATAATTAAAAAACTTGGCAGCCTCTACACATCCACGGCATCGACCGGAAGTGATGATGCGCGGTGAAGCGGGTGCGGAAGCAATGCGCCGGTGTAGAAACTCTTGGCAGTGGATACTGTATCCAGATCATACGATGAGCCGAGTGTTTCGGTGTTTTGGACGCTTTGGCTTGCAGAACTGGCACATCTTTTCCCGGCGGTAGGAGGGAAATATGGAGTACGATGCTTTCCGGAAGGTAACGATTTTGGGCTTTCTCTGTTAGGGGATGTCAAGATCGAAGATGGGGAAGCGGTTTTGTTATCGTTGTCATTCAACAAGTCGTTGAAACTTTGGGGCAAGCTGGGATATTTCGGTTTAACTCCTAATTGTTGGTCCCTAAGTTCTCTCAACTGCATTTGGTACTTGGCTTTGAGCCACCTTAGTTCTTGCCTAATTTCATTCTCGTAATCATCAAATAAACCCGAACCGATTGAACCGTAGGCTGAAAAAGAGTTCCGAGCTTTGGATTCACTTTGACCGTCTATGTTTATAATTTTCTCCTCTTTTTCGGAAACCGACAGGTCGGACATTTCGTTCACTTTGTTGCAGCAAATGTCCTTTGGTCCTGGCGGAATTAGTTCTGACCCTTCCCGTTGACCCCAAATGTCGGCATAATGGATACCGTCTGGTTGGCTCAAGGAAGCCTCTACACCTTCAGAAACACATTGTTCAGGCTCTCCAACTTGGTACGTGATCTCTTCAAACCGGCCATGGACAGTGGTGCAACCGTGTTTCCAACACTCGAGAACTTGCAGGTTCTTGGCACCTGCACTACTCGATGATAAGAAATCCGAAAGGTGGCCATTCAAAGCACAATTTTGACAAAAACTAGAACCCGTGCATATCGAGTTTTCATCTATGCCCAAGCCCCTCTTCCACTCTGGTACCAAAGATGCGATTTCCCCATCAATCATATCTGCTATTTTAGTGACATCTTGGTCCGTGATATCAAGCTCAGAAACCATTTCAGTTGCAACACTCAACGCAGTATCTGACTCGATGTCAAACGGAAAGTAGATATTCCGGATTCGACCTGCTTAAGGATATAAAATTTGTAACATTAATCCATTGTAGAATCAAAAAAAAAAAAGGAAAGAAAAAATAAAATGAACTCTACCTTCTTTATCTGCAATTCTAAGCCTCAAAAATATGCCATCATCATCTCTCTTTTTGCCCTTGATTATAAGGTCAACATCTCCCAAATGACCATCTTCGAGATCTAATTCACTTGTTTCGTATTCAAGTGAGTTATAGCCGATATTGCTCTCATGTCCATAACCGAGATAATTGCTGTATCCATTGACCAAAGAACTGTTGTTACTAACATGAACATCGTAAAGAGGTTGTCTCATGAGAGGTCCAGCGTCATAGCTGTCTCTTTGGTACTCAATTAGTCTCAAATCCAAACCATAATCATCGATTTGAAGAAAAGGGTCTCTTAGAAGCTCCATGGCAGTAAGCCTATGAGATACGGTAGCTAAACATTTCTCGATAAATTCTCTAACCTCGGGATCCTTTACCTTGTATAAAGCCTCTGGCTTTTTTCCCTATACCAAACATAAAATATGTCACAAGTCAATCTAAACACTAAAAACACGAAATTTTAGCGAGGGTTATGGTTCATACCAAAACAACTTTCTTATAGATCTGAGCAGGATGAGTACATTCACTATATGGATATTCAAAAGTAACCATCTCCAATATGCACATCCCAAATGAATATATATCAACTAGTTCATTATATTCCTCTTCATACACCTCGGGAGCCATAAACTCCGGCGTTCCTAATACCAAACAAACAATCCAGCCGTAAGGTCATTTTATCGATGTTCATTGAGCATAAAAGAAAAGTATGTTCGTCAACATACCGACACAACGAGCGGCGTGGGATTTACGGAGGATCGCAGCCAAGCCTAGATCACCGATTTTGACTTCCCCTTGGTTGCCATTAATGAAAATGTTGTCACACTTAAGGTCTCTATGAATAACAGGAGGGTCACGGCTATGTAAATACAAAAGCCCTCTTAAAATCTGTCTACACCAATGCTTCACAGCTCTAATGTTTACCTTCCTATGTTTCAACCTATACCTATATTCCAAAAAAAACAAACATGGATTAATTTAGAAGACCTCCATTGGAACCAAAATTGAGACAATAGAGACAAGACAGGATGGTGTGTGTACTTACTGTCTGAGAGTACCAGAAGTGAACATCTCAGTAACAAAGTTGATGTTCCTGTTGGAAGTATCAACCCAGGAAGTGCAGAATTTCATTATGTTTTCATGTTTTAAGGTTTTAAGGAGATGGATTTCACAGTACAATCTCTCTAAATCATCTGAACTTTGTAATAAATCATGAAGTTTCACTTGGTTCCATGCTACTTCAGTTCCTTCATATTCATCAAAAGCCTTGTAGCTGTAAAAAAAAACAATTTTAAACAAACAAATACACAAACACACACCATACAAGAAAGAGAAACAAAGAAAGCATTTTCCTTACACTGTCTTTGAAGACCCTTTGCCAAGAATTTCATTATACTAAAAAAAAAAAAAGAACAAACTTTGGCATCAAAATAAAAAACTTTAAATTCTCAGAGAAACAAAAACAAAATTTGACAAAAAGGGTATTTAGTTATTTACCCTTCCATATCTACCAGTAGGATCAACTTCAACAAAGTCAGAATCAGAACAATCAAGTTCAAAGCTTGTTTCACCATTCATTCCTAGTTTTAAGAACTCAACAATGGTTTTTTTCTAAAAAAAATGGGTAAGAAGAAGACGAAGAAGAAGAATCAGTGAAGGAAATGAAAAAGGGCAAAGAAAACTAATGAAATCTGTTGTTTTCTTTAATGGGATTGTGGAGAAAAGCAAAGAGATAGAGAGGAAGGGGGGGATATATTCAAAAGGAGAAGTGTTTAAAAGGTTTAATTGCCAACTAATAACTACGGAAAGGAAAACGAGGCAAGGATTTTCACAAGGTTGTGTGTCTGCTGCCTGCTTTGCACCCAAAGACAAAAACCCAACCCCCTCTTTCTTCCTCTTTTTCAACTCCCTCTCTTGCTTCTATCTCATCACGAGCTGTAAAAAACAATTAAAATGAATAAACTGCACCAAGGTCCCTAAACTATTGATAAATTTATGTTTGAGTTACTAAATTTCAAAAAGTTATAAAATGGTCACTGAACTATTTGAAAGTTTTCATTTAAGTCACTGAGCTGTTAAAATTGCCGTTGTATGGCTTTCTTCGTACTCACCCCCATCACCAATCCAAAGGGTAAACTTCGCCTCCTCTTCTATAGTTTAGTTTTTTTATGAAATAACTTTGAATACCACCAATACACGAACCAAAATTCAAGTAGTTTTCTTCTTCAATCTCCGATAATGACCATCAGATCAACTTGGATCTAAGATATGGTCTTTTACTTGTCAATGGATATTATTCCACCGTACCGATTATTGAATTGTCGCTCAAAGATCACCAACTGGACAAAAAAAATAAGAGTTAACAATCCAGTGACTTAAATAAAAGCATTCGAATAGTTTAATGACTATTTTGTAACTTGTTGAAATTGAGTGGTCAAAACGTAAACCTACTAATAGTTTAGTGACCTTACGTGTAGTTTACCCAAAAATTAAAATTAGGGGAGAAGGGTTAATTCACCAAACGTCCACAAATTATCTCCTAGATTTTAAATTAGTTCATAAACTTCAAAATGTTTAAACTATGCCCTCAAAGTATCGGTTTTGTATCAATCATATCGTTTCATTTGGTTGTTAGAATCGAGTCGGACTTAACCTCTCAATTGAATCGAAAATCGAAAATCCTACTTAGAACATTGTGTTAAATGCTAATTCAAATATAACATGGAACATATCTAAACACGAGTATCAAATTATAAACTCATATGCACCTATTTATAGAATTATAGGCCAATTTTCAATGACATTGCATACCTATTATACAATCAACTTGGACCGAACGTGTTAAAAAAGAAGAAGGAAATAGTCTCTTAAATTTCAATTTAACCCAAATTGTCCATGCAGTATATAAACACATGTATTTCGTATACTTCAAATATCCTCCACATCGTATTGAAATTGGACCGATGAAAGGACTTGCTTAATACAATACCAATACTTTAAGAACTCAATTACAACATTTTAAAATCCAGAACTTAGATTGTAAGGACTTGTCATGAAATTAACCTAAAAAGAAGACAACTCCCCCAGTGGACTTGTGTTTCTTTCTTTCTTTCTCTTTCAATTTAAAAGTCTTCAAAACAATTTTTTTTTTTTGGCAACAGCTTGCACGACATGGACCAACCATTTTTCTCCTTCATATTTTTTTTGTGGTTTTTATAGGACAATTAGATTTTATTTTTGGGTTTTTTAAAAAAATTATTTTTTTTTGTGTCATAGAAATCTTGTGATAGTTTTTTTTTTAATTTTGGAACATAGTTTGGTTGGAAAGTAACCTACGGGCTATGGGCTGGGCCTATAATCAATTGACTCTTAGTATACCCCAAAGGATTTGATGTCACCATTTAACTCATTAATTGTCTTTTCAAGTTCAATTTTTTTGTCTTTTATAAGGAAAAAATTAATGGAGAGAATTAAGTCTTGTACCTAAATTCGTACCATATTACAAAGCTTTATCTTTTTTTAGAAATTTCAATTAAAATCAAATGAATGGATGGAAAACGTTTTAATTTGTGGTTGAATTTAGTTCGGCCAATATTTTAAAATTTCGATTATCAGTTAATTCAGTTCGAAATTTGATAATTAATCGAATTAACCAAATTTAATAATGTCAATTATGTGTTAATTTCAAGACATAAAATTTCGATTAATTCAATTAACTTTCAAGACAAAAACATATATTTCAATTAATTTCAATGTAATTTTTTATATGTTTTATAATTGTTTTAATCAAAAGACAAAAATATATAAATTTCGGTTCGATTATTTTTTTTTAAATATTTCAGTTCGATTAACAATTAAAAAGTTATACAATTCAATTAATTTATTTGATACGAATCCGATTCGATTAATAACCGAACAGACCGTTTCAACATCTAATGAAATCTAATATGGTATGAAAATTTTTGGATTTATAGCACTATACAAAATGCAGTCTAGATATGGTTTTATTGGATTTGTTATGACATGAATATTCTATCTTTCAAAAGATATATTTTTTTATTGTTTCTCTTTGTTATTTATGGGTTAAATTCTTAATGAGATTCGTGTCTAAGATCTATTGAAAAAGTATATAAAAGCATATAAATATATTAGGCTCTACCTTGATATTAGTGAGTGTAGACGTATTCATATGCCAGGTTTAGGTATGATATTAATATATTTTATGTTCGTTCAAGTTTGGCCCGACTTAAAATATGAGCTTAAACTTTTGCTCAAACTCGTCCATATTTGCAAATGACTAACTCAAACTCATTTTAGGCTGGCCCATATTTTTAAAGTATTTATTTTATTTTATTTTATTTTAATATTTAATAATTTTATACATTTTTTATTTATTGAAATTTTTTATACAATCATCTTAACATTATTTTAATGTTTCCATTAAAGTAGTATTATATATTTAGTATAGGTTTTTTTTTATAAATGTGTTCTAAATTACATAATATATAAAAATAACATAATATAAAGTATTATAAACTTAAAATCGGTCGGAACAGGCTTGGGCTTTGAATGTTTAAGCCCAAGTCCAGCCATATTTTAAATAGCCTAATTTTTTGTCCAGACTCATTTTTCGTGCCTAATATTTTTATTCAAACCCTCTCAAATTTTGGGGGGTAGCCCGACCCATGAACAGGTCTAAGTGGGTGTATACATAGTTGAAAATTTAATTCCTATAATTTGCGATAGAAGTATTCATGGGTCAAGTCGAGTCTAAGTATGGTATTAACATACTTTATATTTGTTTAAGCTTAGCTCGACCTGAAATATAGGCCTAAATTTTTTTCAAAACCCATTTCAGACTCACCCATGTATATGGTCATTTTTTAATGTTTACATTATAGTGATATTGTATATTCAAAGGTGATGCCAGGGGAGCTGGTGCCTTAAAATAGGAAATTTTGATTTTTTTCATGTTGTAATTTATAAAATGTTTAAATTATTATAGGTAAAATTATATTTTAACCTCCAAAAATGATAAAATTTTGATGGAGTCCTGTACAAAATATAAACATTTAGACTTTTTAAATGGAAAAATTACATTTTAACTTTCATAAAAATATAGAATTTAGTTCCCCTTAAAAAAAATTCTGACTTCACCCCTATATATACTATTATAGATTTAATTTTTCATGTGTTATAAATTACAAAATATATAAAAATAATATAATATAAAACATTACAAACTAAAAAAAGGCTAAGTCGAGCTTGGGTTTATCAGCAGAGTTTTCTTCAATTTGGATGAAAATGACAAATCATTGGATTGGATTATATGATGAACTGATTCGATGTTGATTTATTATATGGTGGATGAAACTAGTGATTTTCAATATTGATTAAGTATTGTTTCATTGTTGATTATGTTTGGGATCTAATGAGAATTATAAAAAACATTAAGGGTTTTAATGAAAATCTTGAAAAATTTTGAAGGCCTTAATCATGATTTTCAAGACATGTAGAAGGTTTAATGTTGATTATTGAAAATGAACTTTGATGATCTAAATGATTTTTTTTTAATTGAGGGGGTTTATACAAGACTTAATGTTAAATTTCAAAATCTATAGAAGATTTAGTGATTATTAAAAATTAAATTTGAGGGTCTTAATGAGAATTTTTTAAAATGAAGGGCTTAATAGTAAATTGCAAAAATTTGTACCTTGGCACCCGTATCGATGTGTTTTTTCTGGTACCTTTTTGAGTTTATTAGAACACTTGTTGTGTTGCTTACAATGTTAGAGCAATTGTTAATGGGAAATTTAGGGTCTGTTTGATTGGCAGTAAAATATTTTTCGTAAAATAATTTCTGGAAAGTGTTTTACTTTTCTGTAAAATGATTTACTGGAAAATATTTTCCGGTGTTTGATTGAATCTGTGTAAAATATTTTCTGCTGTTTGACAGATTTCCTGAAATTATTTTTCGGAAAAGTTGTTTTTTACATATATTAATATATATTAATAAATTTTTATATTTTAAATTATTTTTACATATATTGCAATGATTTATTTATAATAACACTCAATTAATAAGCTACAATATTGATCGTTATAAATTGAAAACAACTAATATCAAATAAATTATTTGTAATTGTGTTAAAAAAACAAAAAAACAAGGATTGAATAATTATAAATTAGCTTCGAAATCACAATGAATACTAGAAATTAATAATATTACCCAAATGCATGATTAGTAGTACACCACCTATACTGAATAGATATGTGCAATATACTGAGTACCAATACATTAAGAATTAATATCAATTGAAAGCAGTTGAACAAATTTATATATATCAACTGAAAGCAAATTATTAGAATACGAAATGGCAATATTCACATATTCTAAAGCTTCTATCAAGCTTTGGATGTGAGCTAATGGTTTCTTCAGCTGCAAAAACCCCAATCCTCCTGAGCTGAAGTTCCAAGATTTTCCTAGCTATCATGCTCTGCAGACATATATTAGCATGGTTATGGAAGTAAAGAACAGACACAGTGTGGTAAACAAGAATAATATGTAATTACATGCATGTGTGCATACACCTCTCCTTGAGTATGTATCTGTCTCAGAGAGAAAGATCTATATTGCAACTTAAACAACAAAAGAAACATAGATACGAAAAGATAGTCCTCATACATCAAATTCTAAACTTAAAAGAGTCATTGATTTACAATAAGCAATTTCAGATGTCAGAAACATCCATCTAGTATATATAATAATAGGTGGAATTCATTCTAGCACTTAAAATATTTCTTATGACATATCATGTATTACTCATAGGCGTAACAACCATAGCACTCCCTGAATAAAGGTAACTCTTGAGGTTAAAACAGGAGAGTTGAAATTGCCACAACAGGTAAGCATTAAGCATAAATTTGTTGCTACCCGAAAAGAAAATATTTGCTACATGTTTACCACTATAGACAAAGCCAAAATGTGAAATATATCTCCACTATAGACAAAATGTCTGCTTCATGTTCTAAAAGCACTTATCATCATCTACAGACCTGTTTTGCCATACAACAATGTATATCAATATACAGTTTGTAGGAATTAGTACAATATATGTACAATATATGTACAATATATGAGAAAAAAATGATCGTTTAAAACGAGAAATAAGCAAACCAATCCATGATTTGCAAAAGTAAATACTAATCAGCAAAGAGCAGTTACGAACCAACTACTATTGGTGATATGATAGCCAATGCACCGGGCTTTATCATCTCCCTCAAAGATGCCGATGCTACAATAGCAACATAGCGACCATAATCTGGTTCCTCCTTGTAGTCCTGCAGCCAGAATAATTGAATTCAACGTCACTTTCATTACTTCAATTGAAAAAAATGCACAACTTTAAACAACAGTAGATAGATGAAGTTCCTACTCTTGTGTTCAATCCTACTTCATTTGTCGAACCTCAGCAATTGAACAAAATAAAAAATAAAATACTAACAAATATGCAGAAACCTCTAACAATCAAAACTGAAATTAGAAAATAACTGAAATAAAAACTCAATCAAAGAAAAAAAAAGATCAAGAAAGTAGAAAACAGAAAACCCTAGAGCTTCCAATCAAGAATGTGAGTAGAAATCTACCTTCGATGAATCGCGAGAAGAGGTGACGAACAAGGCTGTAATTTTTTAGCAAGCTAATTAGATTGTTTAAAATTAGGGACACGATTAAACATATTAGGGAAGAAGATCTAGAAAACCTAAGACCAAAATCTATTCATGCAGAAGCATTTTGCTTGACACCTTTGCAACAAATTAACAAGATCCTTCAATATAAAACATAGAGAAGGAAAAACAGCAGAGAAAAGGAGGAAAGGCACACCTAAGAAAAAAATCACGATCAACAAAAATAATAGACAGAGAAAAGAAGAACAGAACCTGTTGATAACCCAAGAAGAAGAAGCACACCGGTGAGGAGGAGAGGCTGACGTTGATGGACGGAGAGGAAATGAGGAGGAAATGAAATGAGAAGGAAATGAGAGGTTGAAGTTGTGTTTTTCGGAAAATGTCTTACGGAAAAAAAATCTGTAAGACATTTTACGCAAAGAAGGGGAGATTTTCCCGTGTTTTGAAGTTGCTTTTCCAGAAAATCAATTCCTTTGGTCAATCAAACACCGTAAAAGAGGGAAAAAATTTTCCAGAAAATGAAATACTACAATCAAACAGACCCTTAGTCAGTTTTGTTTACTTTACATTATATATTAGTTACTTATGTTTGAAATGTTATGTTTTAGTTATTTATGTTACCGTTTTGTTACGAAGTGGTCACTTTACAGTTAAGCTTCGTTACCTCCCTGACGGCGGTTCTACGTGACAGACCAAATGGGTTTTAAATGTTAAATTGGATGTCCTACGTGGTAGTCCAAATTAAATTTATTTAATTAAAAACTTATTTTTATCTCAGCAACTGAACATCTAAGTTGGCATTTAAAATCTATTTAGACTACCATGTAGGATTGCCGTTAGGGAGGTAACGGTAGAGTGACCACTTCGTAACAAAATGATAATGTAAGTGACTAAAACGTAACATTTTAAACCTAAATAACTAAAATGTAATTTGAGATAAATAAAAGTGACCATTTTTATAGTTTACCAGTTATAAAATGACATGATTTTGCAAGTGTCATTTTTATTACAAATTGAATGTTTTTACTTGTAATATTTTATTAATTGTTATTTATTTCAAGATTATGCAAGAAATATTAGGTTTACTTGTAGGGGGAAACTCATATATATTTTTTAAAGTGGGAATCATGTATTCTTAGATTCCTTATAGTGTTATTTACTTTCTTTATTTGTGTTTAGACGTGCTCATGAGTTGGGTCGAACTTGGTCTAAGTATAATACTAATATATTTTATGTTTGTCCAAGTCCGGCTCAACTCGAAATTTAGGCCTAAAATTTTGTATAAACCCACTCATATTTGCAAAAAACTAATCCAAGCTCATTTTAGGCCCTCGTATATTTTTTTTTAATTTTTTAAAAAATATTTATTTTATTTTATTTTAATAATTTTATACAATTTTTTTAATTTTTTTATATATTCATCTTAACATTATTTAAATGTTTATATTAGAGTAGTATCGTATATGTAGTATAGATTTATTTTTTTAATGTGTTCTAAATTACATAATATATAAAAAATAACATAATATAAAGTATTATAAACTTAAAACAGGCCGAGTCAGGGCCAGGCTCGTGCCTTAAATGTTCAAATCCGAGCCCAACCCATATTTTAAACGGGTCTAATTTTTTTGCCGAAGCCCATTTTTCGAACATAATATTTTTGCCCAACCCTCTCAAATTTCAAGCAGACCTTTGGGTCTGAGCAGGTAACCCGACTCATGAATAGGTCTACTTATACTAATCATGATCTTGTATTTGAAAATAAAGAGATTAAAATATATGGATATTATCTAGAGGATATTTTGGATATATGACCAACTTGTTTTACTTGCTTATGAAGAGGGTGTTATGTCCTACATGTTTTATGCGAAGATTGAAGTAAGCACAAATTAGTTTGTTTTAAAGAACATTTGATTGCATAATTTTTTTTTCAATTTTTAAGATATTGAATTTAATTTGAAAGTGAATGGATGCAAATCGTATGATATTAAGGTTGAAGTTATTTTTACGGAACTAGAGTAGCTATGTTGTTATCAAGTGTCGCACTCCGAAAATTTGTATGGTAGATTTATCTTTAGGTAAGACCCTATAAATGTAGGCTTAGTAATCGAATTATGTAAATTATCTTGTCTCCTCTTATGATGTACTTTTACTATTTTTTATTGTTTCACTTCTTTGTTATAATCTACTGTTGCATCATTAGTTATGATTAAAGGTGTTCATGGATCAGGCCGAGTCGAACTTCAGCATTACATTAACATACATTATGCTTGGTCAAGCTCGACCTGACCCAAAATATGGGTTTAAAATTTTGCTCATGCCTGTCCATATTTGTAAATGGTTAATCCGAGTCTATTTTAAGCCCACCCATATTATTTTATATTATTTTTAGTTTAATATTTAATAATTTTATATATAAGCATTTTATCATTTTTGTAGTATATGCATCTAACATCCATAGAGGTGGTAGTGACTTTCAAGATTATATATTGATAATAGAGCGATGCGGGTGGTGGAGCAGAGTGTGCCAACTATGGGTGGATTTAACGATATCCACCCCGACCTTGCTCCGCTCCATTACCATCCCTAAATTATATGCACAATTTATTCATGATGAAGTTTACAATTGACTTATACACTAGGATACATAAACGAGGTTACTCCTATGATATTTTGAGCCTACATCTTGAGGTTTGGTGTAGTTGTACTCACCAAATATTTATTGAAGTGTAAATGAAGGCATGAAAAGAAGCAAGTAGGTTCTCACATCTATTCAAAAGCAATTTCCCTAGTCAACTTCTTGAAAGATATGAAAAGCAAGCAATAAACTGCCCATTCCCCCAACTTCTGAAAGTGACAAAGCAACCATATAAAAAAAGGCCAAATTTTTAAGTAAAGAAAAGAACCCACCATTCACTTCCCCCAAATGAAATTTTGGGATTCAGGAAATTAAATTGGATTTTAAGTATTAAGAAAAATAAAACAAAGAGAGAATTTTCTTTTTTTTTAAAAAAGTACTAACTCATATATTTCTGGTGTATTTGGCACATATTCACAACAAGAAGAAAAAAAAAGCCTTGTTTCATAGAAATAAAAACATCATAAATATGTTATATATATACACAAAGAGTGGATATATAGCCTCTGAAATGTTTCATTGCTTGGCAGGCAGCATGGATGATGCATTTGATTCCACCAACATGGACCATAACACATGCACATCTTCACAAGGGCATGATTTCACATCCTCATACAAAATGTATATCCCTCTTCCTGAAATATGCACACCTATATTTACATAAGAAGATAAATTCTGATTGTTTTTGTCATATACCAATCACTAAACATGATGCATTGAAACAAGTAATGTGCGGAAATTGGTATCATAAAAGTCCTTGTACTAGGGGAAATGGGTAAATTAGTCCTTATACATTAAATCAAAGAGAAAATTGATCCTGCTATTAAAACTTTCTATCCATCTCTGCTATTAAAAACTGGTTTCTATACATGAACATTGAGTACACATGGCATGCTACGTGTCAATGTTTGATTATTCCGTCAGCCACGTTGGTTTTTAATAGTACAAATAAATGAAAATTTTAACAAAAAGAACCGATTTTCCCTTTGATTAAACGTATAGGGACTAATTTTTTGTTTTTTTTAGTAGAGGGGGCAAAATGCAATCTTACTCCTACTATAGGGACCTCCATGGTATTTTTACCCATAGCAATCCCATGAAAAAAAATGCCAAGTTTAAAAGCATGAAAAATATATAAGAAGAAAAGATGGAAAATGCAGTGATGGGTGATGAATACATACTCTTTTTTTGAACTGAATGTAGACGAAACCAGAGTTTCTTCAATGGGGAGAGGAGGGATTTCAAGAGCAACCCCATTTGGAGAAGAAGGTGTGTTGGGTCATGTGGTTTTAAACAACAAGACAAGCCCCCAACAACATAGGTTTTGCTTAGACAAGCAGCATTGAGTCTATGTCACCACATTGTTTATTTTATTCATAGAATTTTTTTTACTTGCAAATCATGCGTATCAGATTTTTGGGTCATTGGTGCAGTGTCATATTCGAACCCTTTTTCACGTGTAAAATCGGAAGCTACACCCTCACCTGTCAGCCCTAATATTATGAACAGTTATGGTGAAGCTTTCGTTGCTCCCATTTCTGGTCACTGAATTACCTTATACCTCATGCCTTGTGTCTCAAGTAAACTAAAAGGTTGAGGTAAGAAGTCTCCTTTAAGGGTTTAGCATATATTGATCTCCCTAAGAAAGGTGTCCTTTTGGGTGGCTTCAAAGTGGTACAGTGGCATGCTGCATGTAAATGAAGGGTATGGAATGTAGCATGTAAATGAAGGGTATGTTTAGTTTTCTCTGTATTTAAAAATTCTTTTAGATCATATCACCATATTTGTATGCTAGAGCAAATACTTTTAAGAAAAACAAAAAGTTGAAGAATTTGGTGAGCTCTTGATCTCATCATTGTCCCATTAGCCTAAATTTCAAGAGGAAAATAGTGTTTTTGAAAGCAAACTTCTTCAACTTTGAATTGAGGAACTTCTCGAATAGAACATTGATATGGACTTTTGAAGAACCACACATCAAAAGTTAGCTATTAGTCTATTTTTTTATCATTATTTTATCAATATATGGTATAAAATTAGAGTTGTCTATAGGTCAAGTTTGGGCCGGGCCAAGTAAAAATTTAGGTACATGCTCGGTTCGGACTAAAAAATGGGTCTAAATTTTTTCCCAAACCCGATCCAAATAAAAATGCTAAAACTTGTTTCCGGTTCGCCCTGCCCGTATTAAATTTTTTTATAAAATATATATAATACATCACATGCACTAAAAATATTAAAAAAAAGTTTCCTAACAAATGGAAAAAAATATACTTATATAACACTAATATAAGTACAACTTAGCAAGCAAATACTTTTAAAATAGTAGCGATATAACAAAATAATGAAAAAAAAGCAGTGGTTTTTTTTTTGTTTTGCAAATTCCGACCATGTCAAAAAAACTTATTGAGGCCCAACCCATTTAGAAAACGGACTTTTTTTTTTCAAACTTATTTTCTAAGCCTTAGATCATCTTCAGAGCCGAGCATGGACAAGTTTAGATAGAATCATCCCTTTGTTAAAAATAAAAAATACAAATGAAAGGCCATTATCTTACGTAGAGCCTAGTTCTGTACACAACAAGGTCCGTGGCCTGCTCTGCTTAGTATATCTGACCCATTTTGGGCCGAGGTTCGGCCCGAGCCAGCAAATTAAATATTTTAAAATTTTTAATTATAAAATACAAAAAATAAAATTAATTTTTAAACCCTAAAACAAATCGTTTTCAATGCAATTAGACCCAAACCTGAACCTGGAAAAACTTTTAAAAATTAAATTCACATATAATTACTTTTTTAAAGAAAAATCAAAAAATAAAAAAAATTGTAAATTCGACACATATAGATGATATATATATACACACATATTATTATTGTAGATTATAACACCTTTTGTAGAAAAAACAAAAAAAAAAAAGAAACACGTCCCTCGTCCACCTGCATGAATAAGAAAGGCAAAACATGAAAACAATAAATGAAATCCAACGGTTCATGTTTAATCATTTCCGGCTAAATTCACGTATTAGTCATTAAACTATTCAAAAGTTATAAATTGATTATTAGTCTAATAGGGACGGATAAATTTACAATTTAATCACTTAATTCAAAAAAGTTACAAATTAATCACTACATTGTTAGTCTATTAAACCTATTTAAGAATAGAGTTACTCGAACTCGAATGACTAATATATGATATTAATACAATACATGGACTCGTTCCAAAAACTTAACCCAAGTTGACATCAACACCTCTATTTACAATTTTATATTGTCGGACATCTACATTACATTTTAGACCCTTCTTAAAAAAATTTATCTACTTTTTTTAACATTAATCTCATTTTATGTTCTTGTCATATCTGCTCTGTTTGATACAATGCTTAAAATTACCTATAGACTCTTCCCATATCTTAAATAGAAAGATAATACGTTTCAGCGCACTCGAATTCATGTCCTCCTGCACTGACAATAATATCGATACTAATCGATCTAAGACTGAATCCACTATTATCTGTTTATCAACGGATCACCTACTACCATATGGTAAGAATTTGGGGTCTAATAATTACAATTAAAGAAGAAAAAGTTTTAAAGATAAAAAAGCATGAGCATGATTAGCACTAACTTTAGCTTTAAATAATGTGATCCCATCCGATTGGCCGCAAAGATATGGTTAATTATAACTACACTTTTAGAGTTTACCATTTCAGTGTAATGTAAAGAAAGTTAAAACATGCTTTGAGTTGTTTTACTTTTAGTATATTCATAATTTAGTCCTTTTATTTTTATTTTAAAGAATTTAGTCCTTTATTTTATTTTTTGAATTTAAAACCTCAAATCTAACTTTAATCCCATTTAAATTCTTTTATTAAATTCAAATATTTTATATTGTGATTTTTTTAATGAAATCTGGAGTAAAGGCAAAACTAGGGGGACTGGCAGGGTTCCGACCCCCTCCTAAAATGGATAAAATTTTATTTAGGCTATTTAAAATTTTAAATTAGTAAATATAAAATTACACTCTGGCCCCCCTAAAAATATAAAAAATTTGACTTAATCATTTAAAATTATAAAGATATAGGCTATTAAAATGATGAAAATACAATTTTTGCTATCGTAAAAGTTACAATTTAATTTTGGCCCTCCCTAAACAAATTTTCCGGTTTCATCTCTGATCTAGAGAAAAATAAAAAAAATGCTTAGATTTCTGTGCTAGTTCGTGTTAATCTTATTTGATCTGATCTCTTCTCAATAGAAAAATTATAAAAAAATTATTTTTTATATATAAAAAAAATTACAATACAAAGCAAGTCAATATCAAAACTGCCTACTTAGCCCTAAAAAGTACAAAGAAAATTAGAGAGAAAAAGGTCAAAAGAAACTTAATCTAAGCTTACTTTAACTTTAGTAACGGCTACAAAACTAACTTGAAAAGGAAATAATTGTTAAGAATTTTTGTTGGAAAGTCAAAAATTAATATTTAAATTTATTGTTGCCCTCAGTGGCGGAGTCAAAAAAAAATTGGTGGGGTCGAAATTAAATTGCATATTTTTATGATAGTAAAAATGTAATTTCATAATTTTAATAGCCTATGTATTTATAATTTTTTAAGGGTTAAATCAAATTTTTATTATTTTTGGGGGATAAAGTACAATTTTACCATTATTAATTTAAAATGTTATAAATTATAACGGGCTTACATTAAAATTTACCATTTTAGGGTGGCCATGGTCCCGTGAGTTTCTACTAAACTTCGCCACTGGTCGTCCTCTTCTTGAATTTGTAAATTGTAATGTGTATCAATACATACAAATTAATTATATTAGATTACGACACATTTACGACGTGACTGAGAAAAAATATAAGTGATAAATATATTTATTAAAAGTTTACATAAAAACTAAATGAATCAGGGTTGAAATAGTAAAGTTAAATGTTTAAAATTTATCATGTCACGGGTTTAAATCTTACTATAATTGAGTTTTTATTGAGTTTATATAAAATATAAAAACCCAAAAACACCTTTATAACAATATAACTTACGTGTTCTACGTAAAAGAGTATTTTAGTAAGTTTAAAATTAAGTTAGCACCCGATTGACTTATGATATAAACTCAGTTAAAGATTTAAATATAAGTATATATAACTTATTTTGTATATATAAGGATATTATCAATAATTTTCCCATTGAATTGGTGTCATGGTAGAGAGGTTGGAGCATAGAAAAAGACGAAAATGTCCTTTAAAATGTTGTGATTTTACCATCATCCATGTGGCTTATTTGAAGCCTATAAGTTACACATCCAATTTGGGTTTTAAGTTACACTCCCTTTGGGCTTATTTGAAGCCCATAAATACAACCCAATGTAGTCCTTTAGCTGCTAAGAATTGAAACTACTAAAGCTAAAAACATGAAAACTAAAAGAAATTAAATTAGGGGTAAGTTTTTGTTTTGGTCATTTAATTAAAAAAATGTATAATTTGGTCACTGAACAGTTTAAAATTTTCATTTTAAGTCATTGAATTATTCAAAAGTTTTTATCTAAGTCATTAGGCTGTTAAGTTTTAAAAAAAAGTTTCGCCAACAAGCTTCAAATGACGATTCAATGACCAGTACAATGGATCAGAACCCATCAACAAGTAGAAGAACATACCTTACATCCAAGTCAATTTGATGGTTAGTGTTGAAGATCGGAGAAAAAAATTGTTTCAATTTTGGTTTGTAGATTCATAGTGTTGAAAGTTGTTTCATGAAAAAAAAGACTACACTGTAAAAGAGAAGGGGAAAGAGAGCTTTCAATTGGTACAGGTAATGTAAATAGAAAAAGCTATATATTACATCAATTTTAATAACCCAGTAACTTAATGAAACCTTTTGAATAGTTCAACAATCAAATTGTAACTTTTTTTTAATTAAGTGATTAACATAAAAACTTATACATAGTTTAATGACTAAAAATGTAGTTTACCCATTAAAAAAATTTATTTAGAAGAGCTATCAACAAACTTGGGATGGACATTGTTGTAAATGCAGAAGAACGTGAGTTTAAGTGCGCTGAAGCGCATTATCTTCCTATTTATGGGTTGGAGAGAGATTATGGATAGTTCTATATATATATATAAAGCAGATATGATCAGAAGCTATAATAAGATTGTTCAAAAAATAATAATGGTTAAAATTCTTTATTAAATTTAAATTCATTATAATGTCATTTTTTGTCACATAATTATCGAGTAAATATTTTTTTAGATTTTATAATACCACACCGATAAATTTAGCAGAATAATTAACCCAAAACGATGCATGGCTGAAAATCATACTAGTTAAGATTAAATTCAACTTTCAATTAAAATGAAACTCTAGTAGGTAATTAATATAATTTTGAGTAATTTTTATAATTATATGATAATATATATTAATTGTTTATATAATTGTCAAAATTTTAAGTCAGATGTGTTGAACTCGAGTTTGAAAATTTCTACCTAAGGCCCAAATCAAATTAAAATGTCATTTTCTTTTACCCAAATTTATTTTTTCAAAATTTAAAGATTGGATAGATAGTTTGATCTTTGAATAAGTCTATTTCATTGCTATATTGCTTCTTTTTACCTTATTTAATTTTTATACAGAATATTCTCATAATACAATGAATTACACTCATCTTCTTAGGGTGTGTTTGTATGGTAGTAACTACAATTTACAAGGAGATTTAATTTTTTTAGGTGTTTTTGGTTGACAAAATATAATTATAGTTTAATTTTGTATATCATATTTTATAATATAAATTGTAATGACACAAGAACATAAATTAAAAAATTAAAAAAATCCATCATGGCTAATTACATCGCAAATTCCCCCCAATTCTTAGCCCTCTCAAAACAAATAAACAAATAAGTAATTGGATGCTCAAACTACACTCAATTCAATTAGATACAATAATTCTTAACCTTGAACCCGAATCCTAAACCCCAAACTTGAACCTAAATCTTGAAGCCTGAACCTTGAATTCTCAGTTTTCAAGGTTCAAGGTTTGAGCTTCTAGATTTAGAGTTGAAGTTTGGAGTTTGAGGTTTAGGGTTTGAAGTTTAGGATTTAGGTTTAGTGTTTGGGGTTCGGGGTAAAAAAAACATTAAAATTATGTATCAATGACATGAAAAAACTGTTGAAATGTCATGAAATAATTGAAGAGAGACCATGAATGATGCGGTGAGAATGGTTCATAAAATAATTTCTCTATTTTCTTAGGGTGTGTTTATATAGTAGTAACTACAATTTACTAGGAATTCTAATTTTCTAAGTATTTTTTATTGACAAAATGTAATTACATTTTAATTTTGTATATCATATTCGATAATATAAATTATAATTACAGAAGAATATAAATTAAAAAAAATTCAAAATTTTCATCATGACTAATTACATCGCAAATTTCCCCCAATTCTTAGCCCTCTCCAAATAAACAAACAATCAAGTAATTGGGATGCTCAAACTGCACTTAATTCAGTGAGAACCAATAATTAGATTAACCTAACAGATAACAAATATAATTACAGATAATTACACCCAAATTTAATTACCGGTTGATTGAACAAACACACCCAGAATTTGAATTTAAAAGAAAAAAAAAAGACCTCTTGCTTTAGGTTAAGTAATGAAAATGAGTTTGAAATTTCAAAACTTGCAGCAATAAAATAAAGTTTAGGTAGTATTATCATTAGTTGTCTTATGAAGCAGTTTACTTTGTCTATAGGGCATGCCAAGCTTCTAATCGAGTTAAAAAGCATGTTCCAAAAGAAGATGATTTTGGTGAGTAAATGGCACGAGTGACGGATATCAGTGCCACAAAAGCTCACTTTCGACGGCGGGACCAATGGTTGCAGCAGCCACAATGGCCTGACCAATGATGGGGTCCCCTACACCATGTGAGGAATTATGAGCTGTGGTCAACATATTACAAAACCACAAATGGGAACTGTTCCATTCATCATCATCATCATCATCAAAATAAACATTTTGAAAGACTGTTTGTTTGTGGGGTTTTTTTTTTTTTTTTGAAGTGCTTAGTGCTTACCCCATATTGCAAGCCTCCTCCTTTTAACGGTTCCTAAAAGCAAAATCAATATGCCTCTTTGTCTCTTTGGTTTACTTTGACAGTTGACAACACACCTCTTTCCTTTTCCTTTTTTCAACGTAAACCAAACTACTAAAGTTGGGTTGATTGTTTGGTCAACAAATTTCATGACTTAGAACCAAGGATTTGAATTAATCTAATAGGAATCAAATTGTTTATTTATTAATTTATCAAATTTTTACTGGAGCGAGTTCAGTAATTAATTCTCTGCATTCTGTAGACCCATTAAGGGGTAGATGCTAGTCACGAATTTTAAAGCTACTCCATACCCAGGGTGAGGATCGAACCAGATCAAAGTTGATACTTTAGGTACCAAATTGGGACAAAAAAAGTTTAGATACGAAAGTAGAAAATAGGTATACTTTAAGAGCTAAACCGTGAATTAAGCCTATTTTTTAATCTATCTTTAACCTTTCAAAACCCTAACTAATTATGTGTGCCTAAGTTCACTCAACCTGTATACCATTGGTGCACGCTTAGCAATATTGTTTGAATCAAACTGAACTGGATCAATCAGTCGAATCAAGAATTTGTCTAAAGAAAGTCATTAAATCATTTGATTTAGGAATCAGTATGAGTCGATTGAATTGAGCAAAATTTTTTTAATGATTTATTTAATCAAACCAGTCGATCAGTCAAACCGATAAATTAATGGTCCGACCGATTTAACTTTTGACTCAATTAATAAAAGAAGATTTCTTTCCCCTTAATTATATGATCTTAGTATTAATGTAAAGGATTATAGGTTAAAACATAGAATTTTTTTTTAAAATTTTTTTTAAAGATTTTTTTTTGGTTTTCTCACATTTTTTACTGGTTAAATAAGTTTTAATCCGGTTCAAGTAATATATGATTCTATGTAGTATTTTGATCGGATTTGTGCTTTTCATGGATCAAATATGACTTCTCTTTCCCCAAACAGTTTCTATTTTATATAAAACTTGTTTATATAGATACACATTTGTTAGGATAATTACCGTCATCAATCCAAAACCCGAATAAGTTTGGGCTGGACCTAATGAGCTTGTAGGTCGAGTTCGTTTTCCTGTGAGGTTACACATGTATAAGACCGTATAAACACATGTTAGGTCTAGAACAAGATACGTGTCTATATGTATGAAACTTATCTAGTATGTCATATCAATAAACAATACTTATATCATATAAATATACAAACACCACCATCTTAAAGAAACAGAAAAAAAAATTCAACAATGTTAGAATTTCTTATATAATTTATGACAAAATAGAGACCCTAAAGTAAGCCTGTGGCATCTAGTCTTTAGAATATGAAAATGGTGTAAGCTGAAAAGAACAATTGTCAACCAATTTTTGGAGTTGCCTAATTGTTTACTTGCAGGGATTAATATCAGCAATTATTTTCCAAATTAGGGAAATAAAAATTATCTACAGTCCCTCATCAATCTTTAAAGTGGAGGATAATACGATTTAATGCACTAAAATCTATGTTCTCTTACACTGACAACAATGCCGATACCAATTGAGCGCTCAATTAGCATAATGTTTAATATTTGAATGTGATAAAATTGTAAAAAGTCAGTCCAAGCATATTTTGCCTAAATCCCATTTTTTTTTCTCATTGTAATGTTTCAAAATTATCTTTCATGTCAATTTTACGATCAACGAAGATTAGTCCTTTTGGGGTTTGTGATTGCTCCTTTCAATAATGTTGTCTCCAAATTTCAAATCTAAATTCTCTTTTTAAGAGTGTAACGTACCTTTGTTGGTAATGCAATAAATATTTTTAAAATATTTTCAGTTGCGGAAAATCTTCTGACTGTTGTAGAGAATATTTTCGGTTGAGGAAAATCCTCTCTGCTATTTTAGAAAACTGACATTCTTCTCATTTTACACAAGAGAAGCAATCAACAGTTCTATGTTAACTTTGGGAGGCAACATTCACTACACGATTACACCAATCAGGACGAATCTACTTTTAAACCAGTGGTTCTTCCACAGCACACTGATTATTTTATTTGTTTACACTTAGTTTATTTTCCCTGTCAGTACTAACGGTTTTGTTTTGCAATAGTATATTTCCATCAACCTCATCACTATGCCCAACACTTGTTGATTTTTAATGATATTGTTAATATAGGTCAAGACAAAACATTAATAATAATTATTATTATAATAATAGTATGACCAAATTGTACAAAATTAAAATATATAAACAAAATGGTCAAGTTGAGTACAAAACAAGGACAAAATCTAATCATAACTTAACCTTAATATTTATAAAACTACGATAATTTTTTAATTAAATTTTTTTTAAACAAAAAAACAAACAATAGAGACGAAGAAAAGTGCACTCGATATTTATTTTTATAAAATCAATGAAATCATTTAGAGACTCTCGACTACTTCTATTGTAGATGTTTCACGTAATCATATGTAAGCTAGCATTTCTGTAGATTCTCCAAATTTACAAAAAAAAAAATTTAATCCAAAAATATTTTACTAGACGACTTAAGTTCGAATCTTGAAAATAATATTGTTGGAAAGGACAGTCATAAACTCTAAAAATGGATCGTAAAACGGACATGAATTACGACCAAATTTCAAAACAGACAAAACACCCACTCATCTAGTTTTTTGTCCTAAACAAACGTCATTAGAGTACTTAATCTATTTGTTTATTAATTATTCAAACCAAGAGAGGAAACAAGCATTATGATTAATTTGATTTTTTTCTTAGGTATAATGAGAAATTTAGACCCTAATGTTTTCCCCATTTATCACTTTGGCCATAGGTTCTTTTTTGAATCACTTTGGTCCTCAACTTTCGAAGTTTAGCTAAATTGCTTTTTAAAAAAATGGAAAAGCTTGTTGGACTGTGAAAATTAACGGCATTAACGTGGTAGCTTATGTGGTAGTCCATGTTTACTTCAAAAAAATTAAAAAAGGTATTCACGTCAGCAATCAGGTACACGTTACGGGTTGTCACATTAAATATCTAATTATAATTAGAAGCTAAATTTATAACTATACCTTGCATGTAATGTTAGCCGCATGAACAAATTTTTATTTTAAAAATATCGTACAATGTAATCTAACAGGAATCTTTCAATGATCTTATCATTTGAATTTTAATTATTACATAAACAAATAAAAAATAAATTATAAATATACGAAGAGTATCGGACTAACCATATTAATTAAATTATTAATCATTCGAAGACAGAGAAAAGTGGGGAAAACAAGCTAAAGAGGGAAAGCATTATGATTGTTTTGAATTATTTTTATTATATTATTATTTTTAAATAATAAAAAAATAAAGCAATGATTAAGACATTATCATAAAAATATCATGGTTAGGAGAAAATAATGAAATTGTTTGTGGGGGTGTGAAGAGCACAACGGCTGTGTTTCAAAATTTGAAAAAAAAATAAAAAAAAAATCAACCCCTCACTTACCAAAGAGAAAAATAAAATTGGTAGGTGAAAACCACTTTAGAACAAGTTGGTCCACATGTGAGATATTGGCTGCTTGCCAGCATATTTTATATATGGTTAAACTGTTCCTATAGTCCCTGTACTTTTTGAAAACTATGAATTTAGTCCCTATACTTGTATTCCCGGGAATTCGGTTTATCTACTTTTCGGATCTCAAAATTCGGGTCCATCTGTTAACTTTGTTAATTTTGTTCCGTGACGTGTAATTAAAAAAAATAAGTTATAATAACCTGACTTTAACAACAAAATAATAGTATTAGCAGTTGGACCTGGATTTTGAAATGTAAAAAGTAGAGGGACTAAATTCTTGAAAATACAAGTACAGGGGATATATACATATACATGGATTGAATGGTAAATAAAGTCTCGGGTGTGAGTTTTGTGGATGAAAAAAATTATTGTGTGTGAGCTTTATCTCGACAAGTAGAAGTCAAGTCTAACTTGACTTTAAATTTAATCAAAACCTAATATAACCATTGAATACCAAAAAGTGTCGGAACAAAAAAAAAACATGATTTAATGAACTATATTTAAACATACGCCATGTTTAAAATTTCAGTAACTTCAATAAGGTTGAACTGTGGGCTGTGGTATTGAAATACGAGATTTAATCTTTTTTATTTTAGGTTGACATAAGAGGTTGAAATTGATAGTACTATCAGTTGCTGCCACTGAAATTACGACATGAAATTATGATCTAAGCCTTGTGGATTTACGCCAGTAACTAATGTTCTTAATGTGATTAAAACAAATCTATACGTCTTATCAATTTGAACTTACTAATAACATTATAAAAGCGAACAGGTTGAATTCCATTTTCAACGCCGTAAAGGGACTAAACCCGTAATTAAACCTAAATTATATTTTATTTTTTAAGGAAACAAATCTTCACTTTAATTTAGAGGAAGAGCTCGAGAGATTAAGAGAGAGAAAACAAAGGGGGAAATAATAAAGAAATATAGTGGGTTTTGGATAAAGAGGAGAATCTATTACATATTTGAATGGGGACAAATGAAAACCAATGTTTAACTACATACAAACTTTTTTCCTATTATTATTTAATTACAATGAAAAAAATATTATAAAGTAAAGCTTACATGCACTTTAATTTTGGGAAACTCAATTTAAAAGCCTAAACTTGGGTTTGCATATGTTTAACCTTGATTTACCACTCAACCCCCCCCCCCAAAAAATCCCTTACCTTTATCTTACTTTTTGTGTATAATTGAAATAAATAGTTCAATGGGCAACTCACTTGTTAAATAAATAAAATAGAGAGGTAAAATTGGGGATCAGTGGTGGCGAAGGTTTGACGGGTCGTTTAACTTTTAAAAATTGTGCATAACTGATAAGGGTTTTCCACGTGAAATATGTGTGTTCTTATTTTTCTTTCTTATTGCTTTGCGATCATTCCTACTGTCTTTATCGATGTATAATTTAACACTGCGTTTAAAAGGAGCTACTTAAATAAATGTTCTATGGGTGAATATCCCTTAATCACTAATACAGTTATATACTCCGCTCCTTAAAAAATCACTTACCTTTATCTTACTTTTCATGTATAATTGGAATCAATATTAAAATTACATTTAAGTTTTATCTTCGCATATTTTTTTTGGTAGTGTATAATTAGAAGGTTAGTACTCACACACACGATATGAACATATTTATACCCTATACACACACACTACGTTTAAAATGAGCTACTCAAATAAAGGTATACCACTTGCTCTGATAAAAACTCAAACTCAAACCTAGATAGATTCTATGGGTGAATATCCCTTAATCTCATTATAGAAATACCATATCTGCTATTTGTGACACAATAGTTAAAACTACCCATAACTCCTCCCCAACTTATAGTGTTAAGTAAGGTTGAAATTCAATAGACTCGAATTATTTGACATCCCTAATTATATTTTAACTATGAGATTTTACCGACAAAAAAATTATTGTATACCACTTTTATAGAGAAAATAAGGCTCCGTCTAGTTTTAGGAAGCAAAAACCATTTTTGTTTCTATTTTCTTGGAAATGTGTTTGGTTACATGGACGAATCAAATAATAAATTTTTGTGAGATTAAAACATACTTTTATAACATATTAATTTATTATTTTCATCTTTTTTAAGGCAATTTTATCATAATTAAGATTCGATTTAAATCTTATAGAGACTTAAATAGCAAATTTTCATCTAAAAGGCCCCTGACTACTCCTTCATATTCGCGCCCCAGTTTGGTTAAATTTATTTAAAAATAATTTTTAAAGAATAAAAATACGTGAAAAATAAAAAATTGTTTTTATCATTTCCACTAAAAATACTTTTTTTTTCTAAACCCAAACCCAAACTTAAAATTTTATAAATGTAAAGTAATGATAAACAAGAAAAAAAAAGCAATTTAATTTCATTGCTAAATTTGGGAATGGAGCATTATTGAGTTAAAGAAAATAAGAGAAAACTGGAAAATTATTAGGGGGATATAAACTGGAAATGTCAGGCATTATTCATTTGAGTTCAGATTGTTGCAGAAGCCATATTGTCAAAGAACATAACAAGGTAGTACCAATATGTACGTATATATATGTATATAAGCCAATGTGCCATTAATGCTTGGGATATTGTTTGTCACTTCCACTGAACCAATTTGGGCTTTTCTAACATGTTTTACCTCCTTTTTGACTTTGCCTTCCCATCTTTGGGAAAAACCCCTCTTTCTCACTATTTTATTAACTAAAATTTAAAAATTTTAAAGGTCAAATTTTCCGTCGGTCCCTGTATATCAACAACATTTAAGATTTAGTCTTGTTATTTTTATTTTTAATAATTTAGTTCCTCTACTTTTTCATGTTTCAAAATGCAGATCCAGTTGCTAATGTCATCCAAATCCTTTTGTTAAATGTGTTGGTGTGATATTCTGAAATGAAGAAATACTCACTTGGTAGCTATGTAATAAAAAAATATTTTGTAAATTGTAATGAACCTGAATTTAACGGTGTTAATAATTGGATTTGTATTTTTAAATATGAAAAATAGAGAAATTAAATTTCAAATGTGTGAATAGTACAAGGACTTAGACCATATTTTAACCTATTTTAAAAGTTAAAAATTGAATCTTCTTTTCAAAAAAAGAAACATTCTAGTCCAACTGTTGGCACAAAATTTACCTATTATAATTAAGGGTGAGCAAAACCCGATTCGAGTCGAAACTTGATAAAAAAATTAAAATTTTGAATTAAATAGTTTGAGTTATTTGAATCAACTCGAATAAAAAAGTCAAAATTTTCGATTTAACTTGAATAGGAATTATACAGTTTGAGTTATCCGAAAATCCGAATAAGAAAAGGTAAAACTACGTCGTTTTGTTAAATGTTTACCCATCAACCTTATGTAGTTAAATAATCTTGTACTTCATCTACTAGTTAAATAATCAGTCCATGTTAGCACAACATTGACTCGAAAATTTGTAACTCGAAATTTTTTGACTCGATTCGAGAAAATTTTAAATTAAGTTCGGTTGCTAAAATAGAATTTGTCAACTCGACTAGCTCGAAATTTTTTAACTCGACCGAATGCTCGCCCCTAACTATAATAGATGCTTACTAAGTTCATAATGATTTGCTTACGAAGTTGGTATGAATATTACACAAGTGTATTGATGCTAACATAGGAGGTTTTTAAAGAAGTTTAACTCTTTAAGTAGAGGGACTAAATTTTAAACTTTTTTCAAGTACAAGGACTAAAGACAAAATCTGACCAAAATTAGAAAAAATATATTAGTAACTATTTATTAGGTAGTGGTAATAATTAATTAATCAACAGGGTTAAAAAAAATAGAAATTTGCGTTTAATTTTTTTTTTCATTTAAAAAACTTTACACGTGGAGAATGTTGGGACATTTTGGTCCTCTCAATATGTGGAAAAAGTCTCCGCCGTAACAACAACGGACTTATTATTTTTATTATTACAATTATTATTACTATTATTATTATTAATTATTATTATTATGGTTTTTCATTTTTAATATTTGGTGAGTTCAAGTATCAATGTATTGACTTGTGGGACTATGTGTTTGTGTGTTAAAATATTTATTTATGTATTTAATTTGTGCCACTTCAATTATAAAGCAAATGGCAATCTTAATTAATGACCTCAAATATTTTGGGGTTAAATTATAATTAATTGCATAAGCATGCAAGCATGCATGGGTTTACTATACTACACTTACGTACCAAAATATAATATACTTTGTTTGACCTTCACATTGTATGGAGGTATTATTAAATGTACTTATGTTCAAAACTTTCATAGACCGAGGATGACGTTTGCATAAAAGGGGTAATTTTTTTTATAAATACATAAATTGTGGGTTTAGTGTTTTGCATTTTAATTTATTCATTTTCAGTTTTTGCGATTTTTCGAATTTTAAAAATTCGATCCTGATTTAATGGTAGATGTATTTTAAAATTTTTAGAATTCTGGGATTATTGCTGCAGGTGGAGGATTGCAGGGTTCACAAGGAATATTGGGTGTTGCTCGGTGACCATGGCGGAGCTGTGGGTTATTCTGGATGGGATCCAAATTGTATGGAATCTTGGCATGAAGGAAGTGATCCTTGAGATAGATAGTAAAGAAGCTATTCAAGAAATTCAAGTAACTGGAGAGAAGCAGAATTGCTTAGCAGTGGCCCTCACCATTAAGGACCTACTTTAGCAAGATTGGATGATATGATTAACACATGCGTTCGGAGAGGAAATAGGGTAGCAGATAGATTGGCAAAGATGGATTCTCAAGACTGTTGGGTAAAAATATATTCGAGCAACCACCGGATGAAATCCTTCAAGTACTGCATGATGATTTTCCTGATATAGTGTAATCTATTATAGGGTTACCTTGGTTTAATCTTTCTTTGTACCAGAAAAAATTATACTTATTAAATTTTAAACATGTGTAATGTCATGTTATCTTTCTATTTTCACTTAATACATGCAAAAAGTCACGTCGTTTTAGTTAGTGGATTTAACGGCTATTGTTTTGAGTCAGGAATGAAATTTGAGAATAGATTCTAAATCCATGACTTATCCATAGTATGAGATTAATAGTAAAATTTTATCTAACAAATTTAATTGCTACCGTTTGGGTCAAAATTAAAATTTCAAAATTTCAAATATACTCGTATGGCATATGGTTGAACTTGACTCTCTCTTTTTTAATCTAAGGCACCTTGATGTTTGGTACTCGCATTCAACCCCAATAGTATTTTTCCCATCTATAAGATTTTAACCCGAGATTTTATGTAAAGGAAATAAAACTTTTTATCACTTAATCTAATTTACCAAGAGGTTAATAAAAGTAACTTAAAAGAAAGAAGAAGAAGAAGGCAAAAACTATGTTTTCCTTTTTTGAACATTGATGGAAAAATTCATAAAAGGAAAATACACTGCATATTGAAAATATAGCTGTTTGGAGGCAAAGAAAATTTTAAAAAGAAAAGAAAAAAACAAAAGGGAAATGAACAGTTATGAACTGGAATGAATGTAAGAAAACTCCAAACAAAGTACACCAACATGCATGTTTTTCGTTACCTTCATAAGTGTCCTAATTTTAATTATATCCCGAAATATCCGTTCACGGGTCTCCATTACTTCCCCCTTGGACTCCTCATCTTCATAGGTTATAATGATTAATATGTATATATATATATCACTAGACTAAGAACCCTAAATCTTCATCCCCTGCCTACATATTCCTATTTCTCTATCCAATTTCGGCTCGTTTTGAGTTTAAGTCGATTTTAATTTTGGGTCATTCGAATCTGTCAAACGTGTTTTTTTTCGAGTTGGGTCATTTCTAGTCAAGGTTTAGCTCATTTCAAGGTGAAATCAAGTTAAGTTGGGTTTGGATAGGTTTTATCATTTATTAATTTATGATTTCATCTTGTTATAAACAGACTAAATAGAAATTTTTTTTTCCATTTTAAGAGGTAAAGCGTAATTTTGCCATGTATTTGTTAGAGGATAGAATTACAATTTTCTATTTCCGGGGTCCAAAGCCTCTGCCTGCCTCTTTGTATTTGCTCATGTTAACCAAACCATGTTTCCCAATTCCTTTTGCTTATGATCTCGATATAAAATTTTTCTCGTAATTTTGTGAAATTGAACTTTTCGAGCATAAATCGATTCATGGTTCCGATCGTTTCTTATTAAAATCTCAAGTACTTCCTTAAATCAAATCATATCAAATCAAATTAAATCTAATTTTTCGATTTTAAGATGAAAGTTCCAAATCTCCACTAAGTGAAATCTTTTCATACTTACAATCTTTACATAATGTGAGGATGTGACAATGGCATATCAGTACTTACCTTTCATTTTCATGCAATAATTATTAGATGTCTACATACATACGAACCCTTGTTACAGTTAATATCACAGATAGGGGGCAGCCTTTCCTAATAGAGTCCAATTCCCATAAATAAGCTAAAGTACAACAGTAACGGCCATTGTAGGTACATGAAATTAAGCTATTTTGGAACTGTATATAATAAACCCCCCAAAATTAAATGCCAATTCTGCAAATATTCCTTTTTTTTTTCTTTTTTAAAGTGAAAATGAAATTAAAGAGTAAAGCAAAGCAACAAGGAGACTATAACGGTTGGTGTGGGCTATGCTACGGTGTTGGGTGACGTGGACGGCGTTTTCCTTTAGGGGACCCAATATCTCAGTCGACAAAATAATTGCATTTTTTGGCATTGACTAAAATTAAAAAAATAAAAATAAAGCACCGATGACGTTGGAATTCACTGTTACGCTGCAGTTTCTTTTAAAAGTAGGTCGAATTTCAATGTTGGTCCCTGTCTAAAATCATAATTTGAGATTTAATCCTTATAATGGTATATTTTGATTGTTTTATATTTTTATAATGTTATTAGTAGGTCGATATTGATATACTGTTAGTTGTTCTCGTTAAGGTAATGGCATGAATTAAGAAAAAAAAATTAAGCATTCAACATGGTTGTTAAAAACTAGAACGGGCAAAACCGAGAATCAATGGTCTAGCTTGTGATATATAACTGAAAATAGCAATAACCGTTTCAAACAAGTAAAAAATTGGAAATCGAGAAAAAACCTTCAATCCTGTTCCTATAACATCAATATTCAGTTGACATGTAAATTTATTATTAATAATACTTGATTGAATGAATTTTTACATGATCTAAATCATATGACCAAATAAAAATATTTTTTCGGGTACCTTTATAATTGACTCACATACTAACACCACAAACAGGATTGTCCCTGTGCCCCTGTGATTCAAACCCATAATATAGAGGTTTTTGAGGCAAATACTTAGTGCCATTAGAGATGGGGTTCATATCATAATCAATTTTATTTTCGTATCTTTCATATTTATTTTACAATTCATATTTAAAATTTGTGATTATTCCGTGTTTTCAATATTGAGTTTAGAAAGAAAAAAAAACACTGTACTTTTTTTTTCTTAGGTGTACATATAACGGCGTTATCAGCCGTCACTTTGCCTATATATACATATATACAACACTATCCTTGTCATCATTCAACGTTTCTAGTTTTGAACACCTCTTTCCCTCCCACTCTCCCCCCCCCCCTCCTTCATTCTCTCCACCTTTATATATATATATATATGCATCTCTTCGCTGTTTTTTAATGGTTGCGTGAAGCAAAAGCTTGGAATATTTGTGTGTGTTTCAATTTCGTTACTAGGAACTGAGAGAAGCAAGAACAATAAAAATAAAAAAAAAGATCTGAGTTTTTTGAGTTTCAGTTTTCTCGAAAAATGGGGAAGAAAGATCAGTCCAGAGAAGAAGAGAAACTGAACCAAAGAGTTGAATCAGTTCTTCAACTCGTTAAGAAACAATCTCCTCCATTAACACCCAAACAGGTAAATTTCTTTTCCGTTTCCTTTCATTTTCTCAGATGGTTTCCTTTCAGTTTTTAAAAATTTTCTCGGGAAACAAACAGGAGAAGTTCTGCAACAATGCTTGTATCGAGAGGTTTCTAAGAGCAAAAGGTGACAATGTGAAGAAAGCTGCTAAACATTTACGTGCTTGTCTTGCTTGGAGAGAAACCATTGGCACTGGTAAACGTTTTTTTTTTTTGCTTTTTCTTTTTGTTTCATATATATCAAAGAATCTTGTTTTTTTTTTTCCCTTTAAAGTTTCAGTTTTGAAAATTAAAAAAAAAAACCTTCATTATATTAATGCCACTTGGAAACCATTTACTAAGATTAAAATACCTAATTTTTGGGAAAATGTGCAGAAAATTTGATAGCAGATGAGTTCTCGACTGAAATAGCTGAAGGAGTTGCTTATGTAGCTGGCCATGATGAAGAATCAAGACCCATCATTGTAATAAATTTTCTCATAATAATTAACTACATATATAAATATGTAACAAAGATTTTTTTAATTAATTAATATCTTAATTTTTATTACAGGTTTTAAGGATCAAACAAGATTACCAAAAATTCCACTCTCAGAAACTGTAAGTACATATTATGACACGAATCATTGTCTCTTTTTTTTTTTTAAACAAAAACAAGATCTGAACTGTGTTTGGTTTTTTTTAGGTTCACACGTTTGCTGGTTTTCACATTGGAAGTTGCCATAGCAACCATGCCTAAAAACACCCAACAGTTTGTTCTACTCTTAGATGCAAGTAAGTTTTTTTTTTTTTCCGACATCCGGTAAGGTCCCGATTAATCTAAAATCGAGCCAAACCGAACCTTTATTCACAAGACTCGAAACCGAAATTTTTAAGTTATTTTTTCGTTGCATGCTGCTTAAAGCAGTCTTATAATGCAATAAATGAAAAAAAAAACACACCCCAAATATTAGTAACCATGTTGAATCGCCGGCAAGTTCTGAGACAACCTCAGATAATGTCCGGAGTGCCCTTTTACATGTCACACTCGAATCTTAGTTTTGTTTCAGTAGATTACTAGGGTATTATCGGGAATTGAAGGTGTTTTAAATACTATTGGTCAATTACTAACAAAAAACCCCAAGATTTTACTTTTTTTTCAAAAAAGCTTTTTTATCTGATAATTCTCTGCAAAATGTCAGGCTTAATGTTTTATTAATCAGGGATTAGTTAAAAGATAAAATAAATTTAAATTTAATGTTTTTTTAGGGGGAATTTTCAATTTTGGGGCTGATGATTTTGAGAAAATGGTTTTTGGGTACAGGCTTTTTCAGATCAGCATCTGCTTTTATGAACCTATTGCTGGCAGCATTGAAAATTGTGGGCGAGTACTACCCTGGACGGCTTTACAAGGCCTTTGTCATCGACCCTCCTTCCCTCTTTTCTTACCTTTGGAAGGTAGGTTATTTCGAAAACTCGATGTTCCGGTATAAGTATCGAAAATAAGTATGTGTCAAATACGAGTATGATTAGATTTATTTAAATTTTTCTGAACAATAAAGGTTTAAAAATTCAAGTTTAAGTCAAAATATTGGTACACTTGTTTTCTCATTGTGGGTCCATAAGTTTATACCTTCCTCAAATTTAGATTCCATGCATTTGAAAATATTGACAACTTTAAAATAATGGGTTTATTGTTGTCATAGTCCTATTTTTATAATATTATTAGTAGGTTAAGAAAAACTTATATCGTGTTATCAATTATGTTAAACTAAAGTGGAGGGGTTACATTTCAAATTTTAACATAATGGAGGGACTACAACTATAATTGACCAAATGATGATTTGATTTTGATTTTATTTTTGTAGGGCGTGCGTCCATTTGTGGAGCTATCAACGGCCACGATGGTGGTTTCATCGCTTGATTACGAAGAATCACTTGATTTCAACGATTTCACGTCGTACCCGAGAGCATCATCTCTTAGGTTTGACCCGTCGTCAGTCAAATCAACGGCCAAGGTCGGTTCCTGTTCATCATCCCGATTCTCCTTCACCGTATCCCATCATTTCGACTCCCTCAAGCCATGGTACCTCACCTTGACGAGCGACACGTCAGCATCCAAAGTCGGACCCACCGCCAGCCCCTCCCCACTGGGCCCGGCCCTGATCTCGCCGCTCAACGCCCGGTCTCTCTCCTTCGCATCACCGGCCGCCAGAACGCCACGTGGGAACATCAGCATGAGGAAGAGCTTGTTCCCCTCTACACCCTTACCGCAGCGTAGCAAAGCCTTCGAGCCGGTCAAAGTCAACCACCCGAGGACACCGAGACCCTCTTTCCTCCAATCGCCGGCGATGTTTTTCCGACGGGATAGCCACGTCAGCACCAAGGCGGAAAAGTCCCGTGAATCGTTCATGCCGTTTTTGAAATTCTACCGTAGGCCGTACGATGAGATGATTTACCGGTCAATGATGCGGCCCCCACTAGGTGGCTTAATCTCCATCGTTAAACGTGGCCACATGTCGGTATCTCAACGGTTCTAGATCAAAATTACAAAAATAAAAAGAAAAGAGAAAGAAAAAAGTGCGGAAAAGGGTGCATAGTGCTTCTATATTTTTTCATTGACTTCAAAAGTGTTTAAAACAACACTACTAAATTACTAATAATTCGATTAATTATTTGTTTACTTTTTATAATCAATCTTGTGGTGGTGTGATTATCAAATTTAATTAACACTAATAAATCACTTGACTTGTTTAAGTATTTTCTGACTCGTAAATCAAAAAATTAAGTAACATAATAGTAAAATTGAATGGTCAAGTTTTAGCTCGACTGGCATCAATATTATTGTCAGTGTAAGAGAATGCGGGTTCGAATGAGTTGAAGTGCATTTTCCAAGTACAATATATCTTTATTATAATTTGATTTTTTTATTAATTCTTTCAAATTCTATTTAGTTCCCTATACAACGTCTCTCTGTCTGGTTTAATTATTTGAACATCTCTATACTTATTTGTGAAAACTAACGTCGATAATGACGATATAGAACGGTCGTAAAGTAGTAAGAAAAATAAAGCACACAGGTTTTACGTGGAAACCTGTTGGGAAAAAATCATGGGCAGAAGAAAAGAGATTCATTAATGTTAAAAACTGAATGATACAAGAGGAGTTTCGACTACATCTATTTAAAAGTTGAAAATTCAATTCTAATCAATGTCAAATAGAATAAGTGTAGTTCTATATAGATTCTACTTGTGCGACATGGTCTATACACAAAGCCCCTTATTTTGTCACAGTATTTTATTTCTTTAACCAAGATTATGGTCACACAACTCTAATACTTTTTTTTTTGCAATATGTATTTCACATCAAAATTGAAAACATACATTGAGAAATAAAGGATTAGAAATCATGAAATGATAATAGTGGGAATAAATCCACCAAGGAGATATAAATATAGGGGCTTTTCATAGAATTTTACTACCTTAACATGAGTAGAGAAAGGTTAAAACATGATAAAGTTTTTGTATTTTTACAAATATAGAATTTAATCCCTATATTTTTTATTTTTAACAATTTAGTCTCTTCACTTTTTGAGATTTCAAATTTCAAATCTAATGATTAATATTGTTAAATTTATTGGTGTGGCATTTTGAAATAAATAAAAAAACTCATTTGGTATCCATGTAACTAAAAAAATGATGTTGTAATAAACCTGAATTTAGCAAAAGAATTTTAATAGCGGTAATCATTGGATCTGGATTTTAAAATTTTAAAAAAAATAAAAGGACTAAATTTCTAAAAGTAAAAGTATAAAGACTAAATTTTAAATTTGTAAAGAGTACAAAGACTTATAACATATTTTAACCGTAGAAGAAAAACAAAATAGTTACCAACAAATGGTTTAAAGAATAAAGTCTGGATCTTGGGTTACAACCATTACATCAGGAAATGCACGGTCTTTGAGGCTGAACTATAGGGTATTTTAGATGACATGTTTATTCTACTTAATTAAGAATTTAATAGAGTTATGATTCATATTGATAATTTAGAGGTAGTTCGAGCCGTACATGATAATACATTGATGGAATCAAGCATTACAGTGCTTAGAAGAGTCCAACAGATCATGAGAATTGAAGGGCGATGGTTGATTCGGTATGTTCCCAGAGAAGATAGTCGAGGTTAGACTTACATGTTTATTATGAAGTCCCTCATGATGCACTAAAAGAACTTTTGATAAATTTAATTTAGTTTTAGTCCGAATTGAATTAGTGTCGAATGGTAGAGAAATAATTATAAAAAGATGAAATAGTTAAAACAATTAATTGAAGGAGACTACGTGCGAGGTGGGATGTGAATAATCGTGCTAAAGTTTCGAACAAAGTGTCGTGAAAACAATGATATAAATTAAAAAGTCGGCGGTTTCTTTTTGAGTTGTTGGAGGTGAAGGGCAAAGAGTATGGGAAGAAGACACCGTGGTCGAAACGTTGAACATTGCATTGGAAATCATTGTCTTAACCAAAGCGTTGAAAAATTATTACTATTTTTTGTTGTGTTTTTTTTTTTCAAATGTTTTAATGTTTCTTATTATATTTTAATATTATTATGTTTCAAGTTTCGGGAAGGTGGAGAATCTATGACTTACTTGTTATGGACATTGGTTTTTGAGATCAATAAAGTAATATATATATATAAAAAGTTAAAGTTAAAGGTGCATTTGAGTTTAAATCCTTTCTAAATTAAACATGGGTGAAGTATTATATAAATTCTCGATTGAGAGTTAGCTCGACTGATATAGGTATTGTTGTCAATGCAAGACGATATAGGTTCGAGTGTGTTGAAGTGTATTATCTTTCTATTTATGAATTGAGGAGCTCAAAAAGAGCGGATATGATCAGAACCTATAATGAGATTGTTTCAAAGAAAATTCCTATAGTGTATTCGGAGTATATTTTGTCTTTATACTATTTTAAATATGAAATGATATTTTAAAGCGACATAGTTTGATCATTTGGCTTGTTGTATTTTAATCTGATCCGTTGTTTAATCAATGAATAAGATATAGGATTCAGTCGCGTTAACTTGAAGTTTAGCATTAGATATCATCCTACAGATGGTAAAATTGCATGTTTATGAATAGTAAATGGACATGAAAAACCTTAGTTCTAACCGAAAAATGACAAACCTACTAGATGGTCTCCTTAAATTTTGTAAGATTGACAATGATAAATATATTACATTTGAATTATTATGAGTAGAATTAAACATTATAAACTAATAATAGAACATAATCAACCTAGACCAAAATAATTTTGAATAGGACAAAGTAACAAACACATGACACGATTTAAGTCAGAATAAATCTGGGCAATGTCCATATATAATTTTACACAAAGTGGGACTCGAACCCGAATTATCAAAGTATAAGAATTGAAATACAATTTGCATTATAATACAAAAACTGTAATCAAATTACATTTTGTCCATTCTTTTAAAAAGATAAGTAAATTAATCATTGTACGTTAGATCAAAGAGTAAACTAGTCATTCTATTAACGTTAACATGAGGTAAATATATCATATCAAGCGTTACCATCTAGTTATTCTGTTAAACCACGTTAGTTTTTATCAGTACAAATTGATAAAAATTTTAACAGAAATTATCAATTTACTCTTTAATCTAATGTATAACTTATAGTATGAGCGTCTCCATCGTACTTTTACCTATTCTTTTTGGTTATATACATGTAATATGGAATTTGTTTAATAAGCATTGGTTTGAATGAAGGGCAGAAATGGGGGTGGGATATGTGTCGTTTCTTTTTATTTGGTAGCAAGAAGTCAATACTCAAAACAGAGGAATTCTAATTCTTTACTTTGCAGTGTGTACGAAGAGAAAATTGGGGAAGTGTTTATGGGTTTCGGGAAATGTAAATAATATATATATAAAAGAAAATCGAAGAGAAATGAGTTTTGTCGTGTATGAGATGTCGTTTAGGACAGAACAGCCATTTTCTGTTTGGAATTTTGGGGGGAAGATTGAGTCATGAAAATGGACAAATTGGGTTTCAGAGACTGACTAATTTCACAGTGCGAGTGTTTTTGTGTTTGTTAAGTGTAGCTTTCATTTGGGTTTCAGTAGCCTATTTTCCAGGGACACTTAAATGTAGCTTTCGTTTGAGTAGTTTTAAAATGAAATCTCAAAATTTTAATTTTGAGCGTAAATAACCATAATTAAATCTGACTTTTTCATAAGTAATATGGAAAATAACAAATTGACATAGTATTCAACATGATAATACGATTGTCGCATCAGATTTGAAAATAACAGAACTTAATGAATTTCTCAGCAATAGTTTAGTCAAGATTGAAAATTTAAAATTCAAAAATTATAAGGACTAATAACATAATTAAACCAAAAAATAGTGTCCTTAAAATTTAATGACATTGTCTATTTTATTTAATGAGTCATATCTAAGTTGCCCATGCAATTGTTGTGTTTATGGGATTGAAGTTAGATATTTTGTAACGGGGAGTCGAAATAAAATAAAAATCATATAGGGAAAAGTTAATAATTTTATATTAAATAGCTTTAATTAAATTTTTAACTTCTAAGAAGGACTGAAAATAAAAATTTTCCATTTAATAAATAAGCAGAAAAGATTAAATTAAAAATTTTCATTTGAGATTTAACGAAGAGATAGTTAAGGCCCCTATTCAGCGATGCCCTCTTGTGGTGCAGTTAAGTCCCTCGTATATTTAAAATTTGATCAACGTATTTAAAATATACTTCATATTATATTTAAATTAATATTTAATGTTTAGAATAAATTTTCTTATTAATCACATTAAAAATATGTCAATTTTATTACTATCTTTAATCAAATTGTTCAAAATATTCATTTTGACGTTTTCTCGTTAACGGAGAGCTAACCGGCGGTGCTTAAGAGGGTGTTGAACTGAAACGACAAAATTAAAAGAAGAAAACGACCAAATAAAAAATTATTAAAAGTAAACCCTTAAACAGTCTAAGCGAAGTTAATATGTTCAAAAAAAAATTTCTGAAATAATTTGAACCGAAAGAAAAAAAAGCCTCAAGTTTAACTTTTTTTTTACTTCAAATTGATGGTCGAATCGGTCAAATTATTGGTTCGTCGGTCTAATCAACTTAATCGATTTAATTAAAAAAAATTAAAAATAAAAATAAAAATAAAAAAATCTGATTCAATCAGTTTGTTTTACCCGATTCAACAGATCTATACCAATTTTCGGCTCAATTGGTTCAAAATCCCTTTTCAGACAAATATCCTAACCGGTTCTCGATCTAACTAGTTCGATTGACCAATCGAATCCTGTTCAAACAACATTTCTTACGCCTCTTGATTTCGAAAACTGAGACATTTTCTTTTGAATATAGTACATTGGTGTGAAAGGACTATAATGGATAAGAAAGTTGGGGGTAGTTGCCGGTGAAATGTCGTAATTTCTTTTAACTTCACAGCTTATTACGAACTATTGTCTAAATTTTGCGAAGTTTATGTGAAGGCAGAGTGATTACAAAGCGACCATTTTGAGCAATTTAACTAACGGTAGTAACTAAATTGACTAAAAAATATATATCAAAATAGAAAGGTCCTTATTTTAAGATGACTAACAGGATAGTTTACCCTAATGTTTAAGTTGACATTAGGCTAATAAAAGGACCTCATTGATACGATATCAAAACTTTAAAGACAAATAATAATTTCTTTTCTTGCTCGTTATACTGGCCTTTTACAGATTGCTCCTTTTGATCAAAAAAAATATGATCATTACATATATATATATATATATGCTCATTTATCTGGCATTCAGCATGTTAACGTAATAATGAGGAGGCAGTGGTGTCTGCTCATGATAAAGGACCCTTTTAGATTCACAGAGATTTTGAGGATTCCCTTTTTTTCGTTGTTAGGTGGAATTTTATCTTTTTCACCTCCTCTTCTTTCCATTTTCTTTTTGTTTTGTTTTCCAATCTCTGCATTTTGGACTATTCCATTTCCATGTCTTTTTCAATTTTCAATTTTAATTTTTTTCAACTCCATAAATTTCAAACAAAAAATCATTCAAGAGTACAATCAGATGTCCCATCTTTGTGTTCTTTTCCCATATACTGTAATATTCAAAGTATAAATGAACCTTCGATAAGATATTAAGAAAATTGCACATGATGAGACTCAAATTTAAATACCGAAAGACTCAAGGCTGTAACTTTTACCAACAATGCCAAGGTCTCGTTAACTCTTTGGATTACTTGTATGGTTTGATCTTGTTTTTGAAGGACCCATTGAGTCAGTGGTGGAATTAAATCCCGAAATCTTGGATCCCAAAAGGCATTTAGCCGTGACTTTTAAAGAGAACTTAGATCTAAATTCGAATTTTAGCTCTCAATCAGAAGGGGTTTTGGAACGTGGAAATTTTCTTGCAGGTTCTGAAGGGGGAAATAGTAGACGTGGTAGGGCCCTAAGCAAAACTATCCGTGGACGCGGGGGACGTTTCAAGGTTGCTGGTAATTCCCGTGTTCCTCTTCCAAAAACCATGGCCTCCATAGCCAGACTTATTGGTTCTCAAGCTGTGTTAGAAGCAAACAAAACCAAGTAATTTTTTGAACTTCCTAGCGGCTTAAGATTATTTCAAGATTCTCTCTTAGAGGAGTTAGTTTAATTTCAACTGCGTAATTTGTTATTCCCCAAAAAATTTGATAACATAAATGACCTTAAACATTCAATTAACCATAAATTTATTATTGATTGAATTTTCACATGGTCTTAATTGTATGACCGAATGCTAGCGAAAAGAACCCACATTAGCAACTTAGTACCTTGGACTTATTAATAATATTATAAATTTTACAAGGGGTCAAAATTTGTTAAATTAAATCCCAAATTTCAGCACACTAGAAGGACTAAAACCGCAATTAGCCATTTGTAGATTGATTTATTAGTATACCAATATTTTATTCTCAAAGTACTTTTAGTGAAGAACGAGGCATTTCTTTTTAATATATAATTGAAACAATTTTCATTTCAAAAATCCCAAAAGGAAGCTGTCATCTGCTACACGATAAAACAATTTGAAGACTCGCATATGCATATGAACTTTCCTAGCTTAAAACCCCACTTATGGAGAAAAAATAGCCCTCCAATGAGTGGAAAAAATGCCCCAGATGGTGTCCTTGTTGGCTTGTTTGCTTCCTATACCTCCGTTTCCCCACCACTAGGAGTAACATATAGTTGCTACTAGGCCTAGGCGGGCCAATCCGGCCAGATGTATTAGCCTAACTCAATTCAGGCTGGGCCTATAAGATGGGTTATCTGGTCCATAGATAAGTCTAGTTGCTGCCATGATAATCGGTATCGCTGTAGTAATTGTTGTATTAGTCGGTCATAAGTAGCTTAATAATAAATATATATATATTTGTGTATAATAAATATATTTATATGTATACTTGTATGTAAATAGAAGGCTTTATTTCTAATTTGACCTTTGAACTATAGCCTTTTTCTTATTTGTGCTTTAAACTTTGTTCTTTTATTCATTTTGGTACTTAAAACTTAATGACATTTAAAAAAAGTTGATTAATCAGAACGTGCCATGTTAACAGTGACATGGCAATTGATTGGTGATGTGTCATGTTACTGATGACGTGATATATTGACATGATAGTTGATTATTGATTAACATTGACCCATTTTGTAAATAATTAACCTAAACTTATTTTAATCTCATCCACATTTTTTTAGATTTTTTTAAATATTTATATTATTTTAAATTTAATGTTTAATAATTATATATATTCATTTGTTAAAAAATTATATGTATATAGGCATATTAATTTTTTAATATTTACATTATAGTACTATATATAATATATAAAAATAACATGATACTATAAACATTGAAAACGGACCAAACTAGGCTAGGCTTAAGTCGTGAACATTCAATCCTGGCTAGTATTTTAAACGAGTTTAATTTTTTTTGCCAAAACCCGTTTTTCGATCCTAATATTTTTGTCGAAACCCTCTCAAATTTTAGACAAATCTTTAAATTTAAATAGGTAACTCGACTCATGAAGAGATCTAATCTAAAACCTCTATCGTTTGCCAACTACCTTATCATTATCAAAATAAAAATGATACATCCAGCGGGGACGATGCTAGCTACCTTAAATGCCGCCATGGAAGTCTTGGTAGGCTTAATCACTTGCAAAGTTTTTACCTTTACAACATGAAACACCTCATTCAAGCTTTTTCTCTCCCTAACGCTTACTAAAGATGTTGTGACTTCACTTTCACATCGGAAAAGGTACATTCATATACCTGTAAATTTTTATCCAAACTCGGATATTCAACTTAAATTTAAATATACTCGATGAAATTTTATCATAAAAAGTTAATAATTCGAATTTGTTCATTTTGATCTAAACTTGAGAATTCAATTCAAACTCAAAAATTGGTCCAGACTAGATTTGATAGTAAGAAGTTGAGAATCAGAATCTTTTCAACCCAAACTCGAATTGACCCCGAACAACTCAAACCTAAAATTATTCGAACGGTAACCTGAAATAACATAAACTTAAAGCAACAAGAACTTAAAATGATTCGAATTCTTAATAGCTTCACCCAAAAAACCCAAACTTAAAACCTAAATAATATACATGCAAAAAGATTCGAATTCGAAACTGACCCCGGTTGAAATGATTAAATTTTTTTTAAAACTCAAATTAATTCTGTCGGACCTGTCCAATTGATATGGAATGATAACCACCCTAAGATCATTTTAGTATACCACCTTCAAATTTTAGTTGAATTAACTTTTGTTGGATGTAAAAGCTAACGGAATTGTTAAAATTTTAACGGCATTGATATAGTAAATTGCATGGCTCTTCATAAAAATTCGAAAAAATTAATAAATAAATTTAAAATTTCAACATCTTAAAAAAGGTTAATAATTTTTTTTATAAAATTATCCATGCCAACAATGAATTTCATATAAACTGCCACATGAGTTGATATATCGGGTGTCATTAAAGTTTTGACAACTTAGTTAACTTTTCCGTCAAACAATAAGCAATTTAGCTAAATTTTGAAGATTAACGGCTAAAGTGATAAAAAGTCCAGGACTAAAGTGACAAAATGGATAAAAATTAGGGACTTATTTTGCCATTATGCCAAATTAAATTCGGTATCCCAAATCCAAATTATTCTTTTATAAATTAATTGTCAATCGGTTCCTTAACGAAATTTGGAACCTTGATGTGAACAATCCATGTCCACTATTCCTATTCCATTGGGCTTTGGAATTACTTAGATTTGGCCCATTTTCTTTATTTTGTTCTATTATTACTATTATTTATTTATTTAGAAATGTAAATGTTAAATTTTAAAAATTTTCATTTTATATTTTTAAATTGTAAAATATAAAAATATTATAATTCCTAAAAGTATATGTTTTTTAAAAATATACAAGTTAATAATTAAAAAATAATTAGTTTGCATTATTATGGATGGATTTTCAATTTAAAAGATAATTAAACTATTGAAAATATTATTTTTAATATATTTAAGTTTTCAATTAATTTTCAGTTTATTTATTTATTTTCAATGGATTATCACATAATATTGAGTCATTTTAATTTCATAAACAGGTTAAAAAATTATTATATTACTAATAAGTGCTAAAAGTAACATATTTTAAACTCATTTTTAATATGTTTTTGGGTGATTATTCGATGTTAACTGTGAAATTTATGCTCCTACTCTTTTAAATTCATGTTTAATGCTTGATAGAGCAGTTGGGAACAAAACGAGCGAAAACCAGAGCGTTGGAGCAAGCTGCAAGAGCCATATGGGTTGAACCTTTCCAAACGACCGTGTAACCCAGGATTGTGAAATCGAAGGAAAGAGAAGAAGAAAGAAGGGGCTAAATAAAATAGCGAGAAACGAAAAGAGATTAATTCTAAAAAAATACTTTCTTGTGTGGATACATTTTATTACTCAATCTATTTATACTAATAGTTAGATATACAAAGAAGGAAAGTTAAGGATTATACTCTTAACTTTATATGCTCGTCGATCCCTAGAATCATGATACGATAAAACTTTAAAATTATTATCATAACACGGATAAACCCATATCGATACACTAAAATATACTAATACCAATACTAAAAACAAAAACAATACATCCACCAATACTTGCAAAGTTTTGCGAGCATTGTTTCAATTCAATAGCTAAAATCATAGCAATGTAGTTATAGATCGTCTTGCGGTAAGCGTAATGATAAATTTAACCTTTAATATTTATTTAATTTATCGTGTTGGCTCTAACTTTTTTTTATCACTTTGGTCATGGATTTTTAAATCTTAGTCTAATTATTTTTTTGACAAAATTTTTTTTATTGAACTATTAAAATTTTAGCGCTATTAACGTAACAACTCACATGACACTCCATTTGTACTTCATAAAAAAATTAAAAAAGTTAATAAAAATATTTTTTAAAAATTAAAAATTAAAAAAAAAAACTTATTCTTTTTTTTAAAAATAAAAGTATCCACGTTAATAATGAAATATACGTAAATTGTCATGTGAGTTACAATATCAATGTCATTATTCAATCTACTACCCCGTCCAACAAAAAGTAAATTGATTAATTTTTGAAGATTTAAAATTAAAGTGATAAAAAATTGACCTGATCAGGATGTTCACCGCCTCAGCTGTGGCCTGTGTTCGAATCACACTAACCGCTATTAAGACTTTGACCTCATATTGTAATTCACTAAAAATAAACAGTTTAGAAGGTTCTTGATGTGAACAATCCATGCCCAATATTCCTACGCCATTGGGCTTTAGACGTTGGGTTGATAAATTGAAAAAAATTGAATATTGGATCTTTAATTTTTAATTTAATAAGTATTACCATTTATCATTAATAAGTAGTTGCGTGCAATCTTAAGGTTTATCATCTTGGATTCTAATTTTACAAACAGAATATAATACGACTCTTTGAGAATAGTTCCCAATAGGTACGATAACACTTTTACCTTAGAAAATCTCATATGTATATATATGTATGTTAGAACATAATAAAAAACTAAAACCATTACTGCTTTAAGAGAAAACATAATGGATAAGAATTATGACAAGTTTTAGAGAAAACACAATGTACGAAATAAAAGCCACCAAATTGTGGACAAACCAAAAACCACTATAATTTACCCAAATGCCGATACTAGTACTGGTAAAATTAAGATTTAATTTGAAAAAGTTAAGTGAATAAGATTTTCTTTTGAGCAATCTCATTATAGGTTATGATCATATCTTCTCTTTTTGACATAATGCTTAGAACTACCTATAACTCTTTCCCAACCTATAAATAGGAGGATAATGCACTTCAACACACTCAAACCCATATCCCCTACATTCATTAAAAGACTTTAAATAAGTATATCTAAAATTTTACATAATTTAGTTATTTTTGTTTTATGCTAATAGTAATAAGTCTAATAACATTGCTAATTGATGACACATGATTTTTCAAAACCTATTATCAATATTTGAAATATAGAGGACTAAATTATGTCAAAATTACTTAAATTAAAGTAGAAGGATTAAATTTTATTTACGAGCTCGTGGTTTGATTAGTCACTTGTCAGCAATGAATAAATTAATTTCAACCAAAAAACAGTAAGGAGGTTAAATCTAGATTATAATACAGTAGAGGGACTAAAACCAAAATTAGACCAAATATAAATATTAAAGGCCCACTTGGGCAGTAGCTCATAAGCTATCCATTCCAAACCACTAAAGCAGATCAATGGCTCATTCATCAAAAATTTTCTGCTGCTTCTCCTTCCTCTTCTCCACCCTCTCCATCATTCCATTATCCCATCAACTCGAACAACACCCACTTGACTCACTAACTCCAATCGAGTTCATCCGAGTTCAAGCCATTGTTAACCAGTCACACCCCACCACCACCAACGACATAACCTTCCAATACATAGGCTTAAACGAACCAGATAAACAAGCCCTCATTTCATGGCTGCAAAACCATCGCACCACCCCCATCACAGCTCCACCACCACGCCAAGCCTTCGTCATTGCACGTATAAACCACCAAACTCACGAACTCGTCGTCGATTTATTGTACGACAACATTGTTTCCGACCACATTCACCACGGTTTCGGGTACCCTTTGCTCACTTTTGAAGAACAAAACGGTGCAAGCCAGCTGGTGTTCAACCATGCACCGTTCTTGGCCGCCTTAAACAAGAGAGGGCTCAAGGTGGAGGAGGTCATTTGCGAGACTTTCGCCATAGGATGGTTCGGGGAGACGAAGCAAAATGGTAGGGTCGTTAAAGTGATGTGCTATTACTTAGATGGAACTGTTAATCTGTATATGAGACCAATAGAGGCCATCACTGTCACAGTTGATTTAGAAGCAATGAAGATCACACATTTTCGGGATAGGCTCGTCGTCCCTGTGCCGAAAGCCGCCGGAACCGATTACAGAGAGTCCGAGCAAAAGGAACCCTTCGGACCGGAGTTGAAAGGGATCACCGTTGTCCAACCGGACGGCCCGAGTTTCATCATTGATGGAAGCAGAGTTAGGTGAGTACAGTTATGACGATCCTGCTTTTGAATGCTTTATTTTCGGTTTAATTTTCGTTTAGTCCCTCTACTATATTTAAACTTGAAATTTAATCATTTTACTTTAATTTACTATAATTTGATCCTTCAATATTTTATTTTGCTTTAATTCTGATTTTAGTCCCTCTACTATGCTAAAATTTAGGAATTAATCTTTCTACTTTAATTTTTATAATATTATTATAATATTATTACATAGAACCCAACTTTGACTATCATTATAGGTTCTAATTATATCCGTTTTTTTGAAGACAATACCTAAAACTATCTACAGCCCCTCCCAACCCATAAATAGGAGGACAACGTGTTTCAACGCACTCGAACCCATGTCTCTCTACATTAATAACAATGACCGTGCCAAGCTAAGACTCAATCAACTCTACGTTTATATTATTAATAATAAGTTCAAGTAAATAATATTATTAATTACTTGCTTTAATAAATTAATATAATAATAAAATTATGCTACTCACTTAAAATTTTAAAATTCATTTTGAGTCCCTATTATAAATGTTAAAAGTCCACTATGGCGGTCTCTCATAGCCATATATATCCATCCATATTCCATGCCACTAAACAACAACAATGGCACATTCATTGAAAATTCTCTTCTTCCTCTTCTCCACCCTCTCCATCATTCCGTTATCCCATCAACTCGAACAACACCCACTTGACTCACTAACTCCAAACGAGTTCATCCGAGTTCAAGCCATTGTTAACCAATCACACCCTACGTCCACCACCAACTTGACCTTCCAATACATAGGCTTAAACGAACCAGATAAACAAGCCGTCCTTTCATGGCTGCAAAACCATCCCACCACCACACCACCACCACGGCAAGCTTTCGTCGTTGCACGTATAAACCACCAAACACACGAACTCATCATCGATTTTTCACGCGACGACATCGTTTCCGATCGGATTCACCACGGTTTCGGATACCCTTCACTCACTTTCCAAGAACTAATCGATGCCAACCAGCTGGTGTTGAACCATGCACCCTTCTTGGCCGCCTTAAACAAGAGAGGACTCAAGCTCGAAGAGGTCGTTTGCGGGAGTTTCACCGTAGGATGGTTCGGCGAGACTAAGCAAAACGGAAGAGTCGTTAAAATCATGTGCTATTACTTAGACGGGACTGTTAATTTGTATATGAGACCAATAGAAGCCATCACCTTCACAGTTGATTTAGAGGCAATGAAGATAATACATTTTCAAGATAGGCTCGTCGTCCCGGTGCCGAAAGCCGCCGGAACCGATTACAGAGAATCCAAGCAAAAGCCACATTTCGGACCGGAGTTGAAAGGAATCACCGTTGTTCAACCAGACGGTCCGAGTTTCACCATTGATGGAAGTAAAGTTAGGTAAGAGCATAGTAACAAGGGTCCAACTTTGCCTATTTTATTCCAGTCTAATTTCAGTTTTAGTCCCTTTACTGAAATTAAAATTTGTCTATTTTATAATATTATTTAGTAGGTGGAATTGATTTGTAGGACTCAATTTCGACTATTTTATTCTTTTCTGTCTCCATGTGTCGAAAATTATTAGCCAAATACAGATGCCGTTTAGACTTACTGATTTGTGGGGGGCTATTTTTGGTCAAATTATGATTTTGGTCTTTCTAAAATTTTACATTTGAAATTTGGTCTTTATATTTTAATTTGACGTAATTTGGTCCCTCTATTTCAGTAGAAGGAGAAAATTATGTTAAATTAACATTTAGGGACTAAATACAAAATTCAAGCATTGTAAAAGGACCAAAATAAAATTTAACATTTTTCAATCGAGTTTATTCAACCCAAAAATGGTCCATTTTTCTTTGTCTAGGTGGGCTAATTGGGATTTTCATCTGAGTTTCGATGCTCGGGTCGGTCCTGTCGTATCCTTAGCGTCCATATACGACACCGAGAAGCAGGAATTCCGTCGAGTGATGTATCGGGGATTCGTATCGGAACTGTTCGTACCGTACATGGATTTAACCGAGGAATGGTACTACAGGACATTCTTTGATGCTGGGGAATATGGGTATGGTCTATGTGCAGTGCCACTTGAACCTCTAAGGGATTGCCCAGCCAATGCAGTTTACATGGGTGCCTATGTTGCCGCCCAAAATGGGATGCCCATTGAGATGCCTAATGTTTTCTGCATCTTTGAACGCAATGCTGGCGATGTAATGTGGCGACACACCGAGACTATGATTCCACCAGACCTGGTATGTCAATTTTTCACTAAATGTTTAAAAAAGGTTAAATTATGGTTTTGGTCCCTCTGCTAAAATCATTTTGGTTTTCATAGTTTTATTTGACATATTTTAATTTATAATGTTATTAGTTAATCCAAATTGTTAACACAAAAGTTTTGCCCTGCCAAATTTTTACTAATGTTAAAAAGGTCAAATTACGATTTTGATCCCTTTGCTAAAAGTTGAAATTTAATATTTATAGTTTAATTTGGCATAATTTAATGTTTGTACTTCTATAATATTATTAATTAGTGTTAACTATTCATGTTAAAGTGTTAGGTGATTCTTTTTTTTTTTAAATTTAAATGTTTTTGGTATGATGAATTTTCATTGCCAATGAAGTTTTGGTATACATGGTAAAAGGTGTTCAGGTTTGAGTCCTGCCATCTGTAATTGTGAAATATGGGTCACATTTAGAGGTGTTTAGGGGTCGAGTTGGTCTAAATATGATAATAACACACATTATGTTTGCCCAAGTTTGACCCGGTTTGAAATGTGGGCGTAATATTTTACCCAATCATGCCTATATTTGTAAAAGATTAATCCAAGCCTATTTTAGACTCGTTCATATTAATTTTTTTAAAATATTTATATTATTTTAATTTAATATTTTTTCATTTATTAAAATTTTTTATATAATTATCTTAAAATCATTTTAATGTATATATTAGAGTAATATTACACATTTAGTATATATTTATTTATTATGTGTTGTAAATTACATAATATAAAGTATTATAAACTTAAAATTGGGCCAAACTCAAGCCTTGAATGTTCAAGCTCGAGTTCAGCCCGTATTTTAAATGGGTCTAATTTTTTGCCAAAATCATTTTTTTAAGCTTAATATTTTTGTTTAAACCCTCCCAAATTTTGGACGAACAACCCGACTTATGAATAGGTTTGTCTAGTCTCACTCCCACCATGTGCATATGCCATATGTGGGTTATGTCCTATTTTTTTTTTCGAATTAGTCTGGATTTTTCCGATTCTTCATCTATTGTGTGTTGTATTGATTGGATTCTACATTGCAATCGGTCAGGCATATATTTGTACTTGTAGTATACTTGTAATTGTAGTTTTGGCATTTCAAATTTTCACTAATGCTAAAAGGTCAGGTTTTGGTCCCTCTATTATGCCAAATTAAAATATGTGGACCAAATCTCTAACTTTAGCATAGAAGAGGGACCAAAATCATAATTTGACCATGTTAATAAATAAATGTAATTTTAGTTGAAGAACACAAAGGAAGGTGTCTATTAATGGGATTTTAATGGCTTTGTTGCAGATTACAGAGGTTAGACCAGATATGAGCCTAGTGGTCAGGATGGTTTCAACTGTTGGAAATTATGACTACATTAATGACTGGGAATTCAAGCAGATTGGTTCCATTAAAGTCACTGTAAATGAACCCATTTAATTACTCCCTTTTTTTTTTTAAACCTATGCCCCTTCAGCCTATATATTATTTCCATAAATTTCCTCTATAAATGAACCTTTGGTTTTAACAAACAGGTTGGACTAACTGGTTTACTTGAAGTAAGGGGCTCAAAATACACCCACAAGGACCAAATTGATGAAGAAGTTTATGGCACATTATTGGCTGAAAACACATTGGGTGCCTACCATGACCATTTCATCACTTACCACCTTGACCTTGATGTGGATGGTGAGTCCAATTCCTTTGTCAAATCCAAATTGCAAACTGTTAAAGTCACTGACCAAACCTCACCTAGGAAAAGTTATTGGAAGGTTGTGAGTGAAACGGCTAAAACCGAGTCCGATGCTAAAATTAAACTCGGGTCAGATTCGGCCGAGCTCTTGGTTGTCAACCCTAACAAGAGAACTAAAATGGGTAACTTCGTTGGCTATCGTTTGATCCCGGGATCGGTCGCCAGTCCACTTATGACCGACGATGATTATCCGCAGATTCGAGCGGCGTTCACTGAGTATAATGTGTGGGTTACACCCTATAACAAGTCTGAGAAATGGGCAGGGGGGATATATACTGATCAAAGCAGGGGTGATGACACTTTGGCTACATGGACCAGCAGGTATGTAGTCTTATTAAAGATGGGTTTAATTAGGGTTTTCATCCTTGTACTATGTTAAAATTCGAGATTTAATCCATTTGCTTTAATTTGTGGTAAAAGTATGGTGGTAGGGATTGGATTGCATTTTATCACCTCTACTAATAAAATGGGCAAATTAGCCTCTGTACATTAGATCAATGAGTAATTTGGTTCTTCTTGTTAAAAATTTCATTCATTTGTGCTGTTAAAAACGGGTGTAGCTAACAGAATAACAAACAATGAAACATGGTGTGCCACGTATACCTCATGTTGACATACAAAGACTAGTTTTAACTGTAGAAATGGACGAAATTTTTAACGGGATTATTTTATGTTTTAATTTAATGTATAATGATTAATTTGCTCACTTTTTTAGTAAAAGGGTCAAAATGCAATCCGATTACTAGTAAAAAAGCCTCTATGGTACTTTGACCTTAATTTAGTATAATTTGGTCCTCTTATAATGTTCTTAGCATGTCCAAATTGATAGCACGATTAGCTATTGTTGTTAAAGTGAAGACATGATTACTTTTTATGATAACTTTTAAGTATTTAGTTGGCTTGTAAATTTATTACTAGCTGAACATGATTGTCTAGATTTTTAAGTGAATCTAAACTATGTTGAGCGGACTGTATTATCAATTTGAACCTACTAATTATAATATAAAAGTAGATGACCAAATTATGTCAACATAAAAGAATTCAACCCCAAAATTTTACATAGTAGAGGGGCTAAAACTACAATTAGACCATCAAAGTTGCTATATTTTGTTATCTTTGTTATACTGGTGATTATTGGTTTAATTTGCAGGAATAGAAGAATAGAGAACAAGGACATTGTATTATGGTACACATTAGGTTTTCATCATGTACCTTACCAAGAAGATTTCCCGTTGATGCCGACGATAAGCACGGGATTTGAGCTCCGGCCGGCCAACTTTTTCGAGTACAATCCGGTGCTTAAAGTGAAAGGTCCTAGCAATGTCAGGTGGCCTAATTGCTCTGTATCAAGCTCGGGACTTAAGTGAATCAGCTTCAACAACACTCATAAAGACCAGTAACAATGATTTTGTTTGCTATTTTCTTTTTGCCTCTTATAAAGATCATGATTTTCTGCAATTACAGATTAGCAAGGAAATGAAATTTAATGTGTTAAAATTTTGGATTATAAATTTTTGAGAGGTCAAAATATAATTTTATCATGTTTTATCGATAATGCTTATAATGCTTATAATGATTATCATGCTGTTATAAGTCTCGTAAAATCTAAGCATAGAAGTATATATTCTGCATCAAGCAAGAAACATGCAAAATCATGCAACTATTTGAAAAAGTGTATTTAGATTGCAACAATCACCATTAAAATAAAACATGTCAAAACATGAACATAAATTTATTACAGATCATAGACTTGTTTGCCAGTGAACTTAACCTCAATAGGGCTAACATTCTTCCCAATGCTCCTAAAGTTCTGCCCCACACCTTGTCGACCGGGGTTCACCTTCTCAGGGTACACCCCATCTTTAGGGTGCAAATATTGAACCTCACCATTAGGGAACACCCTATAAAACTGGTACTTGATCTTGTACTTAGACCTAAGCCTAGTCCCAAGAGCCAAGCACTGCTCTTTACGAGCCAATTTCAGCAGGTTCGGACCTTGTCTCATGATGGCTGCACCACCTGTTGGCATCTCGAAGATTTGTTCCTTGGGTGACTCCCATGTGATGACGTAAAACTCTTCCAATTGTGCTTTGCGTAAAAGCCCGCCGGTGCTGCCGCCGAAGATCGGTGATGGGGTGTTTGGGTCCAGCTCTGGTGGGGTGAAACCGACTGGTGCTTCCTTTGTGGCGGTTGTCTCGGCTTTCTCTTCGGTTGCTTGGGCTTTGATGGTGCGTGGGGCGATGATGCTTTTTGGGGACTTGAAGCTAGGGACGGTTAGGAACGGTGGTTGTTTCCGTAACACGGCGGCGATGCGGTCGCCGGATTTTGGGGTGCAGAGGGTTGATGGAGTGAAGAGGGAGGCTTGGGTTGCCATTGCCATTGAGAATAGGGAGATGGGTAGCTAGTGAATTTGCTTGTTTGTGCTGATGAAGCTTGGTTTTGTGAAGATGATGGGATCAAAGAATTGGCCATAGAGAATAAGTGGTGGAAATGGTGTCAATGGATAAGGTGAGATGTGTTGGACCAATTATAATATATGATTTTGATACTTAGGCTTACCCATATCTTACCCTTTTCTTTGCTTTTTTTTTTATTATATATATATAGGGCTAATTCCACCCTAAGTCCCTAAATCAATCCCAAACTTTAAAACTTTGTAATCGAAATTTTAAAGGATCAATATTGTATCAACCAAAACTTTATCAAACCTCACGATTGGCTTGTATGTTAAACACATTTGGTTAATTGTTGAGTGCGAATTTAAGTCCCTTAGAAATTATAAATTAGCATAATAATAAATTTACCTTTTGACCTTTAAATCATTACTGTCACATGAACAGCTTGGATCCAACCAGTGCAAAAATAACCTCCTAAATATTAATCATATTTTATGTCAAATCTGAACTTATGTTTAACTTTAAACTAGGGGTTAAGCTGATGGAAAGTTTAATTTAAATTCTAAACTTGAACAAAAGATTTGGTCTATATTTAACCAAAGTAAGATACTATAAATATGTATCAGCTAGCAATGTGGGATTATAATTATGTTGTTGGTGATTCACATTTCATCTACAAGCTGGATATCTTGCCTAATGCCATTGTAACAATGCTATACCATGCCAATGTAAACAGTCAAACAACAAATTTGTTTTTTCACAACATAGCTAAGCATATGCACAACTCTTGACATTACTTGAATGTCAAGAAACTAAACATAAAAATGCAAATGCCTATGCAGTTCCTTGATCCTTAAGGAACATGTATTAACTTGAGATTTAGATTGAGATACTGTTTGGGATTCCCTTGCCTGTGAGTCCACCTTCTTTTGAGTAATCTGAGGTGTTGGGGAAAAGCAATGTGTATGGCACCTTCACCGCTCCAATTCTGTTCTTCAATCTACCATCGTTGTTCCTCTCCGTGACTCTCTTTTCGATTTCTACTAGCTTCTTTCCGAATCTTTCGAAAGCAGCTAAGGGTTCATTGTCAGAAGTCCATCCGGGTGTATCACGCTGCCCGAGGTATATTTCATCGGTTGTGTGCCGTGATAAGATCTCGATAAGGGACACACCAAGGAGCGTTTGGAACTGTGGCGTGATTGTTTTGAGGAAGGCCAAGTCGGGGTCCTTCTCGAGTTCAGCGTACTCGTCAGTGCCTGGTTCGGGCATGAAGCGACGGCTAACCGTCGGCCTGTTGGGGAGGTAGCCTGCATAAGGGTATTGCCCAAAGTTGACAGCCGCGTGCAATGCAGAAGCTATCCATATGATGATTGTGCATGCTTGAATGAGCTCAGCTCGTGTCTTCATCTCGGGCCACCACAGTTCGTGTTTCAAATCACCATGACCCTCGTTTCGAATCTCAGTCCACCATGATTGGATCTCGGTGTCCTCTTTCAGTACTTCATCAGAAGGGTAGTAAAATGAGCAGTACTCAGTGACCCAAGTTTCAATGGCTGACCATATTTCTAACCCATCAACAGCATAAGGATAGTCCTCTATCAAAAGTTTTAGGCCAAAGGGGCAGCTTGAGTCCTGAACCGCCATTCCTCTGAAAGATCATCGACAAAAAAATCCACGTCATTATTTTAAGGTAGCAGTTAACATTATTATCAATTTGGACCGACTAATAATATCATAAAAGAGGGACTAAAACAAAAAGCTGCGGCTTACCTCTTAATGAGATCAACAGGGAGAGCTTGGTCAGTGAAGACCCAGTTCTTGTAAACAAAAGCAGACATTTCCATGGCATATTTCCCTGGAAAGACTGTCAACTCGAGCACCCCACCAGCATTGATGAGGATCTGACGGGCCAACGCGTTTATGTTCATTGTGTCCCGGAAATGGGGATGCAAGAGCTTATATATGGGGTGAACCACACTCAACTGTCTATTACTCGCAATTATGAATGGCTCAATCACAGCATGTGTTTTCAACCTGCAAACAAAAAGGGAAAGAACCATTGTAAAAAAACATAGACAACTTTCCATAGTTGATGGTAGCCAGCATGTGTTTTCAACTTTCCACATTGAGCTTTGGCATTTCATCACCATTCATTACCAATGAGAAATGAGCTGATGGTAGCCAGAATCATTCACGGCAGCATACGCCTTAGCCAACTGCCAGATCGAACCTTCGATTCCGTCCACTGCTGGGGTGAAAACTTTGCTGACAGCACCATGGCTATCCCCTTGTGGATGTGGCAAGCTCAACTCGATTGCCAACGGCTTCAGCATGCCGTCATCTTGCAGTAAGAATAGAGTTCTTGTCGCGTATGTCTTCGTGCTAGTCGAGTTTATCCGTCGTATGTATGGCATCAACGCGTCGTGATGGTCCAATATGAACAGTTTGTTGCCTTTCAGAGCCTAAAATTAAATATGATCAAAGCAAACAATTAGTACTTGTTGCAATTTGGTGACAGTAGTAAAAACCAAATGAAGTAACAGACAGTACTTCTTCGACTGTGAGTCCATTCATGTTCATCTCGATGTGTTCCTTTGTAATGGTACTGTTCTGGTTCCCGTATACACTAGGATCAAGCTTGCTGGCAGGGGGAAATTCCTACATAAAAGTTAACAGTTACTTATTTACACAAGAAAGAAATAAAAGAACATTAACACATTAAATTTACCTCGAGGCGGCTGATGACGACCGGGTTAACGCCGGCTAGAGTTTCTCTTGCAAACTCTTCATCCGTCCTCCAAGCAGACCTATTATCTGCAGCAATACGCATAATAAGCAAAGCCAACTTCTTTGGAATTAAGGGTTAGATGGGGAAATTTTTGTATATACCATTGATGACAGCAGGCATTGGAAATTTCATCAATCTCTCGCCATCGTTACGAACAAGTTCCTTGATCATCTCCCACGGCAGGCAATCCTTTATCTTCTTAAGAGTGTCATTATTTGGTAGCTTTATACCACCCTCGTATAGGTCAAGTATATCTTGAAAAGAATCGAACTCATTTATAGTTTTGTCCCCTAATGCTGCAATCTCTGGGACCAATACTTGAAACAATGATTTGAATGCATAGGCAAGAAAATCCGAAAACTTCACCATGTTAAACCGTTCATCTCGTGGAACATAAATGTTTAAGTTTAGAAGAGATAGCCTGCTCTCTGTATTAGGATCTGTTACAATGGTAAAACAAAATATTACATTAGATTTGCTTCCATAAATGTTGCTTTATGCTAAACATAGACTGACCTTTCTTGTGTGGTTTCCGACCAGTTTTCCCTCTTCTAGGATAAGGAAGCGCTGGTGATCCACCGAGAACCGGACGAGCAAAATTGACACCCCTTTCGGGCATTCCCAAGTCATTGTAATAATCATAATCATATACTCTATCCCATTCATTGAGCTTTCCTTTTCCTTTTCCATTTCCTCTAAGATTCCCCAGTTCTTCTTCCCTATACTTGCGTAACGGTTCCGGTGTTTGACATGGAAGGTAGGTCTAACATCAAATACATCAAAAAATTATTCAACAACTGGACAACAAATGATGTTACGATATGAAAACGAAGTTACCTTGTTGGAGAAGAAAACGCGATGGTGATTGTAGCGATGAGCTGGATACACCCATGAATTGCAAACAAATTGTAGGCGGCCATGGCCTGGAACATCTTCAAGAGTGAGTGTCCCGAGATAGAATTGACTATGGTGATTGTTTTTTATCATGAAAGCTCCAGGGACACCCATGGATTCATCCCATTCGAATTCAACATCAAGCTTGGTCTCCCCTGCTGTTAATGATGTCTTTGTTGTGACCCATTTCTCCAAATATACAGGCTTGCCTAGCTTCCCTCTCAACCCATTGGCTGAAACACAAAGTGTCTCATGATTTCAGTATTGTCGGACCCTCAACATAAAATCTAATACTAGTATTGAATCAGCCGAGAGCCCTAACGAGCTCACAGAATAGGACCACCTCGGAGTGCCTACACATGGCAACTGAAGAGTGTGTGCATGGTCTGACTCGACCCTCGAGAGCTCGCAGAGCCAAGGGGTACTACATGACATCAACAAGTACTATAATTCTTCTTCCCCTTGCTTGCAAGATTTAAATCAGTATGCAACAGTGACATGGTGAGCATTGCTTAAAAGACTTTAAAACCAAATGTCTATTCCAGCTTTTCTCAGTTATTTCATCAAACAAGCAACAAACAGTTTAAGATTAAAACCACAAAACCAAACATATATGATTAAAGTTAAATTATACACAATTTTTCTACCAGAATGAGCTAACAAAAAATGGAAAAAGAAAAAAAGAAGAAGGTTAAGTCTTGCAAAAACTAACCAGGGTCTGTATGAACAGCACTGATAAGCTGCAAAGAAACACCTTTGCCAAGCAACTCATGAACTCGATCAAGTAAAGAAGATTTTAAATCACTAACGTCCAACACATTTTTTTTCATCAAAACCAATGCTCCTTTGATCTTATTCTTGTTCTTCTTCTCTTCCGCCATGCCTTTATCATTTGTTTCTGGCTTCCCACAACACTTCACCATTGTTTTGTTGAACATAACAGTACCCACCCAGAAAAAAAAAAACCCAAAGCAAAAGATTTAAGCTTTCTTTTTCTATTTCAAATTGGTTGATAAATGAATTGAAAGAGAGAAACCAAGATTTTTTAAAGACAAAGGTGTTAAGTAAAGGGTGAAAACAGGAGTTTGTATGGGTTTTTTCTTGACTTGGATTTGGATGGACAAAGTCAAGGCTTTTAAATACTTCCTTGTGACAACTGGTGACAATGTCCTTTTCGGCTTTTTAAGGTTTTCATAGTTTCTTTATTGGGTTAATTTCATCAAAGGTCCCTGACCTTTAATGAAATTTCTAAATTGTTTTTCAGTGAGCCCTCAAAGTATTAATGTCGTATTGATAAAACCCGTAGATTATTATTTTTTATCACGTGTGTACATACTCTATGGACTCATATTCATCTTCATCTATTTTTCAACGCATCATATCCAAGCCAACCATAGAAAAAGCAAACATCTCTTTCAAATTTAATCCATGTTTTTCAAATATTCTCTAGTAATTTTTAATACCCAAGCTAATACCTAGGTCAAAGAAATGACTAAAACAAGGACTAAATCAGAATGTTTTAAAATTTTATGAACTAATTTAGAATCAAACCATAACCCGAGGATTTCTCTCTTAATTATAGATAACTAAAGGACTGATGCGAGCACAGTGTGGGTCAATGTTTATTGGTCTACTTGTGGAATTCTTTCTAACGAAGAAATAGTACCAATGTTTATTCTTTTACAGATAATTACACCATAAATTATTACTCTCTTTTTCAATTGGTCTCTAAATTTTTAAAAAAGATTAATTATATCCCAAACATTCACTGTTATACCAATTAGGTCTTTTTGTTACTAAAATCGTTAAATAGCACATCACATCTTACGTCGAAAAAAAAAATTGAATGATAAAGTTTCTGTAAAAGTTTGTTAAAACATCCATTTTTACAATATTAATTTTTTTAATTTGTGTCACATAAAATTCGACCTGTCATTTAATAGTTAAATTAACGATTTTAGAGACAGAAGGACTAAATTGACATAATTTCAATAATTTAAATATGTAATTAGAATAATTTAAAGTTTAAGGACCAATTTATAATAAGTCATAGTTCAAGGGCGTTTAGTGCAATTAACCCATACTTTTTATACATACAAGGCTGAAGCTATAAAAAAAAAAGTATATATTGCCTTTTATACATGCTTTTTTTTTAATGGTTCTCACACATGGTTTACTTTTTTAGGTGACATATACTTTGTTTTCATTAGCAGCCATTGTTCTATTATTATCCTTTTCTTTGGTAACTTAACCTTAGGTTTCCCCAAAAGTGGTTAAGAATAATTAATAAATAATATAAGGAATAAAGTTGGTAACTTTTGTTTTAATTTGGTCCCTAAAATTTTTTTGTTGGTCCACATTAGTCTCAGAATCTGATAATTTGTCTTAAATTGATCTCCGAACTTGGATTTCATTATATTGTTATGATGTCATACTTTACGATTATGTCACATCATTATCTAAAAATTTATATAAAGCTATTTGGCACAATCTCGAAGTATCACGTCGTCATATCTTAACGAAAACCAAATTTATGGACCAATTAGAAAAAAAAACTAATAAATTTATAACTAAAATGGATAAAAAAATATTTAAAAATTAAGATGTAAAAAGTTATCAAATTCAATTAATAAATCTCATTATAAGTTTTAATCATATATGCTCTTTTTGGCATAATGTTTAGAACTACCCATAACCTTTCTTCGACCCATAAATATGAGGATAAGTCGCTTTAGCACACTCGAATCCACATCCTCTTACATTGACGATAATGTCATGCTAATCGAACTAAGACTCAATCGGCAAGATTTTTCACTATTAAATATAGGGTGAGTAAAATTCGATTCAACTCGAAAAAAATAAAAAAAAAGTTTAATTTTCGAATTATTCGAATTGAGTTAATCAAAGTAACTAGATTTTTTTTGAATTTTGAGCTCGACTCAAGTTAAAATTTTAAATTTGAATAACTCAAATAATCCTAATAAATTGAATACAAATTATATTATTTTAAATTTTAAATTTATATTTCCCAAACCCAAACCCTTTTACTTTGCCCCATCATTTTTCCCTCAAAGCCCGTCTGCCCCAACCAACCACCGTCGCCATTTTCCCAATTTCCCCCAAATCAAACCCTTCAAGCTCAATCGTCCATCCATTCAAACCCTCCGTTCTTCTTCTTCATCAATTCATTCAAACCCCCCCCTTAAATCAAAATCCCTTCCTCCATTCTTCTTCTTCATCAGTTCATCGAGCTTTTTTATTCGATATTTATTTTTTTTAATTTAACTCGAATAATAATATTCTATTCAATTCGAGAAAATTTCAAATCCATTGATAAATTAAAATTCGAAAATTCGATTAACTTAAAATTTTTTTATTCGATTCCATCCTGACGTTTAATTAAATATAAATTATTTTAAAAAATCAACCAATTTTGAGTAATCAATCATTATCATAAATTTTTTATATAATTTTTCTAAGTAGCTTTTGGAATACGGCAAATTGAGTAGCTTTAAGAAAATTACTTTTCCATTTTTAAATATATGCTAATAAATATACATTTTACAATGACAGTTATAACGAGAAACATGAAATCCAAAATGATTTCAACCATTGAATTGGAATAAATTATATTACAACATAAATTTACAGATATCTTTTTTCTTCAAAACCGAATATTTGAATAATATTTTATAAAAAAAATAAATAAAAGTAAAAAGAATTAATAATAATTACTAATAATTAACAAACTTACTAATAACTCTGTCTAATCATAAAGGAGACTTACGAAAGTAATATAATAGACTACTCCCAGACTAGAGGTGCTCATGGGCTGGGACTGGCCAGGTTCGGGCGGGCCCAAAAAATTGTTGCCCTGTGTCCTAGGCCTGGAAAAAAAATTCATAAGCCCGAGCACGTCCCATTTTTTAAATAAACACCAAAAAAATTTTAAAAAATAAAAAAAATATTTTAAAAATATTTTAAAAATAAAAATTTTGGGCTAGGCCAGGCCCGGACCAAAAAAGTGCTGCCCGAGGCCCGGCCCGTTTTCTAAACAGGCCTCGTTTTTTGCCCAAACTCATATTTCGAGCCTATATTTTTACCTAAACCCTCTCATATTTTGGGCGGGCCGCCCAGCCCATGAGCACCTCTATCCCAGATGCATGAGGAGGCTTACGGAAGGTAATAAGTATAGCCCTGCTCCCAAACGCATTGGGAGAGGTTTACGGAATGTAATAAGTATGGCGCTACTTCCAAACGCATTTAATAATTAATAACTAAAAAAGAATAATTGAATGAGTATTTTGTAATTTTTTATTATTGGCATGGCACATATTATAGATTTCACACATACGAAAGTGATAATTTAAAATAATAATTAAATATTATATAATATAGGATTTACTTTCCTAGATTAAGTCAAAATCTTAAGGTATGAAAGTATGAAAATGGGAATTTTTTTAAAACGTCGTCTATTATAATTCATTTATATTTTATACAACAAAATAGAGGTTAATGGTATAATTAATGAAAATGACCTTTCTAACTAAAACATGAAAAATAAATTTAACCAAATCATTCCCCAATCTTTTTCATTGCTCTCCTTACTTTTAAGTAGCTTGGTTGAAAATTTTGAGATTTAATTGGTAAAAAAAAATGATAGGTATTCCTTCAGACGCCATGTAGACATTTCAATTCAGAAATGTCAAGATCCTATCTAAAAAGTTGTCGCAAGTCTGTTGATTTTCTAAGCTTGAAAATTGGTAGCTTCAGTGAATGGAATTTAATAAATTCCACCCCATCCGTGCATGTATCATTCCCCATTTCCTCGAAAAGATTCGTCATCGACGAATCCTGTATTTGATCGAATCTTGATTTGATTTGCTCAATCTTTGACATTATTGTTGGGCATTGAGATAGTGTGAGTCCATCGCATTCATCGGTCTAAAACTGGGCCTTGAGACTCGCATCATAAAATTATTAAAATATGCTTTTAAGTTGTTGTATTATTTGTGTGACTTTGAGATTTAGTCTATATACTTCTATTTTTAAGAATTTAGTTTCTCTATCTTTTACATTTAAAAAATTTAAATTCAACTGTTAACATTATTAAAATTAGTGGTGCGACGTTATGAAATAATAAAAAATACTCGACTGATAGCCACATGACTAAAAAAATGATGGTGTGATAAACTAGATTTTGATTGGAAAATTTTAATAATATTAACCATGCATCTTGCTTTAAAAAAAAATGCATTTGCAAGTCTTCATTGAATTTGTTTACATAAAGTCTTCATTGATTTTGATTTCCATATTATGGAAAATTAAATAATTGCTAATTAGTATAAAATTAGGATTATCATTATAAAAAATTTATCCAAATATTTAGTCAAAATAAGATATTTTTTATTTTAAATTTAATTATTAACTGTGTATTTGTATTAGGCATGGTTTGCTAGTAAGTTTCGTGGGATAATGACAATTTTATTTTATTTTATTGATAAAGAAAAGTTTACTTTTTTTTATCATTAATATATACTTATATTAGGTTTTGTTACTATCTTTTATATATATATATATATAATAAAAGCATGATGTTAGGTATAATCATTTATGGATCTTAATATAGTAATTAATTAATTAAAATTAAACATATAAAAACACTATAATAATATTTTAAATGCAAGCATAAAAAGTTCAGTTTGTTCAACCCGTGTGTTGGCTTAATGATTAGAGCGTTCACCGCTTTAGGTGTGACCTAGATTCAAGTTGCGCTAATCGCATTGCAGTTAAAGCTTCGCCTTCCTCTTCTCATTCACAAAAAAAAAAAGAAAAAAAATTTAGTTTGTTAGGTATTAGGGATAAATCTCAAATCTATATATGAACTTTAGTCTAATGCGTAATTTTATACATGTTCTTTGATTTTGTGTAATTTTATACATGAAATTTTGATTTGATCAATTTTTCATAAATTATTAACAAAATTATTGATATAACATCATTTTATGTTTTTATATTACATACATATAATTATATTTATCTAATATAAAAATAAATCGATGCATTTATTTCTTTAAACGTGCATGATTGAATCAAAATTAAAATTTCATGTACACATTTGAAACACAATCAAAGTTTCATATGTATAATTGCATCAAATTAAAGTTTATGTATCAAATTACAAATTAAATCAAAGTTCATGTATAATTTTGGGATTTATCCCTTAGATACAATTATTATGGATTTTGCTTCCCAGGGTGATAATTTATTTATTTATTTTGACACGATGTTTAAAACTATCCATAACCCATTCCAACCCATTAATAGGATGATAATATGCTTCAGCGCGCTCAAACCCACATCCTCTTACATTGACAATAGTGCACATGCCAATCAAGTTAAAACTCAATCGAAATTTAAAATTATATTTAAATATGTATAAATTTGAAACAATGAATAAATAAAATAAAACGGTAATTTTTTTAAAAAACAACGTTAATTATAAATATTTTTTATACAAAGTCAAAATAATTAAAAGTAAACTTTTTTTCCCCAAAATCTATCAAAATCAAATGACCTTTATAACTATATTAAACTATGAAAAGGGAAATTTTACCAAACCAACCTTTTTGCTTCCCATTGATCTTAGTAACATGGTAAACCAAATCGGAAAATTAAAAGAAAATTAGTCAAAATAGATAAAAAAAAATTTAAGAACCAAAAATAGAAAAATACGGTTAACAACTAGAGGTGATCATAGGCCAGGTTGAGCCTCAATAGAATTTAAGCTTGTTTTCTAGGCTCAAGCTCGGCCTAAAAATTGGGCCTAAAATTTTACCCAAGCTTAGCCCGGATAAAAATACTAAAACCCGAGTGCAACACTGCCCACTTATATTAAAATTTGTTTATATTATTATATTTATATACAAAAAATTAAAAAAATACAATATATCAAATACACTAAAAATATTAAAATAAATATTTCCCAACAATTTGAAAATAAATTTTAAAAAATTTTGAAAAGTAAATGAACTAAATTCCATATATACGAAGAGCATAAGAATTTTGAATTTATTGTAACTTTAATATTTTTATTCTATAATTTAACTAAAAAATAAAAGAATTAACCCAACACGAAACGCGGGTAAAAACTATATTAATCAAACAAAAGATTAAAAAATAACTAAAATATATAAAAATATTAACAACATAAACATGTTATTAAATTAATGTGTGAGTTTAAATTGATCTGATTTAGGTTTGACTGAGTAAATTGGTCCTAATTTCTTTATGGGTCGAATTAGGGTTTAAAATTTCATTTTAATGAATGGGCTTCACACAATAGGTGTGGGCCAAAAAAATAACACAATAGGGGGTGTTTCAATGGTCAAGGGTTTTCATATATGAGTCAATATTTTTTAATAAAAAAATATTACTATTATTTATTGAAAAATAAATAAATTATAATATTTTTAAGTTCTCTCCAAGTTTATTTATTTTGGTTTAAGTCCCGATATATTTTAGTTGTGTTTAAATTTATTTTGTTTGATACTTTTGTAATGGTTGATTCTAGTTATAGTTATTCGTATGTATTAATCGTACGTTGATATGCAATACAATGACTAAATTCTTTGGTCATGCATATTAAGGGCCTCCGTTGACCGGTTGGACTACCTTAAGAGGCTTTCATACTCGTCCTTGAGCTTTGCATATCCACCAACCGAGACACTTTCGACTCTATGAATCAAGCTTACTAGGCAACCTTTTAAGGTATATTGGCTTTCAGCAATGAGAGACAAAACCCTCCCATCAGGGGACAATACCTTTGGTTATTGAGGGACTAGTCAACTGCCTAAAGAACAATACTTCAAATAAAAATGAGTTTATTTATAAAAAAAACAATATTAAATGGCATAATCTCGTTCTGATTATATCTACTCTTTTTAACACAATGCCTAAAATTACCCATAACCTCTCCCTAACTAGGGGTGTTCAATCGGTTAACCGACCCGAACTACCATTAACCGACCCTTTTTAACCCTTAACCGTTAACTGAACCGATTTTTTTTCAAAAAAATTAACCGAACTAAACTTTTTCGGTTAATTCGATCGGTTAACTGAATTAACCGAAATTTATATGTTTTTTTTTATTTTTGGTTAAAACAAGTATAAAATATATAAAAAAATTAACCGACTGATTAATTTATATTTCCAAAAAATTAACTGAACCGACCGAATGCTTATATATTATAATATTATTTATTAAATTTGGTTAACCGACCGATTTCGAACCGAATTAACCGTTAACCGAACTTCCAAAAAATTATTAATCGATCCCCGACCGATTAATTCAATTTTACCCGAAATTTGCACACCTCTATCCCCAACCTATAAATAAGAAGATGATGCACTTCAACGCATTTGAACTCACATCCTCCTATGTTAATGACAATACCCATATTAATTAAACTATGACACAATCGGCAACCCATAACTAAAAGTTAGCCCATAATTATTCTCTAACCCAGACTTGAATAGGGAACCAAAATAATTGAAATACAAAAGAAAAAAGCAAACACATTTGGTTGCCCATTAATGCATATTAATTAAGAAACTCCATTATTATCCCTAACAACTTGCCATCAATACTATCTCCCAAATCATTCTTCATGTTCATGCATCATTACCTCTCTAATTTTATTTTATTTTATTTTTCAACCTTAACCATCACTCCATCTAAGTAATAATAAATAAAAAAACAAAAATATAAGTCGAATAAATTGAGGTTTTGAAAATTTTAAAATTTTAAATGTATGAAATTTTAATCCAAATTTTAGTATAGTCTAAATTTAGATTTATTTTTTATAATAATTCGAACGTGGTTTGTAATGATCAGTTCTGACAATAATTATTTGAATGTATATTATTTGTAAAAAAAGATCAACTTGATTTATGGTCGGATCAATTTAGATTTTAAAAATTCTGAATCATTTCGGTCTTGAATTAATCGAGTACTAGTTTAGTTGGGAAAAGATTAATTTCCTTTTCTATTAAATGATGACTATTATTATTTTGACGATGTGTTTTCATACTTTTATATAATTTTTAAATAAATAAAAAAAACTAAAATTAACATATCCAATGATTAAACACATGTTCAAGTTCTTTACCACCACACCAATAATAATTATTGACTAAATTTTTACATAAAATGTTTTCTCCCACCCACATCGTGTATCTGTGCGTACTATCATTTAAATAAAAATTTTGACTTGATATAGAAAAATGATAATACTATAATAAACAATTGGGTGCACTTATTATTGTTAATTTGATGTGTTTATCTATTTAATTTCTTTTTCAGTCGCAATTTAAACTATTTTTTCCTTCTTAATTCCGTATATATTGAATTTATTATTTGTTGCCTTTATTTTTAAATACATACCTATATTCTAAATACGTAATTTTTACACGTATACGCGTGATAGAATTTCTAATTTGTAATTAAATTATTGATCACCAAAATAAAATAAAATCAAATCTCGAATAAATTATTTAAAAAAATCAACCATGGTAATTAAGTTTTGGAATTTTGAAAGTTTCGAGAAAGTTTTGGAATTTTGAGTACTCATTTAACTTTTATCATACATAAATTATATGTAAATTCTGGTTAGATTTATTCTAGATTTATGTCGATCCAATCTAAATTTATTCAAGTTTAAGTCAAGAAGTATTTTCATTATGATGTATTATACTTTATAATGATTAATTTTAATTATAGTTACTCATATACTCTCAAAAATTAATTTATTGAATATTATTATAAATTTATTTAGAAGTATTTAACAAAGTTATTTGAAAATTTTAATGCAAATAAATTAAAATTTTAAGCTACTTCAAAGGTTATTTTTTTATATTTTCTTTTCATTATGAAAGTTTAAGGTTTGTCATATGACATTTTAATAAATTGCAATGAATCCAGTTTCTTTTTTATATTATAAGTTACTTTCCTCTTCAAATTATTAACATTTTAATTACATTTTCAAATTATCATAATTATATTAATAAGTTTCTCTATTATTAAAATTATTAATTTGATCATTAATGACTTTTCAAATGTTATACGATATAATTTAAAATGAAAACTAAAAAATTGTCGCGTAACTTTAAAAGCTAAAATATTAAAAATAAAGAAAATAAAAAAATGAATAATAATTTTTTTATAAAAGTTTCGAGAATCTCAAAACTAAAGATTTTTAAAACATCCGTATTTACAATATTAATAATGTTTTTACTTTCTTGATATAAGATTTTTACCATATATATATAGTAATTTCACGTACTTTTATAATTTTTTGTACAATTTATATTGTTATTCATGCATGTAAATTTTCGAATTAATTTGATATTTCTATCCTGTCAATATTGAATGGTTGAAATTTTTTTATGTAATAAATAGTTAAAATATTTTTAATGTCCATTTAATTTATCACGCGTGATTTATATGAATGAAATATAAAATATAATGATTAAATTATTAAAATATTAAACCCATGTGATGGCCTGATGGTCAAAGGTGTTCGTCGTCTCAGGTGTGACCTGGATTCGAGTCACGTTGATTGTTCGGGCTTTACCTTATTATTGTTACTCACCAAATAATTATTAAAATATTAATCATATAAAAAATTACGAAAAGTGCATTAACTTTTAAGATCAAAATAAGCTTAAAAAAATGGTGGGGCATGGGAAAGATACATCATAACTAATGTGCTTAACTTATTTGCTAAGCTATCAAATTTAGTCAATCATTTTACTCTTCGTTTTCTAGATTTTTTTTTCTCAAGTTGCATCATTTTTGCAGTTAAATGTGTTGATTTTTTAATGGGTTAAATATAATTTTTTTCAAGATTTAGGGAAATAGATTGATTTTAGAGAGGGAATGTGAAAGCGTGTCCAGCTGGACGAACTTTCTATTAACATGTTAGGGAAAGCATGCCCAGTCGGAAGTGTTTTATGAAAATTCCAAAGAAAACGTGTCTAGTTGGACGTGCTTTTCTTGACATGTCATTAGAAAGAGCGTCAGCTGGATACACTTTCATACACTCTCTCCAAAATTGGTCTATTTCCTAAGATCTTGAAAAAAAAAAGTCTATTTGACCAATTGTATTTTTTTTAACAAGAATTTGGGTTACACAACTTCTAACTGAGATCATTGAAACAAATAAACACACACATACATGCATATATATATAATTTTCTTTTAAAAATAATAGCATCTTATCGATTGAGTTTTAATTCAATTAATATGAGCATTGTTATCAATACAGGAAAACGTGAGTTTGAGTGTGCTGAAACGCATTATCCTTCCATTTATAGGTTAGAGAGGAGATATAAATAGTTATAAACACTGTGTCAAAAAGAACAGATGTAATTAGAACTGATAATAAAATTATAAAAAAAGAAAAACAAAATACAATAGCATCTTCTTGGCATACATGTTTCAAAAGGGAAATTGTTTTTCCTCAAATGCACAAAATAAAAGACAGGGAAAAGTCATGATGAAGATATACAAGGAAGAAGAAAAATAAATGAGTGAAAAACAAACATTAATCCCTTGATGTGTGCATCACTCTCTTACTTAAATAACAAAGTTCCATTTTTTCCTCAAATCGAAATAAAAATTCGACAATTTAAGCTTAATTCATAATTTAACTTTTGATTATACTTGTTTTTCATTTTGATCATAATTAAACTATTATTTTCGTCTCAGTTCACCCAGAAATAAAAGTGGCTGAGAAAAAAAGTTTATGTATCGAAACAAGAAAACGAGTATAATTCAAAGCCAAATCATGAATAAAGTCAAAACTTTAGGTACCAAAGTAAGAAAATGAGTGTATTTTAGGGACTAAATCATGAATAAAACCCCAAAAAAATTAAAAATGGAGGAGCTAACAAGCAAATTTAACAAAAACCAGGCCTCGGTTTCTTACGAACCGAAATGCAACCCCGTTGATGATCTCTGAAAATCCTAATCTCAGAACAATCCCTGAGATCTTCAAGGCTAATGTACTGCTGCTTAACCATCCTCGAACTATCAGCCGCCGTGTCGTTGACCCATATGTATGGGTGACATGTTTGGTCGTAGTAATAAAGCAAGCTCTTCATCCCTCCACCACCATTGCCGTCGCTCAACCCGGGCATGTACGCCTTGTATATGCTCTTACACTTCAGCCTCTTGGAGCACCCTGGTTTCAAGGTGTGAACCTTTTTGAGGATCGATCCTACCCGCACTTGAAGCTCCACAGCTCGGTCGCTGTGGTTCCAGACCCTGGTGCCGAGTCCCGAAGGTTGGGTGTGGTCTCGGCACCCGTCGAAGCAGCCGCCGAAAGGGAAAATGCTTAAGGTTGGCATTTTTCTTTTGAATGAATCTAAGAGTTTGGTCTTTTGGGATTTGGAAACTACGTTCATTTCTGGTGTGAAATGAGTGTGTTGGACAAACTTTTTTGTGTATGGTGAAATATTATATATAAAGGAGACTCCATGGATGAACATTTTTTGTTCTCTTTCATCAATGGCTGTGATTATTGGTTTGTGACCCCACGGATTATGATTTTCCAAGTCTACATTATTCTTTGCCCTTGTTTTAAGCTATCTTATCTTATTTTTATGTTTTTGAGTCGTATTTTAAGCGGCTCGATTGGTATGGGTATTATTGTTAACATAAGAAAATACGGATTCGAGCGTGATGAAACATATTATTTTTTTATTTATGAGTTGGGAGAGAGATTATGGGTAGTTTTAGACATTACCTTAAAAAGAATAAATATGATCAAAATCTATAATAAGATTATTAAAAAAAATCTAGTATGAAACTTCACTAAATTAATTAGATTTAGATTCAAATTCGATTATTATTTTAAAGTAGTGCTAAATTTTAAATCATTTTAATTACATTTTAAAATTATTGAAGTTATATTAATTAGATTTTTTTTATTATTAAAATAATTAATTTAATTATTAAGTGATATGTCAAATATTTTTTTTAAAATGGATATTTTAGAGGTTTATTATTAACTTCCTTTTTCAACTTTACTTAATTTTAGTTTTTACTATTAAAATTTACGACAAACGGTATGTAATAGCCCGATTTTAGGCTTAGTCGGAACAGTGGTTTCGGGACCACAAATCCGACGAAAAAAAAATGTAATGGCTTGAATTTTCAGAGGTGTCGGAACGGTGATTCGAGATCACTAAATTCGACAAATGGGTAGAAAATATTATTAATTTAGTAAGTATAAGTTAAATATGAAGTTAGGAAAATTTTTGAAATAGTGAATAGTGCACTAGAAATAAATATTAAAATAATTAGAATCGAAATGAGGTATCAAGACCTCGGGGATTTTAAACTGAGCCATAAATATTTTTATAAATATTTATGGAGTGTTAAAAAGTTAGTATTAAAGTTTCGTTAAGAAATTTTAAAGTTCCGATAATTAATTGAACAAAAAGGACTAAATTGTAACAAATGCAAAATTTTGGGAAATGATTAAATAGCTTAAATGATAAAAGGAAGAGGGCTTAAAAGGCAAATAGACCCAAGGTCTATTTGGGCTGGACGGCAGAGGCATGAAATCAGCAAGAAAGTAAGGAGAATTAAGGGCAAAATTGGAAAATTGCAAATTTTGCTTAATAAAGTTAGGACCCAAGTGGAATTATCCAGATTTCTCTTCATTTTTCTGAATTCTCATCAGCTAAAACACCATGGAAGGGCTTCTTCAAGCTGGTTCTTCATATTTTTATTACAAGTAAGTTCAATTCTTGACTATTTCTTGAAATTTTTGTATTTTTATGACTTTTACAACTAGGCCCACTTGTTAAATCCATTAGTTTTTGATTTTATGAAAGAAGTTGAAAGTTGATATGAATATGTGCTGGAAGTATATGATGATTTAGCATGAAATTAGAGCTTTAAATTGTTCATATGCTGATTTTATTGAAAGAATTGAATAGAAAGTGAATGTTTGGGACCTAATAGTAAAAGAGTTTGAAGATAGAGTTATATGTGGAAATTCTGAATTTCAATAGTTGTGTAACAACTTATAATGTCTAGTAAAGTACTAATTGAGAAAATTAGATTAATTGAGGGGTTAATTGAGAAAGGACCGAATTATATAAACTGTGAAATTTGGGGCAAAATGGAAATCAACATTTTGCACTAAAGCAGTTTTGGACAGCAGCAGTAGTGTAACTTTGAAAAATCACCAAAAATTGTAGAGATTGAATTAGAGGATGAATAAAATATGAAACTAAAGCTTATTGAGTCTAGTTTCTTATAAAAGAAATGATGTGAGCAATGGAATTGTAAATCATGAGATATAATAGATTTTGTGAGACAAGGTCAGAATGAATTCGGGTTCCCCTGTTCTGACTTTGGAAAATCATTAAAAATTGTACAAAAATGATTATGAGTTATAGTTTATATGGTTAGAATCCTTAATGAGTCTATTTTTATAAGAAACAAGCTAAAACATCATCCGAATTCTGTACAATGAGATAATTAATTTTTAGTGAAGAGTGGTCGGAACTGCCAGACAGCGAAACAGGGGAAACTTTAAAGAATAAACTGTACTATTTGGCTGAACCAAAAATTATGAAAATTTTATGGTATGAAGATATGTGAGTCTAGTTTCAGGGAAAATTAACGGATCTTAATTTGGAGCTCTGTAGCTCCGGATAAAAATAATTTAGTGACTCTGACTCGGATAAACAGCTTTGAATATACATGTTAGTGAATATTGAAATTATGGTTAATGTTGTTTAAGTGTGTTATACACATTAAGGATGTGGAATGGAGAGGAGGAGGAGGAAAATTGGGAAATATATGAATGATTCGTGTATAAATGGTCATATGTTTGATTATAACTCATAAACGATGAAATATGAATGATGCTTATTTTTGTGCATTATTGGTCATGGTTTAAGCTCATGTGTGAAAATAAAGTTTCATAGTATGTGTGTATGGTATATTCAGTATATGATTTGGCATGAAATAATACCATGAATGGTTTATGAATTAACACATGTTGGTAAGCCTGATATATGAATAAATGATCAAATTGAGCGGAACGCCGGATTTGAGTACTTCTGATCAAGTGACAAAGTGATAAGTGGTAGCTTTAGCTACACTTATCTGATCAAGTGACAAGTGGAAAGTGATAAGTAATAGCTTCGGCTATACTTATCTGATCAAGTGACAAAGTGATAAGTGATAGCTTCGGCTACACTTATCTGATCAAGTGACAAGTGAAAAGTGAAAAGTGATAGCTTCGGCTACACTTATCTGATCAAGAGACAAAGTGATAAGTGGCTACACTTATCTGATCAAGAAACAAAGTGATAGGTGGCTACACTTATCTGATCAGGGACAAGTGATAAGTGATCATACGTAAGACCATAGTTATACTATGGCAAAGTGAAAGTGAAGTACTCAATTTTCCGTGACCGTTCCCTAATTTGATTAAGGATGGTAAGTGACAAATGGGCCCAAAAGAATTAAAGTAAATGGATAAGTGGTAGTGTATTTATATCAGGACGATGTTGTTATTCAAACTAAAGTGATATTTTCATTGCTAAATTGAGAATTTCATAAATGTGTTATTGAATGGTATAATCAATAAACATTGAGTTAAATGGTAAATACGTATTAGTTTTGAATTTGATGTCATTGAATTGTACGTGAATTAAATGGAAATTTCTAGTGATATGATTTAAATTATGAGCATGAGAAATTGCGAATTGAATGAAATGGAAATGAAGCATTAAATTGCATGAGTATGTATCGGGTCTCGCAGGCCCTAATTATTATGATTATAATATTTTGAGGATATATTGTGAAAAGTTATAGAAACATGTTAATTATTTTGAAAGTTTTAATTTTGATGAAATTTTATAACTCGGTTAAATACGTTTACAAGTGTATGTGTTTTGGTAATGCCTCGTACCCTATTCCGGTGTTGGATACGGGTAAGGGGTGTTACATTTAGTGGTATCAGAGCTACGGTTTAGTCGGTTCTCGGACCAAACGTAGCATATGTGAGCCTAGCTATACATGCCACGTTATTACTCTTGATGATGTGATATCTCCGGGCTCTAACGAAATTGCTTTGTTAAGACAGAGATGATTTTCAATCGAGCTATTTTCGATAATGCCAAAAATGATATTGAGATAAATGAAATATGCTCACGTTATGTTGGAATTTGGAAAGGTAAGTATAAAAATTTGTGATATGGATGTGTTCATGTATGAAAAGAGATGACTATAAGTTAAAAATAAAAGTTTATGTTGTGACAAGCTCATCCAAGTATGTTGGTGATTATATAATGCTATGTGCTCAGCATATTTGATTAAGTGAATATGATAAGCAAATTTACTTAAATAGATGGAACGTGTGTATGTACATCTGCTTGAATAAGTGAAATTAGTATGTTCATATGATAGAATCTTATGTTTAATTGTTAAATTAAAGATAATAAAATATTTTGTTTTATGTCTAAACCATGAATATTATAATAGTATGAAAAATTGAATTGGAAGTCAAATTGAGTAGAACGCAGGAATGAGTACTTTCGTTCAGTGATATGTGATGAATTGACGGAAAATACCATGGTTTGACCATGGCAACATGTGAACATGTGATTATGTGATTCCGTGTAAGACCATAGCTGGGCTATGGCATCGGTAAGTGATATGTGTGATATGTGATTCCGTGTAAGACCATAGCTGGGCTATGGCATCGGTAAGTGATATGTGATTTCGTGTAAGACCATAGTTGGGCTATGGCATCGGTATGTGATTTGTGATTACGTGTAAGACCATAGTTGGACTATGGCATCGAGAAAACGAAGTACTCAATTCCGTAAGACGTTCTCTAATTTGGCAAATGTCGGTAAGTAAAATAGAAGCCAAGTATTGGAATTTAATTAGATATTAACGTTGAGCTTGAGTCAGTAAATTCGTTGTGTGAAATTGTGAGTGACAGAAAACATTTGTAATAAATAGATGTGTTAATTTGCTTGGAATGAATTACGTGGTTATGATGGTATTACATTGATGATGAATACAAAATCATATATATATGTATCTATGAGAGCAAGTTGAAAGATTTATGACTTCACCATCACCCCCTTATCAGTATTGTTCTATGACGAAAATTATCTTGATGAGACAGATATGTTTTTCAACTGAGTTAATTCTAATAGTATAGAAATAAATACTAAAATGTTTGAGTGAAAATGTATTGATTATGAGTTGAAACTCATAAAGGTATGGATCAAAGAATAAAACATTTTTTTATTGATGAATGTTATAATTATACAAGCATATGAGTTATGATATTTGGATTATGATACTATATAGAAATTTTGATTGTGAATTAGTGATTTGAGTTAGAATTTTGTGTTGAGAACAAAAGTGATTAAAAGCAAATGTTTATTAAATGCTTTGAGAATGTGAACTTAGTAATGAATTGGCTATTTGTGATGGTATGTGTTATGCGCATTTATGTGTAAGATAAATTTGAGGCTTTACTACACTCACCCCCATATTAGTAAAATGTTACAATGAAATTTGTGAGATTTTGGTTGAATAAGCTTACGAGTGTAGTGTTACAGAAGTTCGTGTACGGGAGAATAATAATGTGGTCGGAAAAGTGAATGAATTAGAAAATGAGGACAATATAAAAAGAGAGAAATATTTGATAGTTCTGAAAACTACTCAGGTTATCAAAATGGATATCATTCTATATGGATTGTAATTTTTCGATACTTTGTGTAGCTTCAGATGCTGAAATATCGCTATCCTGATTTTCTTATGAATCTATGTGATTATCTGTAAAAGATATGAAAATCCAAAATCATGTGTGAATTTGAAATATACTGTGGAAGTAAATCATTAACCTACCATCTGGTAAGATTTTCGGGGACGAAAATCCCTAAAGGGGGGGAGAGTTGTAATAGCCCGATTTTAGGCTTAGTCGGAACAGTGGTTTCGGGACCACAAATCCGACGAAAAAAAAATGTAATGGCTTGAATTTTCAGAGGTGTCGGAACGGTGATTCGAGATCACTAAATTCGACAAATGGGTAGAAAATATTATTAATTTAGTAAGTATAAGTTAAATATGAAGTTAGGAAAATTTTTGAAATAGTGAATAGTGCACTAGAAATAAATATTAAAATAATTAGAATCGAAATGAGGTATCAAGACCTCGGGGATTTTAAACTGAGCCATAAATATTTTTATAAATATTTATGGAGTGTTAAAAAGTTAGTATTAAAGTTTCGTTAAGAAATTTTAAAGTTCCGATAATTAATTGAACAAAAAGGACTAAATTGTAACAAATGCAAAATTTTGGGAAATGATTAAATAGCTTAAATGATAAAAGGAAGAGGGCTTAAAAGGCAAATAGACCCAAGGTCTATTTGGGCTGGACGGCAGAGGCATGAAATCAGCAAGAAAGTAAGGAGAATTAAGGGCAAAATTGGAAAATTGCAAATTTTGCTTAATAAAGTTAGGACCCAAGTGGAATTATCCAGATTTCTCTTCATTTTCTGAATTCTCATCAGCTAAAACACCATGGAAGGGCTTCTTCAAGCTGGTTCTTCATATTTTTATTACAAGTAAGTTCAATTCTTGACTATTTCTTGAAATTTTTGTATTTTTATGACTTTTACAACTAGGCCCACTTGTTAAATCCATTAGTTTTTGATTTTATGAAAGAAGTTGAAAGTTGATATGAATATGTGCTGGAAGTATATGATGATTTAGCATGAAATTAGAGCTTTAAATTGTTCATATGCTGATTTTATTGAAAGAATTGAATAGAAAGTGAATGTTTGGGACCTAATAGTAAAAGAGTTTGAAGATAGAGTTATATGTGGAAATTCTGAATTTCAATAGTTGTGTAACAACTTATAATGTCTAGTAAAGTACTAATTGAGAAAATTAGATTAATTGAGGGGTTAATTGAGAAAGGACCGAATTGTATAAACTGTGAAATTTGGGGCAAAATGGAAATCAACATTTTGCACTAAAGCAGTTTTGGACAGCAGCAGTAGTGTAACTTTGAAAAATCACCAAAAATTGTAGAGATTGAATTAGAGGATGAATAAAATATGAAACTAAAGCTTATTGAGTCTAGTTTCTTATAAAAGAAATGATGTGAGCAATGGAATTGTAAATCATGAGATATAATAGATTTTGTGAGACAAGGTCAGAATGAATTCGGGTTCCCCTGTTCTGACTTTGGAAAATCATTAAAAATTGTACAAAAATGATTATGAGTTATAGTTTATATGGTTAGAATCCTTAATGAGTCTATTTTTATAAGAAACAAGCTAAAACATCATCCGAATTCTGTACAATGAGATAATTAATTTTTAGTGAAGAGTGGTCGGAACTGCCAGACAGCGAAACAGGGGAAACTTTAAAGAATAAACTGTACTATTTGGCTGAACCAAAAATTATGAAAATTTTATGGTATGAAGATATGTGAGTCTAGTTTCAGGGAAAATTAACGGATCTTAATTTGGAGCTCTGTAGCTCCGGATAAAAATAATTTAGTGACTCTGACTCGGATAAACAGCTTTGAATATACATGTTAGTGAATATTGAAATTATGGTTAATGTTGTTTAAGTGTGTTATACACATTAAGGATGTGGAATGGAGAGGAGGAGGAGGAAAATTGGGAAATATATGAATGATTCGTGTATAAATGGTCATATGTTTGATTATAACTCATAAACGATGAAATATGAATGATGCTTATTTTTGTGCATTATTGGTCATGGTTTAAGCTCATGTGTGAAAATAAAGTTTCATAGTATGTGTGTATGGTATATTCAGTATATGATTTGGCATGAAATAATACCATGAATGGTTTATGAATTAACACATGTTGGTAAGCCTGATATATGAATAAATGATCAAATTGAGCGGAACGCCGGATTTGAGTACTTCTGATCAAGTGACAAAGTGATAAGTGGTAGCTTTAGCTACACTTATCTGATCAAGTGACAAGTGGAAAGTGATAAGTAATAGCTTCGGCTATACTTATCTGATCAAGTGACAAAGTGATAAGTGATAGCTTCGGCTACACTTATCTGATCAAGTGACAAGTGAAAAGTGAAAAGTGATAGCTTCGGCTACACTTATCTGATCAAGAGACAAAGTGATAAGTGGCTACACTTATCTGATCAAGAAACAAAGTGATAGGTGGCTACACTTATCTGATCAGGGACAAGTGATAAGTGATCATACGTAAGACCATAGTTATACTATGGCAAAGTGAAAGTGAAGTACTCAATTTTCCGTGACCGTTCCCTAATTTGATTAAGGATGGTAAGTGACAAATGGGCCCAAAAGAATTAAAGTAAATGGATAAGTGGTAGTGTATTTATATCAGGACGATGTTGTTATTCAAACTAAAGTGATATTTTCATTGCTAAATTGAGAATTTCATAAATGTGTTATTGAATGGTATAATCAATAAACATTGAGTTAAATGGTAAATACGTATTAGTTTTGAATTTGATGTCATTGAATTGTACGTGAATTAAATGGAAATTTCTAGTGATATGATTTAAATTATGAGCATGAGAAATTGCGAATTGAATGAAATGGAAATGAAGCATTAAATTGCATGAGTATGTATCGGGTCTCGCAGGCCCTAATTATTATGATTATAATATTTTGAGGATATATTGTGAAAAGTTATAGAAACATGTTAATTATTTTGAAAGTTTTAATTTTGATGAAATTTTATAACTCGGTTAAATACGTTTACAAGTGTATGTGTTTTGGTAATGCCTCGTACCCTATTCCGGTGTTGGATACGGGTAAGGGGTGTTACACGGTAGTTACATAAGATTTGTCGTGTTATTTAATAGTTAAATTAATAAAATGACTTAATTGATATAACATTAATAGTTTGAGGATGCATGTATAATGTTTTTAAGTTTGAGGGTTAATTTAGACTAGGGATGTTTGATGTAATGAACTCTTATAGATTAAAAATCTAACAACTTGAATTTGTCTAACTTAAACCCGAATCGACCCAATCTCAAAATCATTTGAACCCAAAAGGACCTAAAGAAGTAACCCGAAATGACCTGGACACACGGAGTTACTAAAAATCTAAAATGATTTGGACTCATATTACTCGAACCAAAATGTACAACCCAAAATGACCCTAACCCAAAGTTACCCTAAACTTGAAATGATTTGAACTCATAGTACTCTAATAAAAATGTATAAACCCAGAATAACTCTAACTTGAAATGACTTAAATATGAATCTACCCAAATTCAAATTGATCTAACCCAAATTGACTCACACAAAACCAATTTGGCTTGCTCAATTAGAAAGTCTAACTATGTTAGACATATATTTGTATATCTGTATAAGAATACAATCTTCTTAAGTACTTAACAGGTTTTTGTATTATAAGGCCTGGATTAAATTAGTCTCTCTATTATTAAATGGATCAATTTAGTCCTTATACTATTAAAAAAATTAAATATATTCAAACTGTGATTATAACTAAATTGACCCATTTAATAATAGAGGAAATAATTTAATATAATCCCTATAATACAAGAATCTCTTAAATGCTTTCACCTAACACGCATTCGAATTTAACACATTTGCTTGAATCCATCTAAAAAATAAATTTTATGCCTTTTGACTAAAACAACTAATCTGATTATTGGAGGGGTCCCTTAGCACCCCCAAAATTCAACAAAAGTAGGACAATGGGGTAAGTAAAAAAGAATCACAAGTGAAAAGACCTTATAGCATTCCAACAAATACCCATTTTTTTTCTCCCTTTGTTTGTTGGGAAGGTGAAACAAAAGAAATTTAATGACACCCAATATGATGATGAAGGTAGATATGATGTTGCTTCATCTTTTATTATGGGTTTTTCTTTTTTTCCTGAATATCAGTTCAACCCCCAACCAAAGTTCAGTAAAGTGTAGGGAACTGTACAATAGAGAAAAGAAAAAGTGGTAACCTTTGGACCATCTAGATTTGGATAAATGTGGATAATGTCTCCAAAGTGAGGGTTTGAGCATTCTTGGGGATGTCTTTGACATCCTTGCTTTCAATCATGAAACGCGGTAATCACTCACCAATCTGAGCATGTTGATGGGGGCATGTCATGCTAGTTTCAAGTCGGGTTAGAATTGGTTTAAGATATTTTGGTTTGTTTCGAGTTTACGTAGTTTTTTATTTGAATAATTTAGGATTTTATGTTATTTTTAGTTCAAATTGTTTTTGAGTTTAAATTAGGTGGATTTAAGTAATTAATATTTTTATGATTAAATCGAATTTAATTGTGTTCAGATTCGAGTTGATCGAGTCTATTTTTATGTTTTGATTAAAAGTGGAATGTCTATACCCACTACTATTTAATCAGATTATTAGGTGTTATTAATAAATAAAAAATAAGAAGATAATGTTTAATTAATATATGAATTTAATGCACCATTAGTAAAAAAAATCTACCTCATCATCCAATAAAAATAAATAAACTTAAAAATAAATATTAACAATTTAATTTAAATATAATTAAATAATTATAAATAAATATTAAAACCCTGAATTCTAAAATTTAAACTCAAAATTTATATACTTATAATAATTATAATTAATTAATATTTAATAAAGTTCAAATAAAATTATTAGTATTTATTTATAAAGTCTTCATATTTTTTTGTTTTATTTAATAACTAATGTTTCATTTATTATTACTGATTGACGGTGAATCAAATATTATTCCAGAATCAAATTCTTGTCTTTTTGTACCGATTTTATAAGGAAAAAGCTTGCTTTATAAAAATTGTTTTATCATATACCCTTCAACTTTTGACATTTCAGTTGAATGGTAAGAAGCTCGATGCCTCTTAAATGAAATTTTAAATTTGAGTCTTGATTTCGGATTTACTCGAATGCAACTATTGGATAACAAAAACTCTCAGGGAAAAAAAAAAAAACTCTCCATCAACGAAAGATTCAAATCTTAGGACAATTCAGAAGGTCCACAAGCAAAATGTGACCCACATCATCATTCATTCATTGCCTACTTAATGTCATGATAAGATTTTAAGAACTCGGTTTATCTCAAAGCATAACGTGCCCCGCAAGAAAGGGTGTAAAAAAAACAATTATTTCATTAATTTTCAATCACTTTGTTTATATGCAAATCAGCTATTTCTATGGGAGATCTAACCTTGTCAATAAGGCTCTATCTATACACAAAACACATATGCAACAAAGCACCAAATGACATGCTAGCACTGATTATGTCATATATTTACAGCTGATTTCAGTTTTCACTATTCATGAGTGCTGTTGTCACCAGATTCTACCTTTATTATAAGAGGCTGCTGAAGATCCACTGGTGCTTCACTATCAACCGGCAATTCCGGTGATGATCCTACGGTGCTATCTACGTCCTCGCTTTCAGCCAATGCTTTGTCCAGTGCTGTTTTCGCGACTTTAGTCACACAAATCATTAGAACCACTGCATATGTAAAATCAATAATACAAATGTCAAAATGGTGTCAAATCATAAAACAAGGATTATAATTCAATAATGAAGTGTTTCCTTCAACTACCATATAATATAATCACATAAGGTACCAATCTAGTCCCTTTAATTGTTTGCCCCATTTGATTACGCCGAGGACATGACATTATATTTTAATCCCTAAATTATTAGGTTAAACCCAACTCTACTTAAAAGTCAAAAACATTATATCTATCTAATAAAATAGAAAAAGACAAAGCAATTAGCGATGTAGCTCTTGTGCTCAAGGTGATATTATGAGTTTTATTGCATGAATGGCTTCACCGTCAAGGTTGTAATAATTGAACTTTGTTTGCACCCCAATAGGCAAGTAAACATATTGAGTGGAGTCTGTAAGTGTTACGTTTGGGAATACTAAATAGTAGACCTATCCAAAAGTCGGTATACCTGCCTGGCCCAATAGGCCCGACCTGCCCAAGCAGAGCCGTGGACAAGGTCAGGTCATTCACATCAGACCAGGTCAAAAACTATTTTGATAAAAGAAAAACAATATTTTTATTTATACTTAATTATAAAATTGGAAAAGCACCATGGAGGCCTTTGTACTGAGAGTTTAATTGCATTTTGCCCCATCTACTAAAAAAATAGATAAAATACGTTAGATCAACGAACAAACTAGTCCTTTTGTTAAAAGTTTCATCCATTTTTACTGTTTAAAATTGGTCTTTGTACATCAACATAAGGTACATATACATATCATGTGTAATTGTCTCATTATTTTGTCAGCCCTGCCAATTTTAGTAGTAGAAATAGATGAAATTTTTAATAAAAAGGACCAGTTTGCTCTTTGATCTAACGTGTAAAGACTAATTTGCCTGTTTTTTGAGTAAAGGGGGCAAAATGCAATCTAACTCCTAGTACAGGGGCCTCCTTGGTACTTTTACCTTATGAAACCATATATAAACATTAACATAAAATATTTTTAATATTTTATTGTCCAGATTAGTTTATATGGGCTATTCAGGCCGGTTTGAGTCCCACCGAAATAGGCTTGGACAAAGGATTACCAAAAGTTCGGCTGGCTCAACCTGGCCCATTGATACCTCTAATGAATAGGCTTCCAACTAATCCACGGATTTCAAAAACAATCATGAATGTTACATGACTCCTGTTTTATCACACAACTTGCATCCTCTAATGCATGCATTCACAAAATGACAGCAACTTACCAGACACAACAAGGCCCAATATGAGAAATGCCTGCATTCATAAAGTAAAACATGGATAAGAATTCAAGACATAAATGACATGAAGCAAGCGAAGTGTATCTTTCTTGTCCTAATTGGGACTGCCAAATATAAACACAAAATGTACTGAGGTTTATTTTGGCGCCTGTCATAGGAAAGAATCCTACAGAGAAGTAACTCGAAATACATTTTCCAGGCCTAAAACATACCTCAGTCATTATCATTCTAAATATAAAGACAGTATAGAAAGAATAATATGACTTACCCAACGAGCAGTTGAAAACTCATTCCATCCATGTGTCACATCAGAAAGATCCTTAAGTGTTGTTCCGACATAAACTAAAGCAAGGGTTATTGGCTGTAAGAAACACAAATCTCGATGTTAAATCCCAAGTATAACAAAACCACCATAAACAGAAACTATTGGGAAGAATGTTAGGAAGGTTATATAGTTCAATACCACCATCCCTAACCAGGAGGCCAGCAAGTATTCTCCTAATGAGACAGGAGTCACCGACAACAGATAATTCAACATGCTGAAAGGGAGCAAGGGTGCAAGTCGAAGCAGCAAAATAATCTGTCCACTAAGAGAAGTGAGTTAAGAAGTCCACGAAAGAGATTTTTGAGCAGCAAATAAAATAGTCAATCCAAATAGCTGCACTGCCTACTTAGGGAATTGTAATGTTAATCATTTGTCTTCTCAATAAAACTTAATAAAAAAGTGTTGTCACAGAAATCATCCGCGAAAATATAAATGTCACCAGACTAGAGGAACTTCGAATTAGGATTACCAAACATACATAGGACATTATCCATAATTCAAATCATATAGAAAGAATTGAATGAACAAAAACACTTGAATGTAGCATGTGATAGATGCCAATGCTTTATAAGAGAACTATTTTTCCCCCAGGGACACATTAAACATTACATTTCAACAATGTCAAATTAGGATTAGCAAATATGCATAATATCTTATCAAAACTCAGAGCCATATAGAAAAGAAAAACCATGCAGAAACTTTTTAATATAACAATGTGATAGGTATCACTAAACAAAATTTGGTTATTCCACCATGTGGCTAATAGCATTTTTCAGTAAGTAATGATACCTTCACATTCATGAACTCGTGCCAATACATTAATGCTCCGTTTGGTTACTAGTGTAACAACATGAGGAAACAAGCTTATTTATTACATATATATTACAATAGTTAGACATAAAATAAAGAATAGTTAGTACAAATTTAAACTTGGAATTAGAAAGATGAGTAAAAACTCTAATAAAAAATAAGACCCCTTCAAAATAAGTGAATTTTTTTCCTTCTCTTTGCTAAAAGTAAGTCATAGGAGTGGCTAAATATTACCAATTGAATTAGTTGATTGCTAACTCATATACTAAAACATGTGGAAAAAATAATACTCCTACCAAACATAGCATAAGTGTTATTTACACCAAATAACATCAAATGATAAGAATTTAGGAAAATTTAGGAAATGTTATATGGTGTTTTAAAACACAGGCCTCATAGATATACAGCTTAAGAACCAATAATCATCCTTTAAAAATTAATACGAAGCATGCAAACCTTAAAGCCAGATCTCTGTATTGCAATTGCTACTAACCGGAACTGAGGATAATCTTTCAACCTAGTTACAACCAATGATCTCCCGATCTGTACAAGAACATCATAATTCTAATAAGATGAAAATTGAATGAGACACACCAAAACTAATTAAAAAGGAAAGTAATATAAAGCAAGATATGAAAATTAGTGAAAAATAATATATAACACATCAATACGTTGTTTTTTTCAATGAAAGATAAAGCAGTAAGACATTAAACCAAAAGTTTCATAAGAAATCAATAAGCATACTGTTCTGCCTAGAAGAAATGCTGCTCCCGCACCAACAGTTGCACCAATAGAATCTGAAATGAAGCCCAGAAGCAATCCAAAAAGATAACCCCCACCAAGCTGAAGGATAAAACACAATACCTTGTAATGTTAAAACCTTATTTCTTTCTCATTTAATGTATGTAAGGATATTTCAATATACAACTATACATTGCAGAGTAACAATGCAAGTCAATCATAGATGAATAACTGAGAAACAAAAGTATACAGTAAAAAGTGGTGCTCTCGTAATTTTCCAATAGGTAGAATAGGTTTCAACAAGTGTCAAGTTAAGGATAGCTTATCAAATTCAGATACTTAGAGATGGCTACACTCATCGCTAAAATCAGGTTTATTAACAAGTAACTACTAATGTGTTTGAAAGAGCCATGCACAATAAGTTGCATGAAGAATTGACTTGAACTACTAATGTGTTCTGCATCCAAAATCAGTACATAAAGATAATTTACACTGCTTGGAGCCTTGGACATCATGTCTACTGCACATAAGACCACCACTACGAAGGATTGCAAGAATCAGGATCATTACTCCATATACCACAAAGTGGGAAAAGCCAATCATAAAATTAAAATGGAAAATGAACAAGAAAATTGCAAGATGTTACAAAAAAGTAATAAATTTGGCTATGTTAAAGCATCAGTACAGGAGCTTAAGCTTACAGTAAGCACTGAAGCTGGAACAGCCAAGACTGTCAGAGGAATATAAGCAACAGCCCTGCAAATCAAGTAGGAGAAATGAGTTGGAATGTAAAAAATTTCTAATACTTTGGAGTCAAGTCATTTAGAGCTACTCAATTCGCCATCAAAGTGGCAATTATCCATCCCAAAGCTTCAAATTCAGAGCTAGAACCTAACAACAGGCTAAGATTGATATTATTGAGAGGCATTCTATTCATTCAATGCTGAGAACACATACAGTTACACTGTTCTTATGTTTCGCATAGACAAGACAATCCGGTTCCATTTTAGACGTACACAAACATATTACTAGAGAACGCTGGATTAAACCAAATGACAAACTTTCAACTCAGACCAGGTTTGGCAAAGTGTCAAAAACAATTTAAATTAGACTTCATAGATTGAAATATAACAACAATTAGTACAAAAGAAATTTGCATTACATAGTAAAGAACTAAGCAAACAAAATATCATATGCTAATTGAAAACCGAAAGATAGTTAGGTAGGGTTCAAGTGACTTACAGCACGAGTGGACCCCAAGGTCCAAGATCCTTTTCAACCCATAACAAGAAATCCTTCAGAATCTGCAAGAAAAAACTTGGTTTTCAACAATGCACAGATTGTAGCAAAATAACAACCAAGCTTATTTATAACTAAAATTTAAATTTTGGAATGTGGGGGGAGAATGGAAATCCAATTGCTATGAATTCACAACCCTATTTAATTTCAGATTCCTCATCAAAACTCTCACCTTTAATTAACCAACTTAGCATTTATAGTAATTCCAGCAATGGAATATACAATTAGGTACAAATTTTCACTTTTAATCTCATATCCTAAAAGTTAATATATAGGAAGTCATACACAAACAGTTCCCAAAATGCGCCAAGATAATCCATTGAACTGGGGAAAAAGAAACCCATATTTCTAATCTTCAATCATTATAATTAACACCCAAATTCCACAATTAGTCACAAAATAACAACAAAAGACCCAGATTAACAACGCCAAAATAACCATAGAAACAAGAAACACCATCAATCAACAATAATTTAATAGCTAGAAAAAGAAGCAAACCGCTTCAATGGGGAGGGTAAAACAAGCATAAACGATAGCAGCGAGAAGAACAAGAAGAAGAGCGATCCTTAGAGCAGAACCCCTGGTGAAAGCCATTAACAACCTACGACGCCAAAGCCTGCACTCTTCGTCGTCGTTGTTAGTATAGAACACCGCTTTGTTTCAACGATGAAAGTTCCCTCAAACCTTCTATAGTTGCCAAATTTTTGAAAAAATGAAAAAAAAAAAGAGTTACAGGAAACAACAAAAAATGCACGACCCTTTTTGCCTTGTATTTGGTCTGTTTCTTCCGCGGTTTTTACCTTAAAAAATACAGAAAAATTCTGGGTTTTTGTCGGATTGCTTATATATTTCAATTCTTTTTCTGGGTTTTTGGGTATTAACGATTAAAACAGATGAAAATGATATCAATGGATAAGGCTTTGCAAGTATGTAGGAAGCATCGTTTTTTAATCTCTGTTTTGTCTAATTGTGAGGAAATTAAATTATTTTTCTTTCTACAAAATTAGGATTTCCACCGCGATTTCGTCTTTGCGGTGCTACTTTTTTTGGGGGTTTATTTTATGTTTTAAATTTGATAGAAGAACAAAAATTCTTTATAGCAATTTAGGGATCCTTGTAATCTTAATTATTAAATATCTTCTTATTTAATTAGCCGTTAAGCATATTATTTTTCCAATAATCCAGATTAATTAAAGAAAAAAAAAAGCTAGCTTTGGGCCTTATTAGAGCCCAAATACAATAAGTCCACTGAAAGCTTCGGCATAGCTCATCAAGAAGAAATTATTTTATGCACTCTTTTTACCATATCATCTATGATTTATTTCTAATTATTTAACGATATTTTAACTTTTTTTTGTGTTATTGGTAAATAATTTTGGTTTTTTTTACTCTAAACCCCAAATTCGAACTCAAGAATTCATGTTAAGGGTTTGAGGTTTAGGATTTTAGATTTAGAGTTTAAGGTTCAGGATTAGGGGTCAAGGTTTAAGGTTTTGGGTTTGAGGTTGGGGTCGAGGTTTTAGGTTCTGGGTAAAAGAATTACCAAAATTATGTGTCAATGACATAGAAAATATTACTGAAAAGTCATTAAATAATTAGAAAGAGACTGTGGATGATGTGGTGAGAATGATTCATAAAACAATTTCTCATGATCAAGGGATCCCAAACAACAGCCTCCATAGAAAAAGACAAGCAAAAAAGGGTAAACTACATGATTAGTCACTAAATTATTGGTAAATTCTGGTTTTGGTCACTTAACTAAAAAAAATTATAATTTAATCATTAAACTATTCAAAAATTTTCATTTAAGTCAATCAACTATCCAAATTCTTTTTTTAATTGTTTGTTGGAGAGAATTTTGTACATAGAAGTTTCTTACAATTTTGGCAATTGATAATTCTATGACATTCTTTCTAGCAATTTTTATAACATATTTAATGGAGAGTAACAATTTATGCCATTGAATACCCTAAGCTCTTATTGGAATAGGGTATAAGTCATGATCCTAAAAAGGAGTCATGCATCCTACATTGGTTGTGTACTAGATTTTAACTCATGAGGTATATTTTATTAGACAAAATTATCCAAAACAAGCAATACATTGTAGATTGGTGTGGATTGCGACACATTGCGTATGATGTTACGAGTTAATTATCTTATATCTAATTCTATATATTCGTTTGAATACCATAAGTCATATAACATATAATATCACTAATAAATTGTATTTGATAAATTATTTTACTCTTCAATATTTGGTTGTTCAAAATAGGTTGCTCTCGCTTAAAATTCGTAAATATAAATTTTTTAAAGTTAAATTTACTTATATGTATAATTAATATGTTGAGAATTTAAGTCACACACGATAAGATGAAATTGTCGAATTAAACTTAAGATCCGATAATGCAAAGACTTGAAAAAAAACATGGGTAAAATTTCAAAGTCCTATTTTAAAAATTTTGGAATAAAATTTGATAAGATTCAAGTATATCTTAAATTGGATATCGTGAGCTTAGGTTTTTTGAATAAAATAATATTTTTAGTTAATATTTACGAGATGATTAAGACATTAATAAGATAATATCTTAATTAAAAATATGGACAAACTAAGATATTTTGATAAAGAAAATGTTGTTTATTTTGATAGAATCAAATTCTTTTCAAAAATGATTAAATTGAATTTTTTTCATGCTTTTACTAATAGTAAAGCATTTTTGGTATTTGGTAATCATAATTCTTCCCTAAAATTTGCCCCAACATCGCATTTGTCCTCGCCTATAGCACCAATGGCCGAAGCCTCGTCCTTAGCATCCACACGAGCACCACCCTTGATCTCGTGGTCAAGTTCATGTGCCTCGTTCAGCACCAATGCAAAAAGCACTTTCACCACCATCACCTCCATATGCAACACCTTTAGACTCACCCACAATTTATTGAGCGAAGGTCGCTTCATCAAGTACATCACAACCCATGTAGAGGTGTTTTAATGCCTCCAAACCAATGTTGTTTGAATCAAATTAGATCGATTGGTAGGATTAATTAACTCGAAAATCGATTAAGATATTGATTCAAAAAAAAGATATTAGACCGACTGATTCAAGATCTGATATGGACCAATTGAACTAATTTTTTTTATTTTAAATATTTTTAAGAAATTATTTAATTAAACCAAACAGACTAATTGAACCAATAACCTGATTAGTTTAACTACCAATTCAGTTCTAAAAATTTTGCTACAAATAGGCATGGGCACAACGTTTAAACATGCTTCTCCAAACCCCTAAGCACATCATAACCACATAGAGGTCCAAATAGGCACATCAAATTTATGTCACTCATTGAATAATCGACACGTAATTTAAAATTGTATGAATAGCTTTCTCCCCCAAACTTCAAGTATGCAAAGCCGTTCTACTCCTCGTTCGGAGCACACTGTGAAGAGCCACCATCACCTCCATATGCAACACCCTTAGATGCACCCACAATCTATTGGGTGAAGATTGCTTTGTCAAGTACATCACAACCCATGTAGAGGTGTCCTAAAGCCTCCAAACCAATATTGTTTGAACTGAATTGGATTTATAGATTGGACTGGTTGAATCGAAAATCAGTTAAGATATCGATCTAAAGAAAGATACTAGATCAATTGATTCAAGATTCGGTACGAACCGATTGAACTAAATTTTTTTATTTTAATATTTTTTAATAGTTTATTTAATCAAACCAAACAAATTGAACCAATAACTAACAGTTGAACCCACAATTGAACTACCGATCCGATTCTAAAAAGTTTGCTCCAAATAGGCATGAGCACAATGTCTAAAGACGCTTCCTCAAATCCCCAAGCATATCACAACCACATAAAGCTACAAATACGCACATCAAATTTATATCACTCATTGAGCAATTGACTTGTGACTTAAAAATGTATGAATAGCCTTCTCCAAATTTCAAGTATGCAAAACCATTCTACTCCCTCGTACCGAGCATGCTATGAAGAACCACCTCCGGTACCTCTCTAACGCACTTTCTTCCCAATGGAAGCCCAAAACCCCATCAACAGTGTCTTCCATCTTGAAAACATCAAATCAAATAGCTCTTTTGATGAGGAACATCTGCAACTCTATACTATACGACAACATTGTAGACAATATGGAATAGCAGAAATGGTGAGCTATACGTAGAGGCTAGAAGAGACCTTATATGAAACCAAGTACTCTATAAGAAGCTTTGTTGTAGCATAACAATAATGGACGTGCAGAGGCTACGGCTTACAAGACTGATATGGGGTTGAAGAAAGCACCGGTGCAATCTCTAGTGTTGTTGAGACTGAATGTACTCATGTTTAATCAATGAATATCCCTATTTTTCATTAAAATATGATAATTATAAAGTTAAACTACTATTTGGAGCTTAAACTCTTATGAACTCTTATTCCCACGTCGGGAGCTTGAACTTTTCCATGATCCACTTATTCTCACATTAGAAACATGAACTTTATTATGATCCAAGTAAAGCACTAAACTTGATAATTACTTTTACGTTAAGGCTTGAATTTTTCTTTTGTCCAAATCTAACTTTATCTCTAAACTTGACAATTGTTCTTATATTGGAGCATAAACTTAACAATTATTCTCACATTGAAGCCTAAACTTTAAAGGTTTCAAAAAAATATCAAGAATTAAATTAGACAAAAAAATTTTATGAACAATTACCATGTTCAAGGCCTAACTTGGACAAACATAATTCAAGCCTCAAGATAGAAACGATTGCCAGTTCAAAGCCTAACTTAGATAAATAAATAAAAATTCAAGCCACAATGTGAGAATAATTACCAAATTCAGTGCCTAACTTGAAAAAAAATTTTAAACCCTAATATGAGAATAGTAGTCATATTCAGACCCTAAAAAATGATTTAACCCTAATTATGATACTAATAATATCTTAAAGCTAATGTAATTATCTCAAAACATATGAAAATGTCCTGCGCGGTTGAAGAAATAGTTAAATAGTCAGCAAAGCTTTCATTGCATGAATGCAAGGAAATTATGAATGAAGTTGAAGGCAGATAGTTTTTCTTGCATTCATCCAAATTTTACAGTCAACAATGGGTGAAAAACAGCCCGAAACAATTATAACTAAAACATGTATCTTCTGTTTGTCTATGGTTTTTTTTTTCAATTTTTTCTTTTATATATATATACAAGCTTCTTATAGTGGATAGCTCTAATGGTAATTCATGAAGGAGAATTCACTTCTAATTCAATAAAGCTACTTGTAAATAAGAAAAACGAAAAAGGATGATGAGTGCTTTCGTCGAATTACGAATCTGAATGTGTTGAATCAGGTAATATTTCCGCAAGTGACTTATCCTGTTGCTTTTTCAGATACTTCTGAGCAGTCGCATTGACAATCTTGACAAAGAAGTTCATAAGCATAAGCCACACGATGGTATTCCAAATCCAAGCAAATGAAAAGTCCCACTTGTCCTGCAGCAGCATTTTGTAGAACGGATTTGTAAAGTTTTCTAGTCAATCAAAACTCGGGCAAATATAGATAGATTTCTTGTACAGGCTTATGGAAAGTACCTTGATATTTGAAGGCACCGGAGGTGGGGCAGCCAAGTACTTCTCTTTGACTGAATGAAGTTTTGCCGTGAGTGTGGGCAAGTAAGAATCAAATCCGGGTATGAAGCTGAGAATCCAGATCAATTCATTCTCTATCCAGTCAAGGAGTTGATTATTACAGACAGAGATGATAAATACAGTCTGCAAAGAAGGAACCAATAGATACTTCTAAGAATTCAAGAAAATCTAGCTTTATTTTGGACAATGCCAATACCAGTGAGGTCAATTGAGGCTCTGCTTGTATGTAAAACATAGAGAGAACATCACTATTTACAAACCTGTATGTGAGTTTTAATGATTGCCTTCCCAATCAATGTAGCAAGAAAGAACTTCCAGAATGGTATCCCAAATTGTCCACACATGATGCCAGCAAGGTCAAATAGAGGATTTGGGATCTGAAACATGATTCAGTCCATCAGCAGGAGGTTATAAATCAATAAAAAACGGCATAAATAAATAGCGTTTATAATTTGCGGTCAACTTATATTATCTTCAAAAGAATATAATTAACAAGGGCTAGCGCTCAAACACCATTCAAGTTTCTCTACCTTGCTCTAACAACATAATACAACACTTCATAAATGAAGTAGAAATTTGCACATTAAATTTATCTTAGCAACGCATGTTTCTAGCTTGAAATTTTTACCGGATTGATTTAGTTTAAGCCCTAAACAAGGATTTCCTCTGGAGAAAATGCATCAGAACATGCATTTGTTCATGCACATACAAAACAGGGAAAACAGTCAGCCAACCAAATGTTTGCTAAAAATAAATCATCTTATGACACATCAATATTTTGCATTATTCAAAATGACAAATGACAGAATGAGAAAAAAAAAAAAGCATATAACTGACCGAGGCTAGCAGTAAAATGGTGAAGAAGTTCATGTGTTGAGAGTGAGATAACAGCCAGTGCTCGATCTGCTTCAGGTGAGTAGCTATGAATCCATTATCCTCGCTTGAGGAATGATCCAATTCTTCCATGGCTTCAATTTTTCTTCCTGATACACTAGCTGGATACAGCATGAAGATCAACATAAGCTGGTTATTCTAACAGTATGGAGTGCTAGTAGAAAATCTAAATGGAAATAACAGTCTTTAGTAGACAACCAACATTCGGACAAAGAACAACCTAGGGCCTCAACTTCATGGAGAAAACTCAATCATCCACCAAAGCAGAGTCAAAAGTTACATTAGAAAAAAAGGCAACTGCAATGCAACTAAAGCAAATTTGATTAAGACACAAAATTGAAAACCTTGAAGTTATTAATCAAAGAAAAATATGAAACATGAAAACCCCATTTTCACAGAGCATTATAGAAGGGGAAAAAAAGATGGGCTCCATAATTTCTTGGAATAAATGGGATCAAGGAACTCCTTTGCACTGTAAGTATAATACAATGTTAAGTTGCAAAGTTAGTATTATATCACTTATCAAACCCAAAGCAAAAGTGATTGGATCATCTTCCAGAAATACCCTCACCAGCCTACCATAAGCAAATTCTTCTAGCAAACCTTGTTATAGTTAAAATATATAGTGTAAAGATGGGGCTCACACCTGCCCTCGAGATAAAGTAAGGAGGAAGCTCTCCAAGTGCAGTCCCAAGACCCCATAAAATAGCCTCAATCTGCACCTGCGGCAATATACTGCTAATAGGAACCCTTGACCCATGTGATGATGAAAATAACGGGGGCCCAAACTCTCTGCAGGGTTTATCCAGCCATGAAGGAACTCTCTTCAACTGTATTGTATCATATGGAGCACTTTTCAGGTCTATTCGTCCACATTGCATTGCTTTTATTGTAAACAAGGCAATATGAGGACCCAAATAAAGGACAAAAGTGTGCAGACCAGATCCTGGAATAAGAAAGATGAATTAGAAAAATGAAAGAATCAGATCAAGGCATATATCTTCGTGCATCCAGAAAATTTTCTTTTTGTTCCAAGGCAGCATAAAAGACAATCAGATCAGACTCCAGAAATATTCGTCAGCACAGAAGCGTGAATAGCAGAAACCAGAAAAAAGGGCTTCCTCCCTTCCACATAAAATGTTCAAAATACATGGGTACATCATACACAATAATCTTTGAAACAATCACTGAATTGCTACTGCTAATACTCAAATTATCCCAGTTTGCTAGTTTTTCAACTACATTTGGCAGAATCGGACTAAACAGCCTAAGCCACTTCAAAATTTCTCTTAAAGGAAGAAACCCATCTAAAAGATTAGAACTGAGCTGCAATGCAGAACAAAATTACATATTTCCAAAAATACCATTTGACGTCTGCTTAGTCAGCCAGTCGCAGTAAGAAAGAGTTTAAATACCTAAAAAGCATGCTAGTTATAACAGCAATGAATTATTCATCAAGCACACTCCTCCAAACAACACAAATGATATTCTGAAATCAAAGTTCTTACCAAGACCAATTGAAGATGCAACACCAAGTGCAATCCACCATAATCCAAATCGAACATACTGAGAAACTTCCTCAACATGCTGATGAAAAATGTAATCAAGATATCAACTGTTAATTATTGTTTCCACTAATCTGATTATAATAAATGATGAAAAATAAGAATGAAAAAATAAAATAAATCAACTAAATATTGAGCAAAAACTTACACATAAATCAAAAAAGGTTCAAATTAAAGTCATTAAGGGGCAATAAGACCTAGCACAACCCCACATCCTCACCTAACCCATACACAAAATAATAAATGAAAAATGACTATGATAGAAGTTGGAACTCTTGAAAATGTATGGTTCTAATAGAACTCTAGCTTCTGTTTATTACTTGAGAGAAAATAATAATAATAATAATAATAATAATAATAGTGTGGCTGTAAATCTATTTTACAGCACAACTATACTAAGGTTAAAGATAAAGTTTTATTCCTAGCCCTAGATTTAAACCCTAAAAATAACTAATAATGCAAGCCAATCTTTATATCTAACCATTAATAAACAAGACAAATAATAACATAATAATAAGAAAAAGCTCCTGCATCACATTTGAATTTCTCAATTCATAGTTAAATGTAGCAGATATGCACAGCACTAGCTCTAAACAAATAAGAACCTTCACAACAGCATACCAAGGTACGCTGCACATCAACAGAAAACCATGACAAGAAAAGATGGATATAGTAGGATAACCTACAAATTTTATTACCTTTTCATGAGGGCCCTCAATAGTCACAAGCAAAATTCCAAGAACTGCTATTAGAGTGCTTGAAAGCATAAGCCAACCACCCTTTGCCAAAAGATATGATGCTGATCGCTTGATATATTGAAGGATAGCCAGAAGGAAAAACCTTAATGTCTTGACTGGCTGTGTAGTCAATGTTAAATTTTCCAATTCTAGCCTATATCTCTCACGAAGATCTACAAAATGTAACAAGTCAATCAGCTATGAGTCTAGAAAACTCCAAACCCAACATTTTCTTTTTAAGAGGAAATCAAAATAAAGCTAATATTATCCAGCATTTATGCTTAAAAGAAAAGGATTCATATCCTCCTCTAATCCACTAATGTAAGATGCAGAAGCATTTCTATGAACTTTGATGCCCCAAAAGTACCCAACAATTGCCTTTTTGCACCTTCAGGCTTCAAGCCCAAAATCTACTTCATTTTTTAATCCTTGTCATTCATTCAGCTCATTTTAAGCAATCTAATAATTAACCAAAACATTTTTTCAGATGAACTCGGTTAACTTAACAATTGATTTATACAATAATTACAATAATAAAAAGACTAATCTAATTAATAAACTAGAACAACTCATAAATACTAAGAGATCTAGGAAAACCCAATCTCATTCGAGTTCTTAAAATAGAATTAAATGAGGGGAAACCAAAATAAAGTGATAAAATTCAAAATTTTAGAAGAAAAAACTTATAAAAACTTGCCTTGGACAGACGATTCCATTTGTTGGGCAGAAGAAGTCGCGCCTTTGCCTGACCCCATCACCAAACAAACATACTACGATTCAGTTTTTTTTTGTTTGTTTCAATTTCTTCAATAAACTTAAAATTTTCGTCAATATCTATCACTTTTGGTGATGAAACGCTTCGATTCTGGGCAAGAATCAAGCGGCTATAAAATCGTATTACTTGAAAAGGAATCAACCACTTTTTTTCTTTTTAAATCACTAGTAATAACAACAAAGAATTTTCTTTCTTGAAGCAATATTGTAGATCTAGATAAGAAGAAGAATATTTCAAAAGCTGAGGAGAACAATATTTGCGTATCTCCTTCTTACTTTGAGGGTTTCTTTTTTCCTTTTAAGCACTTCTTTAATTTAATAAAAAAAAAACCCATTTCGAATATTATAATTTGATCCACTTTTATAGGCCAAAACATGAACAAAATTGTTGCGCATGGTATGTAAAGTGTAGGGTTAATTACATTGAAAGTCCTCAAACTAAATTTTAAATTTTAAATTGCTCCCAATTTTCAAAACACAGTTTCCCCCAATCACCTCAGCAGGCATAATGGTATGATACAATCCCAGGACCAGTCACAAATAACATATAAGCTACTAAAACATGAATTTTTTTGTAATTCGCGGGATTTAAAAATTGCTCCCAAAGCGAATGAGGCATTGAGAAAGTACTTTAGTTTTCGGTTTTAGTTTGAAATTGTATCGATTCTTAATTTGTTTGTATTGTAAAAATTTGATTTTATTTTATGATTATTCGGTTAGTCTATTTGTATTGTAATAATTTGATATTTATAGTTTTTCAAACATATATCTATATTTTTACTTATAACACTTGTAAATATTGCTCCTAAAATCTTGCAAGCATGCCTACACATCGGTTACCCTCTCGAAATATGGGCTTCAATTGGCACGACAGAATGCAATAATGTATACGAGTATAAAGTAATGTATTAATTAGTCTCATTCTTATTAATGGCATCAAGGTAGACTTGATCTTGGGTCAGGCTACTCGATCCGGTTTGAAAGCCCACTCAAAAATAAGATCTATTTAGAAAACGAGACGTGCCTAAGGTAAGCTTTTTTGGCCTGAGCTCAGTTTGGCCCGAATTTGCAAAAAAAAATATTGTTTTGCTGCAATTTCATTATTATATTGTTACTATTTTGTTATTATTGTTTGGATATTGTATAACTCTGAATTTGCTACTATTTTAGAGGCATTTGCTTGTTAAATTGCCCCTATCTTAGTATATTTTTTTTTGTGAATTATAATAACAGGGCCAAGCCCGAACAACCAACGCGATTAGCGCGACTCGAACCCAGACCACACTTGGGGCGATGAACACCCTTGACTATCGGGCCATCACATGTGGTTCATCTTAGTGTTATTTAAGTATAAAGACTTTTTTTCATCTATTTTCAGTTTTTTGAGAAATATTTATTTTTATATTTTTACTGTATTTGATATATTATATTTTTAAAATTTATTTTTATATAAAAAAAGTAATATAAAAAATTTAATAAAGATGAATCGAGCTCAAATTTTAACATTTTTATCCAAGTCAAGCTTGAATAAAATTTTAAGTTCATTTTTCAATTCCGGCCCTATAAACACCTTTACTGCACACCGATTACCCTCACCAAATGTGTGCTTCAATTGGTACCGCAGAATGCAATAATGTTTAAGAGTATGAAGTAATGTATTAATTAGTCCCATTTCTATTAACCACCGAGCTAATGACAGTAATAGCATCAATACTAAAATGTAGCACGGACACTTGTAGCATGTGGTATATGCCTGAAAGCACCAGCAACCCAATTCCCTTAATGATCCCGAACGGTCATACCTATACTAGCTCTTCCCATATTTGCATGGGTGGACCACATATTAGTAGAAGAGAAGCATTTTGGGATTAAGTTCCTAACATCGCAACCGATGTCATTTTGGATTTGCATGGGTGATTTTTAATGATATTTTGCATGGCATTGAAAAAATAATCTCCATGCTAGGCCGGAAGGGCAAATAAAGTGCTTCAGGATAGTCACATCGAATGGTGGTTTGTCGGATTTAGGATTCAGTGGGACTTGGTATGCTTGGTCTAGTAGGGTCTAGTAGGCGAGACACCAATGAGTTAGTAAAGGCAAGATTAGACCGCTTTTTAGCGACTAACAGTTGGTTCGAAAGCTTCCCATTATACAAAGTCCAACATTTATCATGTCCATCCTCATATCATTGCTTGATACTAGTGGTAATAATAGAGCAAGGGATCATAGATGGAGAGTGTGAGCAAATTATTATCGACACATGGATAGATTTGGTGCATATGGACATTATGAAAAGATTAGAGAAGGTTGGCAACAAGCTAGTGGATTAGCATAAGGCTAATGTAACATTAATTGAGTAGATTACAAAATATGGCATCGTCTAATGATGTCTTGAGCCAAGAGACAAAAACATGAAAGAGCCAAAGAGGATCATTCAGTACCAACAATCTCGTGTTAAATGGTTGAAAGGCAGAGACAAAAACATGAAAGTTTTTCATGCTCGAGCAAGGATTCAATGTCGAAATAATAAAACATGTGTTCTTGAGGATGGCAAAGGTGCATGGGTTGAGGACTAATTAGACGTGACGTGAATAGCCACGAATTGCTTCTCATCCTTACTTGTGTGAGTCTATCGAATATGTCTATGGAGTTAAATGTGGCTAATTTCACTTATATTACTCTCATTCCTAAAAGTTTTAATCTTGATCCAGTTTGGTCCAATTTGTCTATAAAATCATTGCCATAGTTTTGGTGAACAAATTTAAACATGTCATTCCAAGTTGCATTAGTGACTATTAGAGTACAATCATCCCAAGTCAACAAATCATAGATAGGGGCAAATTTAAGAGGGTATGTAGTCTCTTTATGAATAATGAAAATTTAAGTTAATATATGGTAAAATTGCAATTTATCTCCCCAAAATAAAAATATTATGTTTAGTCCCTTTGAAAATGATGAAATCAAATATTAATAAATGATAAAATTATATTTTGACCTTTTAAAAAATTATAATTAAGTTCTAATTCCCACTAAAAAATATTTTGGATTTGCTCCTGTCATGGTTGCTTATGAACTCCTCAATAAAAACTAAGATGATAGGGAAGAAATAATATTATTGTGTTTAAGCTTAATGTTTTTGTACAGTATTTAAAACGACAAAATATATAAATATTGAAGGCTAAATTTATTATTATACCAATTAAAATTATGTACGGTTGATGAAAGACATTAACGTCATAATTAATTGTCCTCAGTTGCTCCATTTGATATGGATTAATCGCTTCAACTTTTTTGAGAGAGGCCAATTTGATCAATTTCAAAATTGAGAGGAAATAGAGATGTATTTTTATGATTATTATTAATTGTTAAGTTGGGTTGGGTTTTTTTTTAATGGGTATTGAATATTTATATATTGGGTATTTATTTTATTTTGGTCTTGGGTATATAAATGGTTTTGCGTTTAATAATTAAAAATTTATTAAGAAAATATCAAAATCAAAAATCGATAGAAAAATTAATTAAACCGAATTTTGAAACTGATTATATCAATTTTTTTTTCTGTTTATATTTTTTTTTTGCATACCCAAAATAAGCTCTACTAGGAACAATGAACTTTAAGTAGACCTGATCATGGGGTCGGATTTATGCAGAATTTTAGGCCTAGGTCTTATCCAGCCCAAAAAATGAGTTTAAAATTTTGTCCAAGTCTGACCCATATTAAAAATGCTAAACTCAAGCCCGATCTAGCTTGATCGTAATAAATTTTTTAAAGATTTTTTATATAAATATAAATTTTAAAAATATAATACATCAAATACACTAAAAATAGTAAAATAAATGTTTCCCAACAAACTGAAAATTCAAAAAAAAAAAAAGTATAGTCATGTGATTCGGGTTGGGTTGGGCAGGTAAAAAAAATTCAACATGAGGCTCGACCTATTTAGAAAACGGAATTTATTTTTTGTCTAAACTCATTTTTTAGGCCTATATTTTTTCTCATACCCTCTTACTTTTCAGACAGGCCTAATTCAGACTTAAGCGGGTGACCTGCCTCGTAATTAGGTCTAGCTTCAAGTATTGTCTAGAAAGCCCATACTCTCGTTAATTTGGATCTGAAGGAACGGAAAGAGGATCTTATCCACGAAGAGTTTGATCAACATGAAGCTGATTTTATTTGTAACATTCCACTGGCCAGGGACCTTATCCCGGCACTATGTTGACTACAAGCTTCTTATTGGCAAAAGACCAAGCTATGGGCGGCATGGACATGTGTGAAGAAAGCTGTGGAACACAAATTGTGCCTAACAAAGTTAAGGCTTTTTGGGTGAAAAAGCTTGTTATGGGAACCTTCCTACTGCTGCAAAAGCCATCCTCATTGTTGCTTAAAGTGGACAGTTCTTGCAAAGATATGGTATTGACTGGTTTAAAAAGGTTGCCCAAGTTTTAAACCAATGAAATTTTGATACATTCATTATTTTTAATATGGGCCATATATGGGAGTGTGATGGTAAAATGTAAAGTGAGATCTAAAGCTAGTAAAACAAGTCGAGCTTGAAAGTTTGTTTGTGTCAATCTGAGTCTGGAAATGTCTCGACTTAAGAAAATTCAAGTTCGAAAAAACTCGAGATCAAGAAAGCCCAAGCCTGAGTTGATTCTAATTTGAAAAAAGTTCGATTCAAATATGATCGTTTACCAACTCTAATGAGATCAAGGTCCTATAATAGGCTAGACCTATTCATAGACTTGAAGGTCCATTCAAAATTTGAGAGGACTTGAGAAAAAATATTAGGCCTCAAAAATAGGATTGAACAAAAAAAAATATGCCTGTTTAAAATGTGGGATGAACTCGTGTTTGAACATTTAAGGCCCCAATCTTTTTTTTCAGTTTGTAATATTTTATATTATATTATATATTATAGAATTTATAACGTAGTAATATATAATACTACTATAATGTAAATATTAAAAAATGAAGATAATTTAATTAAAAATTTTAATAAATAAACACTACATAAAATTATTAAATATTAAATTAAAATAATACAAGCTAATTAAGTTTTAGCTCGATTGGTATGAGTTGAGAAGGGGCTATTAGTACTTTTAAGTATTATATCAAAAAAATAGATATAACTAGAATTTATAATGAGAATGCTAAAAAATTAAAATAATACAAACATATTCTAATAAGAGCAAAAAAAAGTTCAATCAAGGCAAGAAATAGGGAAATATCGTGCCCGGCTGGTTTTAGATACTACTTTAATCTTTTCTTTAAATTACAATTTTGATCCTTCTATTATCTTTAAAATTAAAATTTAATCTTATAATTTAGTTTTACGTAGTTTAATCTCATTTTTTTTATGAAATATCATGAGTTAGAGTAAACATTTTTCTTTTCTAAGTTGATGAATTAACATGAATTTTTTTAAAAAGCATTAAATTTGACCAATGTTTTTATAATTGGTCCAGTAGTTGAATTGGTTCGAGTAGTTGGTCCAGTTTGATTAAATAAATTATTAAAAAATTATTAAAATAAAAATATTAGAAATAGAAAAATATAGTACAATCACAATTCAATTAGTTTTTAGCCCAATTCACTCGGTCCATACCAGTTTAAAAGTCAATCGATTCAACCTCCTCTGAACTAGTGTACCGACCTATTCCTGATCGATTGATTGATCGATCTGATTATAACAACTTTGATTTCAACATAAAATAAATAGTCTATGTTTGGGATTATGAGTTGGAAAGGATTTTTCTAAAAGAATCCATGACCATATGTTAACGAGGTATTAATTATTCGGATTAATTAATTACATTATATAAATAGATAAACCGAATATAATAAAATAAAATACAAAAGATGAATCCCAAATTTATAGTATAGTATAAGGACCAAAACTAAAAATTTACCTTCCTTTTCTTTAAGAAGACAAAACCATAACGGAAAGAAAAGGAAAGGAAGAAAAAGGAAAAAGCTCCGCCCTTTTTTTACTAAATCTCCAAAATACCCCTGATCCACACTGTTTCTTTTCAAATCACTGGTCTCATTTCCGATAATAAACCTTTTCCTCTCTTTGGTTTTCCTTCTTGATGGAGCTTCAGAGGTGCGAGGAACAGGGCCTGCAAGAACGAAAGGGGCAAAAACGGAAACTTGAGGAAGAAATTCAAGAGGATAGAGATGCTACTCCGCTACCTACCGGCGACGCCCGCCGTGCTCTCTTGGCCGAAGTCACCGCTCAGGTTAAGGTCCTCGACTCCGCCTTCTCCTGGCACGAATCCGATCGCGCCGCTGCCAAGCGTGCCACTCACGTGCTCGCTGAGCTCGCAAAGAACGGTAAATATTTTTGAAATCTCCAGCTTCCGATCTCAGTCTTATTTACACCTTTTTTTAATTTTGTTCTGTTTTTCACTTTTTTTTTGAATTTTCGTTATTAGACATGACTAGTAAAAATGTAGGATATTCGGTACTATCCGATCTTTTTTTATTTTTGGAAATTCGGGTAATGGAATAATTTTTTTAATTCGAATAGAAGATTTACGTTTTAGATTCCGATTTATAAAATATGAAAAAAAAAATATAGTTGCGGAGAAGTTCGAGCCTTGTCAAGTAGTCTTTATTACTAAAAGTTTAAGCTAGTAATCCAATATTAGATATTGTAATGATAACATTTACTTAAAAGTTAAATTATCAAGCGTAATGAAACATAATAATGTTTTAATAGATACTTAATCGGAAATTATTTTTATTAATTATCTTTTAGTATCTTAGAAGTAAACTGTTGTTAATTATGAGTGAATTTGAACTTCAAATTTCTTTATTGTTTGATTTTATCTTTTAACTGCTTTCTATATTCAAACAGATAATGCTATCTAAATCGGATCTGGATAGTAATACTAATATTTTCTAACATAATGGGATTCGCATACAGATGCTCTAATAGTAAACATCCGAACAGCCGCCATCCCTTTTCAGGATGATTGGTAATAAATGTTTTCTTCTTTTAATATTCTCTTTTGCAGAGGAAGTTGTTAATGTGATCGTTGAAGGTGGTGCGATTCCAGCTCTAGTTAAGCATCTGCAAGCACCTTTGTCTGATGAAGGTGACCTAAGCTTGAAGCCTTTTGAGCACGAGGTTGAGAAAGGAAGTGCTTTCGCTTTGGGACTTCTTGCCGTAAAGGTGATTTTATTGAATATTTATATTTTTACAAAAGTAGTCATTATTTATATAGTTTAGTATTTATTGTAGTTAAAGACTTAAAGTTTTGAATTGTATATTGGAAATTCTCTTCTTTCATGGTATGCATGATTTTTTTTTTTTAATTTCTTGTTAGTAGCATTAGTAAATATATGAAGTTTTCTGTAAAATGTTATTTTGGTTAAAAAGTATGTTACATAAGCTGATTTTTTAATATCAATTCTACAGTAGGTATTAGAAATTAAACTTCCAGAAAGTTTGAGGTGTGAAAAGAAAATGATTCTGGTGCATAGAGACGGCATCTGTTCATGCTATCATTATGCAGAAAATACTATCTAGAATTGTTGATTTTATTTCTAAGCCACCAAAGCTTGGTTATGTATTTAGTCTTGTAATTTTCTTTGGTTTTACATGATTTATGTTATGCTAGTGATGCAAATGCAAATAAATGTAGCTTTCACTATTGTTAATCACTGAATCTGCTATTTATTACCTTTGCTGGTAACAGCCAGAACATCAGCAACTTATAGTTGATTCTGGGGCCTTGTCGCATCTTGTGAATTTGTTGAGGCGACACAAGGATAGTTCTACTTCTCGTGCTGTGATCAGTGTCATTAGAAGAGCGGCTGATGCTATCACCAACCTTGCTCATGAGAATAGCAGCATTAAAACCCGTGTCAGGTTTGCTAAAATTGTGCTGTTTTTATTTCAAGTTATTTGTTTAACTTTATGTTTATTCCAATAACTATCTTGATTTGTTTGACAGAATGGAAGGTGGAATTCCACCTCTTGTTGAGTTGCTTGAATTTACTGACACAAAGGTGCAAAGAGCAGCTGCTGGGGCATTACGAACCCTGGCATTCAAAAATGATGAAAACAAGAATCAGGTAACCGACCTGCCTTTGGAAGTTGAATTTGATAAAATTGCCTTCAATGTTTAGTTAATGGAGTGAATACTGTGGCTTTGCAGATCGTTGAATGCAATGCTCTTCCTACTCTCATCTCGATGCTGAGATCAGATGATGCTGCCATACACTATGAAGCGGTAGAATTTTATTGAAACACAAGATACTTTTGCAAATTCCACTGGGTTTTAGTAATTTTTACCAGCTGTAGCGTTAAAAAAAATCTCGTCACCTTGTAGGTTGGTGTGATTGGCAATCTGGTGCATTCATCACCGAACATAAAAAAGGAAGTTCTCGCTGCTGGGGCTTTGCAACCTGTCATTGGTTTGCTTACGTATGTTACTATGCTTCAGTTTTTTACTTTTCTTTTACTTGTCATAGCATGAGTTTTTAGTTGTTACTTTTGGGCTCTTCTCTTGTGTTGCAGTTTATCAAGGTTCTCCCTTATTAATTAATTTGTTTTGTTGGGAAACAGCTCCTGCTGCTCAGAAAGCCAAAGAGAGGCTGCTTTGCTACTTGGGCAATTTGCCGCAACTGATTCTGATTGCAAGGTGAAGAGTGGATTTTCTTTTATACTTTACTAGGATTAAGATACTTCTTCCTTGTTGACTCTGAAATTACTTTCCAAACATTTGAAAGAATTTTGCTTTTCATATAATTTCTTCTGTCCTTGTAGTGATTAAGAGGAGACTGATCCCTATGTTTACTTAATTTCCCTTGACCATTACTTTTTCATTGTTGCTTCTTTTTGGCATGTGCTCTGGATTGCAGGTTCATATTGTACAAAGGGGTGCTGTCAGACCCTTGATTGAAATGCTTCACTCTCCTGATATACAGCTGAAAGAGATGTCAGCCTTTGCTTTGGGGAGGTTGGCACAGGTTATTATTGTTATTTTCTTGGCTGTATCATTTCAGGTTTTTATCAATGCTGTAAATGATGTGTATTGGGTTTTATCTTCATACCTTGCTGATCTTTGTCCTTTTTCCCGAGCTAGTAATTTGTTTACTCCAAATATTTACTTTTTTTTTTTAAAAGACTGAAGTTAATTTTACTTAAAGGATTTTTCCCTGTTTTGAAAAAACTAGCTTACACAAAATTGGTTCCATCAACTGGACTGCTTGTTGTACTCTTGATTTTGCGGTTGTTAAAAGTTGTGCGATGATCATGGCTTTGCAGGAAAATAGCCCATCATCTCAATCCTTGTTTTCCACCAAATTAACTATCCTGCATCTCAAACTTTTCAGGATATGCATTTGCATCTTCCCAAAAGGCACAATGTGATTTGTTTTCTCAATGGTTTTTCTTGTTTAGGAGGTTTCTTTTACACTCAGTGAGGCCTTTTCTAGATGTGTAGGTTTAAAATTTCCAATAATTGTTGTCCTATGCTTCCAAGAAACTTAGTACTCAACTAAAGTTCTTGTTTCTATAAACTGGAACTAGCAGATAGCTCAATCACTAAAAAACAATTTTTGGTGTCAGGACACGCACAATCAAGCTGGTATTGCACATATGGGTGGTTTGGTGCCTTTGTTGAAGCTTCTAGATTCAAAGAATGGATCTTTGCAACACAATGCTGCATTTGCTCTTTATGGTCTTGCAGATAATGAGGTATGGTAGCTTGTTATAGTTGTGACCTGGGAAATTTGTTCTTCTTTTTCTTTTTTGGAGTAACACTGTTTTATTATATTTTTCTTTGCCATAGGATAATGTATCCGACTTTATTAGGGTGGGTGGTGTCCAACGGCTGCAAGATGGAGAATTTATTGTTCAAGTATGTCAACCCTTTCAGATATTGCCTCATACTCTCCCCTTAGTTTTCATGCTGCTAATTACTTAATTGCTGCATTATATCCATAAGAGCTCAAAACTTTCCCTTCCCATTCTGTGTTTTTATTCGTTTTAACTGATTAAATATCGGAAATGGTAATTTTTAGGCGACAAAAGACTGTGTAGCCAAGACATTGAAAAGACTAGAGGAGAAGATTCATGGGCGAGTAAGCATTTTCATTCCTTTAACATCCTTTACCCTTATTTATTTAGTATATTTTCTGTTTGGGCTGTTGAATGACCAAGCTCTTCGTTGCTCTTTTATGTTTTAGGTCTCATTAAATGTGTATCTTTACTCTCTGATATTTTGGTTTTAATAATCTTTTGTAGGTTTTGAACCATTTGCTGTATCTGATGCGTGTAGCCGAGAAGCCTGTCCAAAGACGAGTGGCTTTTGCTCTAGCTCATCTTTGTTCTCCTGATGATCAGAGAACTATATTCATTGATAATAATGGTCATATCCTTTTACCCTTCTTCCGTTATCCCAAAATCATTCATTCATATTGCATTAATGGAGCACACATGTTGTGTTTTTGTTGCTTCGGGAGGTTGATTATGCTCTATTTTCATGCAGGACTTGAGTTGCTTCTTGGGCTTCTTGGTTCTACGAACCCTAAACAGCAACTTGATGGTGCTGTAGCTCTGTACAAGTTGGCCAACAAAGCTATGACGCTTTCTCCTATGGATGCAGCTCCCCCTTCTCCAACACCACAGGCAAGTTTGAAAAAGTTGGTTAATATAGTCCCATGCATTTCGAAGTGTACTCAGGAACCAAATGAAAAACCAATAATCGTGATTATAAGAGTTCTTTTTACAGATTTTTTCGATGTTTCTTTATGTAATCATTTCAAACTGCAGAAATGGAATGACAACTTTCTGTTAATTGGTTCAGATGTAGGGGAATACTTTATACATTTGGAAGTTATATATTAAGCTTCTGTTATAACATATGATTTAATGCAGGTCTATTTGGGGGAGCAATACGTCAACAATGCTACATTATCTGATGTTACTTTCCTAGTTGAAGGTTGTTTAACAATCCGCTTGCTTAAAGCTTTGATACTTGCTATGGAGAAACATTCGATGATAGAAGAAATACAGCTTTTGTTTTAATTAAGATTTTTTCCTCTTTTCTTCTGCAGGTAGACGGTTCTATGCGCACAGAATCTGCCTTCTTGCTTCTTCAGATGCATTTCGTGCTATGTTTGATGGTGGTTATCGGGTGAGTTCCCTTCTGTGGTGTTTTAATGTTCCAGTTGGTTGTCCTTCCTCTTCCAGATCGGTGCCTAGGGTTTCTTTCCCCCTTGGTGTTCGGGTGAAAATTATGTTCTTATTTTGTTCTTTGTTAAAAGTATTAGTACTCTAGTTCTAAGTTTAGCTTTGAACTTAAAATGTAGCTGGCTTATTTTGCAGGAAAAAGATGCAAGGGATATTGAAATTCCAAACATTAGATGGGAGGTTTTCGAGTTGATGATGCGGTATTACAAATTCTTCGATCTGGATATATAAACACTGGATTTACTTCATTTTGTTTATTTTGATCATCATTTTATGTAGTTGACTTCGTTTCTTTGTACAGATTTATATACACTGGATCAGTAGATGTTTCATTGGATATTGCACAAGATCTGCTTGGAGCTGCTGATCAATATCTTTTGGAAGGGCTTAAGCGACTCTGTGAGTACACCATTGCACAGGTGAGCTAAAACTAAGGTTGTCTATATATAGATATTTCGAATCCTTTTGCTGCTTTGAAATCGGGAATTGATGTTTGATTACTTCTATGCTTGGGTTGAAGGATGTAACACTGGACAATGTTTCTAGCATGTACGAACTCTCCGAAGCTTTTCATGCTATATCATTGAGGCACACTTGCATTTTGTTTATCTTGGAGCATTTCTCTCAATTGAGCGACAGACCCGGGTGTGTATTTCTGCCACATCTCTGCATTTAGCAGTACAAAGAACATCATACAGTATTTAACTACTTGTTTTAGTCATCCGTGTGCGTGATAATTCCTTGATAAATGCTTTCAGTCGGTGTAGTACCATCAGTTAGAATTTTGGAATGATAAAAGTGAATTTGGGCTATTTGAAGTAGGTTCGACCGTCATGTTGGTATCGATTTTGTGTTTTTGCATATTAAAATCTATGACCGGCGGCTGAAAGTTTTCACTCATGTTAAATATTATCGCAGGCACTCACATCTGATCCAGCGTATAATTCCAGAGATCCGCAATTACTTTGCGAAAGCGCTTACGAATCCTAACCCACATAACCAGCGGCCGTAGAAGGCAACCAGTGGCTGTAGAAGGCTGGTTTTTAACTCATCTCATCTCTAACAAGATACGTTGATGTACAGAAATGTAGTAGCTGTTGTTGATGTGGAGCCAATTGAAGGTTCTCTAATTCGTTTCTTTGTAGCACGGTTCGTAATCGTTTCCGATGCCCGAGTTGTTTCGTGGTGTTTGTAGAAAACAAGGTGTAAGTTTCTCATTTTAATTCATTGTCTTGTCTGCATTTAGATGTTTACACGAACAAAAACCTGTATCACGATTTGTTAGCTATTGGACTTTGCTTTATTAACTTCTGTGTATATCCTTACGTAGAATCTGATCGGAACTAGGGCATATATTGTTTCATAAACTAACAAGATCTGTAGCTTTAAAGGTTTAAACACAGTATCTTTGAGGATCGCTTTCAAAAGATAGGTGTAATGATATGGTCTACAAAAGTTAGAGCCAAAGGTTATGTTATATGGTTTACAAAAGTATGATTGGATGCATATATGAATCTTGTTTTGGAGGGTCGATTCTTGATTGGTCCTCCAACAACTGAAGGTATTGTCTTTTGAGAGTTGTCTTCTTATAATGTCGAGAGCTGGTGTGCAGTGAACGATTGTCCTGAGGGTCTAGTTCACAGAGTTGGGAGTGCCTTGACTGTGCATGGGTGTACGGTCACTCACCAAGGGGAAGTGGTACCACCTTCCCTAAAAGGTGACCAATATGATATAGGTTATGGGTTCAAACCCTATCAAGGGTAAGGCGCTCAAGTCCCCTTGATGGGTGACGGTATGCCTATGTGCAGCCGATGCACTCTTGGCATTGTGAACCAGGTTTTTAAGGTAGCCACTCATAGCACGCTAATTATCAATTAAGTACGCGACTATTTTGTAAACTTTTCATAATTGAGTGATCAAAAAGGAAATTTATTAGTTGTTAGTGACCATTTTGTAATATTTCATAGTTGGGTAATAAAAAAAATCATAGTTGAAATATAGCCTACTCAAAAAATAATTTAAAAAATTTTATTTAAATCATTGAACTATTTGAAAATTTTTAAGTTATTGAGATGTGAAGTTTTATTTTTAAAGACCAAGTAGATAACTTCAAATGGCAATTTAATGATTGGTAAGTAGAGCATATTTTAAATAAGTCAAATAGTTTTTAAGAAAAAAATTATTTAAATTTTAATTCGTATTTCATAAAAGAACTGAAGTGTAGAAGATAACTTTCAATCAAACGAAAAAGACCAACTCATTTTAAACTCGATTATGAGATAATTTTATTCACACCAGATTAATAGAATGCTTAAATACAAATACAGATTGCATACTATATAAATGCGTCAAATATTAATACCATTCATTGACAAGACGTGCCATGTGCGGCCCGCAAGTGAAAAGAATACGTTGAAATGTTGTCAAGTTCCGTTGATTAAATGCTGCACTCTTTCTTTCAATTATATACATTAGAAAGAAAAAAAAGTACATTCCATTAAAGCAGCCATCATATAACGGCTAAGGCCTAAAAGGAAGGGTGATAGCAAAATAGAAAATAACATTAGGAAATAAAATTAATAAAAAATTTCACACTAAAAGAAAGAAAGGGCTTGAAAATCACATTTAGGGACGGACTTTACAAGAAGAGACGGTGGAAATGGAGTCAAAATCTATGAAAATAATAGAGGTGTTGTCCTTTGTGCGCTGAGTTCTAGCCTCATCCAACATTACTTCAGCAATCTTCTCTGCCAAATTCTCCGTTTCTGTCGGATGTCTCTCCCTCGTCTACACGGTCAATTATAAGATCAGGTTAAAATATAAATTTGTTGTTTCGGTCTCAGGTCATTAAGGTTCGGTTATCGGTTTTTCAGGTCTAGTCATTTCTAATACGGGTAATTTCAGTTTTGAGTTGTTTCAGTCTCAGGTCATTCGGATTTGCCTATTGATTTTCCAGAGCTAGTAATTTCAGGTTTTGGCACTCAAGTTTGGGTATTTCGGGTATGAATCATTCCGAGTTCAGATTATTTCAGATTCAGGTAATCTTTGGTTTGAATCTTTTCTGGATTCAGGTTGGGCAGGTTCAAGTTGCTGACTTTGAACGGTTAAATCGGGTAGGAAGATTCGGGTTAATCAAGTTGGGACCACAAGTCTAGAAACTGTATATTATATATAATGTTACAATAATAACAATAATACCTGTACAACTAACTGAACTGCCTTCTTAAAGCTAACAACATCCCACAATCCATCACTGCAATCAGTGCACAAATCAGATCCACATTTCAACCATGTCAAACAAAATGTCCAAATAATAAAGAGAGTCCAAACAAGAAAAACACGAGAAGGCTGGTTAGGAAAGGTAAATAAAACAAAAAGGTGTTAATGACAAGCTACAATGGATCATATTATGCGAGCTAAACCCAAAAATGTAGATAAAACATGGCTTTAGTGACAGACTATATTTACCCGGACTCGGAAGTTAATGTCTGTTGAGGGGGAGGTCGACTTCTTCCAGAGAAATCTTCAAAGTGTCATCTATCGGAAGCCGACAGCTAAATCAATTGTTACCATGCTCGTCTCAAGCACTTGGACTCTCGCTAGAGTCGAGAGATAAAACCCCGACTAGAGACAATACCAAACCATTGAAGGGTTAGTCGGCTCCCAACAAATGACATTTAAAAGACTTTTCCGGAAGGAGATGGCCTCTACTCAACAAATGCTCCCCTCAAGACGACCTATAAGCTATAGGTTGGGCGTTCAAACCCTACCATAGGCAAACGTCCACATTTCCTTTGGTAGGTGACTATGCACTGATTTTGACAAGGCGTTCCTGCTCTATGAACCTATCACCTCAGGCACTAGGGCTTTCTAGAGTCGGGAGACAACCCCAACTAGGGGACAATACCGACCCGTAGAGAGGTCCGCTGGCTCCCAACGGATGACAATTAAAAAACTCCAAAACGAGTTGGCCTCCCCTCAACAATGTCTAATATGGATATCCTTTTGATATAGGTATGCTCAAAATTTTTTTATGGGTTTTTCATATATTTGGAAGATCAATCCCTCCATACTAATGTACAAATCTATGTCAGACACCAATGCTTTAGGAAAAATGAAGAGTCCAGATAAAGTAGATGACAAAATACCCCTACAACAATGGCAATACATTTTAGCGTACAAAAATTCCCAACAGTGACAGAAAAATAGAATCACCTTGCCAGTAGTGCAAATGCGCCACTTGATTTTTTGAGATGCACGACTTGACTAATATAAGGCTCGGAACTAAAGCGAGAATCTTGCTGTTTCACAAATTTGTCTCCAAGCATCCTAGCGAGGTTCAAACCTGAAATGGAATGGTCAAATATGCAAATGATGTACCTTAATTTTGTGATGCTGCTGAATCCTGACAGTAATGACTAGATGCAGAAATTTGCACTTACCACATAACCGTGTTTCCCCATCTTTTAATGGTTCCCCTATTCCTTCAATTCGGAGTCTTTCAGAACAACTCGTTACTTTATGGTCTTCAGTCATCTTAATCTGTTTACCGTCCATGCTGTCATTAAAATTGTATTGGGTCATAAGTACAATAACAGAAGCTATTATCATAATAACCATTTTGCTTCTAAATAGACGATGAGAAGATAAGAAAATTATACCAAAAAATAGAAAAATGGAGAGAATTCTGCTCAAGGTAAGACAGAAATAAGATAGATTGACAGTACAAGAAGCATCCAGCAAAGCAATCAAACTAAAATTGTCACTATTATCAGTACTTCAATATAAAGGCATGGTTAGATGAATCCGAGACTAGAATGACAGCACTTAAGGTATGTTTGGTTGAGTGTAAAAGAAGGATAAAAAGGGGGAATGAAAAATAATCATTTTCTATCATTCTTCCAATTGAAATGATAAGAGGCAAGAAAATGAGAGATGTAAGTTAGTTCAAAATTATACAGTTTTCCAAAGTTCCATTTTCTTTCCTCTTATTTTTCAACTCTACCAAGCAATGAATGAAAAAAATATACTTTTTCTTTCTATTTTCCCTTTTTTCCTACCAAACACACACCAATGGAAAGAAAACATATATTTTCTACCTTTCTATTTTTCTACTCCAATTTTCCATATTTTCCATTTTCTTTCTATTCTACCTAGCAAAACCTTAGCACAAGTAGCTTCTAACATATGCCAATAGCTTTCTTTACAAATTGCTGAAAGCAACCCATCCTGTATTTTTAACTTTCAAATCAAAATATTCCTAAGAATAGCAGACAACTAATTCTGAGTGAACCCATATTTTACACAATGGAATTTGATCGTAAAATAACATTCACCTTACAGCTCCTACGAATTGGAATAATAAGAATAGAAACACTTACTTTATAAAACATGCAGAATCTCCAACATTTGCACATTGTGCAAAAAAGTTTTCATCAGCATCAGCCCAAACCAGAAGCAGTGTCGCCGTACAGCCCTGCAAGTAAAAAACTATGATGATATACAAAAAAAACCAACTTCAATGAAGGCAGAAAAAAGGGTCCATAATTGAAAATAAACAATTAAATCTAGTGAAGACCAAAAGGCCACGAAAAGTCCAAAGAAGAGAAAATGCAACAGCTAGAATATTTATATTATTATTCAACAATAAAGAGTTCTAGCATAGTACAAACCATTACAAAAAGGGAAAGGATAAATACAACATACAAAGGCGTTCTATGCTACATGCACTCTTCATTTTCCTTAAAGTATCTAGGTCTGGTGCCTGCGTTCGACACATTTGGGCACGAGTATAGAGTATCATCTTCCAAGTATATGGAAAAACTTCGAAAAAGTTTAAGTACACTTGTGTCGGACACATACCCATATCTGATACCCCCGTTTCCAGGTTAACATAGAGGATATTAAGGTGCATTCCGGTGCACTATGAGAGATTAGCCAATGAAAGGGCAAACAGAACCGCAAAGTAAATAAGATAAAACAGGGGAAGGAAAAACCTCATAATAGTTATTCATAGAAGCTTCTGTCTGAGAGAATGCATCTCTGAGAACATCTGAGGCATCTTGTTCTGACACAACCCTCTCTCTTTTTACAGAGTCCGCTAAAATGGTAGCAACCATCTCAGGCAGAATCCTAGACATCAAATTCTTCAAATTTTAGTAAAATAGTTCCTTAAAAATCAAAATAATGGCTAACAAAAGGCAGAATTACTAGTGTTTTGTCCTATCAGAAACCTTAGATCTGAAATTCAAAGCTTCAGACTACAGGAGAAGAGCAATTCAGGCATTCAGTATGGAACTTGCCAATTTAGAATAAGCACGAGACAACACAGAAGAACATGTATATACATGTATCAAAGAGTACAAAAGAAAAACAAACTCTAAAAACTATGAGGACAACATTAATTTTGTATAGCCATAACACTCCATCTGTGGACACGGTGGGAAAACAAGCACATTACTAGCCACAAACCCTGGCAAGAACACACTCAAGATGAGAACAGGAGACTAACTTGCTTGCGGATTTAGCTGCAACAACACCACCATGTCCATCACAGATACCAAAAACTCCAAACTGCAATATCAGCACAAAAAAAATATCGAATTCTGTTGCTTCTGGAAGAAGCAGAAAAATATCAACTAAAATATCAAAAATTGAAAACCTGATAAATGCCAGGAAGAGGCCAATGATAATAGCAAACATCTTCCATTGGAAGCTTCTTTCCTCCTCGACGCAATGACATAGGGTCTGAAGTCATACCAACTCCAAAAGGGACCAGACGCTCATTGTGGGATGAAATATGAACCTGTTACAGGAGAAAAATAAAAAAAAACAATCAGTAAAAATAGCTTCAAATCCAATATGCCATGCATTACAAACAAAAATGGTCATATTATATGCACTGACCGCATAAAAGAAATTACTTAAACAACAAAAGAATCCATCAGAAAACTCAAGCAGTTAAGTGAACAATCATGTCCACAATCCCATTACCATAAATGATCTTCTCTTATTGATTGGACAACAAGCTATCTATCATAACTGATTTGCACCATTGCTGTTCAGTTCCTCAATTTATCTTAGCAACATAGAAGAATAGTTATGGAACATAAGCAGATGAGAGTTCCTTGGGAATAAATAAAAAATTTTCAACAAATAGAATTAAAAAAAAGTTAAATATTTTTAGAACGTCAAATGTATATATTGCTTGTGGCATTTGACACAATTTCTTAAAAGGTACTTAACATTAGTGAGATGATCCTGAGTAGAAAAAGGAAAGAAAGGAAGTCATTTCTAAACTCATGTTCCCAGATTACGACAATCTCATCAAACTGCTAAAATAAAATTTTACTAGTTTGCAAATACTCCAATATCCTGAAGAAGTGAATAAAGAGAAGATCTTGTTCATGCAAACTCCAATACATATAGATATATTACAATTTATCTAGAAAATTTGACATTTTTAAAAGCAAAAGTGCCAGAACTACAAGTAAATTGAAAAGAAGTTGACTTACATAAATGTTTGAGGTTGTGCCAACTGTTATTGTGTCTCCACTTGCAAGTTCCACTGGGTCACCCCATAGCCTACTTCCAGGATCAGGATGATTAATTGGACGAGAATTCAACAGTGTCCCGTTCAGACTACCCATGTCCACCAGTTCCCATCTCAATTTCTATAAAGTTTGTACACATTTAAAACACTTAGTGAACCATACATACATAATGCAACAAAATGCAAATCATGTCATTCAACTTATAAGGAGTTTACATTTAAATTCCAAGTTATCATTGCATGCTTTCCAGAAACCTCATAATCCTTCAATAATAAATAACTTGGAGGAACTCTTCCAAGGGTCAATGGTAGCCTTGCAGTGCTTGTTGACAGTACAGAACAATGAAGTCCACAAGAAGGACCCGAGACAACCTGAAGAGAGAGGCAACTTCCTGCACTTCTAACAGAAAGATATAATTACATGCTTCACATATTCAGTCTAATAGAAATAGACCAACATTTTAATCTCCTTATAGAAAAGGAAAATTACTTTGATCACTGATAGCGTCGGTGTTGGGCACAGACTCTTGTGGTCTATCATTTTCCGTGCCAAATCTCAAGTTTTGACTTTGGTTTTCTGGTCTACCATGTTTTTGCAGTTCAACTAAGTGCTCTGTCACCACTCGACGCTTTAGTGTCTGACCAACCAAAATACCATCTAAAGGATCAGATACATCTCCAACCACACTATCACCTGTAAAGAGAAAAACATTAGCATTCGTGGTTGCCTAAGCCGAATAGTCATAAGTATAAAGAGAAAATTAACAAAAGATGGAGGCATAAAAGTTAATACCCAGAGCCAAACGGCGAGATGCAGAGGAAAGCCGTTGTTTGTGAACAAGTCCCTCAGTACGAGGTGGCCGCAGAAGAGCTGCATTTAGGTGACACTCTCCTTCTAAGTCATAGTTTCTTGTCAAATCATTGCTTTGATCTTGAGCCAGATCTACATCATTTGATACAAGAGGTCTCTCCAACTCACCAACCTGGAATAAATGTAAACTGTCAAACATATGACGACCATAAGAGTTTCAAACAGAAACAAACCATAAAAGTTTCTGGGTTTTTCATTTTTTTTGGGGGGGGGGGGAGGGGTGGACTAAACAGAAAGAAAATAATAACTAGACACAAATGTTATCACAAGTTTCAGATTTAGGTAAGGAAAAACTCGGCAAGTTTAAAGAAAGATCCCAAGTCTTCCTTCCATAACATGCACTTTGTGTTTGGATTGATAGGAGAAAAGTTAAAGAGAAACAGAGAGAAATCAACTAAAGTGAAATTTAATTTCAATAAAGTTGTGTTTTGATATATGACAGAAGAAATGAAGAAGATGATGAGTAAATTATATGATATCAGGATTGTTGCTCCATCTTTTACTTAAGAGGATATAATTGGAAAATCAGTCTATTGGCTGGTTGGTTTCATTACTTCCAATCCAAATTTCTCACTTACTGAGAGTTCAAAAATGAATTATAAGATAAATTGCAAATGAAAATGAAATTAACCACTTTTCTCTTCTGGCCAGCTTTTGCATCCAAGCAATAGAAATCAACAAAGGAATTGATGGAAAGTGTGGAATGTCACTTACTAAAACTAATGTTTGATAAAAAATTTATTCGTTCCATTGAAAAGGAAAAACACAAATCCTAAACTACCATAATGGATGCATATATATTTCTAAAAACGATAACTTAAAAAGTACCCTTAGGATAGGCATTTATTCTTAGCAAATACGCATTAAGTGGTCAGTTATTGTCAACAAACTCAGAATGAATGTCATGGATCTCTGAGCATATTACCTACCATATTAAATCCACCAAATTACTTGCCATAACTGATATTCATTGTTGAAATCTACAATTTCAAAACAGCTGGTGAAAAAGAGTACATATCAAACGTCATATCCAGTACTCAAGAATCAAATTGACATTTCAAACAACTAATATAAAACAGATAACATTTTACACATCAATCATCTTTTGATCCACTTGAAAAGTGGATACTCCTCTAACATCAATATAAAATCTACGAACAGGCTGCATTGATTCATTGCACACAAAGTAGCTAACATATGAATCAACCTAATAATCTTCTAGAAAATCAATCTCAAAATCAACTTGCAAGAAAAAAAACTGTAACCACCAGAAATCATCAAATATGTATTAACAAATAAGACCTCAAAAAAAAAAATCCAGCTCTACCTAAGCTCAAAAGGAAAGATCCGCAATCTCGAATTTACAATCATACAAAAACAATGCTGATGCAATAACTAAAGAGATTTCTCTTAAGATCTAAAGAAAACTTTGCGTCAGAAAAAATGAAATAAATCTTTTGATCCGCTTGAAAACCATATACTCCTCTAACATCAATATAAAATCTACGACTAGGCCGCATTGATTCATTGCACATGAAACAGCTAATATAAGAATCAACCTAATGATTTTCCAGCAAATCAGTCTCGAAATCAACTTTTTTTTTTTAAATTGTAACTACCAGAAATCATCAAAAATGCATTTTAACAAATAGGACCTCAAAGAAAAATACAAATCCAGTTCCACCTAAGCTCAAAGGCGATGATCCGCAATCTCGAATTTACAATCACTAAAGATGAAATAGATTTCTCTTACGATCCAAAGAAATAACACTTCGCATCATAAAATATTAACAAAAAAGAAAAAAAAAGAAGGGAAGATGATATTGAGAATGGAAATGAACGGAGAGAAGAAGGTGTACCTTGATAGCACGACAGCGAGAGGGGTAGGAGAAGAAGCGCCATGGTTTGAAGGCGAAGACGATGATGATGATGATGATGATGATGATAAGGATCAACATAAGGAGAAGGAGGGTGAAAACGACAATGCTTTGTAGCATCGCCATCGTCGTCTCGCGCTCTCTCTCATCATAGATTTCGGATTGGGCTTCCCTCTTGGCGTGAACCTCGCTTTGAATTGGTCGCCTCCTACCCTCACTGCCTCCAATTTCTTTTTCCTTTAATTGTGGTTTTTCCCCTGAACGTCTGTAATAGAAATTTATCCAATTGATATATTTTATGAATTATTTATCAATATGGCTTTTTTCCCCCACAAAACGTTTGTATTTGGATAGGGCTGGCCTTTATTTATTTGGTTCGCGTTTGCTCAAAAGAGTAGTTAATATTTCAGATTGAGCTGAGATAGCTGTGTAATTGAGTAAATTTGAATTCGAATATGGTTTACTTGAGTTCCATCCAACGTATATTTTTAAGTTTAAACTCACTCGATTAATCTCGTTTACCAATTTTTATATTTAAGTTCAAATTTAAATTCTAACTCAAAAATTAAGCCTAAAATTAATTATATATATTAAGCGTATTAATATAATTTAACAATATAAAAATATAAAATGCGACTCAATCGATAATTAGAACTTAAGCTCGGCTCAATAATTATTTGATGATTATTACATCTAATGATTTGTATGTGAAATTAATTTGATAAACTTACAAGATCATTTAATATGGAACCGGTTTTGATTTATTGGTCGGAGACAATATCGCATAACGAAAATTGTCCACTTTTCACTACCTAAATTCTTCATAATGTAGGGAAACTTAAAATATTAATGGGTTTGGGTTTTAATCCATTTGGGGAACCCAATTTAATATTTTCAACATTATTGAGTTGAGTTTGAATTTTTTTTAAGTTAAACTCAAGTAGTTTGTATATACCGATGTCCCATTTACATTTCTAACTGAGTTTCGTCATAAAAAAATGAGTGTAAATATCTTACCAAATATCGACTCAAACCTAACCCGACTCATTAATATATCTAATTGTGATTGTTTCGCGATTTTTCTAAAAGCACAAAGTTAGATACAAGTGTTTGTTCTCTCTTAGCATGTTTTTCCATCGAGGTGTTAGTTGCCTAGGTGTCTGGTGGCTAATGTACTGTTGAGTTTTGGTCTAATTACCTTTGTCTAAGATTGGGTTTGGATGGGCGATTGGATGCGGTGTGGTGCGTTTAGCTTACTTTTTGTCTCACGCAACAGTACCGCTACAATATCTAATCTCACCGCCACCGCTATTTTTACACTAACCGCAGGTAAACGCACCGCCCATCCAAACTCACCCTAAATGAAACACTCGTGTTGGTAAGTTATTTAAGATTTATTCGAAAAAAATTAAATTCGATTCGATAATTATTGAGTTGAGATCAAATTATCAATTGAGTCAAATTCAAGCCTAATAATATTTAACTTGAACAATTCATGACTCTTATCGAGTTTTTTTATATTTTTATATTATTAAATTACGATATTATTCTTAATACATTATTAACCTTAAATACAAAATTGATAAATAAGCTCAATCGAGCTCAAACTTAAAATAAATGTTTGATCGGATATAAACAAAATTGAGTAAAATTTAACTCATATTTTAGATTTAATTAACTTTAAATAATAGTGCGTTTACTATTATATTTAAAAGTGCTTTTTATATTAGAAAAAATTGAAAATGTTAGCTTTTGGCTTGTAATAATTTATTTATATTAATTACAAATTATAAATATAATATATATTCAAATTAAATTTACAAATAATTTATATTAATTATTTAAAACATATTTAAAATTATATTAATATATAACAAATGGCAATATAACTTAAATTACATATTTGTTAATAGGTTAAAACATATTATAAGTCTTTGTATTTTTTACAAATTTAAAATATAGTCTCTATACTTTTATTTTTAAGAATTTAGTCTCTTTATTTTTCAGATTTTAAAATTCAGGTACAATTGCTAGATAATTTCTTATATCGGTTTTGTTTTAATGTTATAACGAATCTTTATTTTGTTTTTTTTATCATACTCATATTAGATTCAGATCGATAAAAAACAAACAATCAAATAAAATTAAACTCAAAATTTCGCTGATAAATTTATTTTGTTAAATTAAAATTCATTACAATATCTTAGAAATTAAAAAAACTAAATTAAAAATTAAATTTCAAATTTAAGGAAATTACTATTTTAACCATGTCCATATCAAAATAATATCTATACTATAATCTAGTGGCAGTATCACCCCATACCAAAAGGGACCGAAGAAGATGGCGTAAGCCAAGAGGCCATACCGTTTATTTACTTTTTCCTAGGTTAAAATATGATATAAGTACACGTATTATCCGTAAATTTAGAATTTAATTTATATATTTTTTAGAATTTTAGTCTATTTATATTTTAAAATTCAGGTCCAATTGCTAAGATTATTAAAATTATTTTACTAAATTCAATATCATTATAATGTTATTTTTTAAGTTATATGGCTATCAAGTGAGTATTTCTTTTTATTTTAAAATGTCACATCAACAAATTTAAGCAAAAATTGACAATATTAAAAATTGGACCTGAATTTTGAAAATTAGAGGGATAAATTCCTGAAAGTAAATGTATAGGGACTAAATTCAAAAGTTGTGAAAATTCTAAAGACTTGTGCCATATTTTAACCTTTTCTATTAGGCAGAATCAAAGACAGGAGATAAAAGACATGAAAAGTGGTCAAATTGTGCTATTAGTTCCTATACTTTGCACAAACTATGGATTTAATTTTTTGTATTTTAGTGTGTTACGTTTTACTCTCTCTAGTTTTGGAATTAGTCAATTTTAATCTTTATACTTTACGAATTTCAATGTTTTAGTTCTGACCCACAATAGCGGCTAAATTCGTTTAGTTAAATTCTTCTATTAATCTTGTACTATATGTAAAGTTGTAAATTTTTCATATTTTTCAATTAGACCGAATTTAATCCCTACAATTTTTGAATCTCAAAATTTCATTATTGACACAAACGACAACTATTAAATCTATTAACTGACTTTTTCTTAAAGTATTACGTAGATAACATAATGTTACACATTGAATAATATATTCACCACCTCAACATTTGGAAGTAATCTAACTTATTGAATTTAACATATATCGTTTAGTCCGACTGGACTTTCAAAATTCGAAAAGTAGAAAGATTAAAAATGATCAAATTAAAGTACAAAAGACTATATCTACAATTTATATATATACAAGGACTGATAACAAAATTTAACCTTGGTAAGCAGAATCAAAGTTAGGAGAAAAAAGACACACACACACACAGAAAAGGCATAAAAAATTAGCCTCCATTTCTCCTTTCATTTTCCCAAAACTTCCTTCTCAACATCTTTCTTTCTTTTACAATTGAACAACTTGGAACTCTGTATAAATCCATATCCATCTTTCCAAAATCTTGAATTTCATACTCTCTCTTCTTCTTTTTTCCAATTGAAAAAGAAAAGAGCTGTACAAATTTTGATGCTAAGAAGATAGAGCTAAAAACAATGGCGTTTGATCTAGAATCTTTGGCAGAGGCAACATCAGGAGCCATTGGAGCTCTTGTCAGCACCTCCATTTTATACCCACTTGATACTTGTAAAACCAAGTATCAAGCTGAAGTTAGAGCTCACCATCAACAAAAATACAGGTCCATTGTTTTAGATTTTTTTTTTGTTTTCGGGTCCCACCTGAAAATTTTTGGATATTTTTATTTACTACCTTTTTTTTTTTAATGATTGTTTGGGATTTTATTGGAAGACTAAATGATTTAGAATTGGGAAGTTTAATTTTTTGAGAATTTTTTTATTTGGGTTTGACTTGTTTTCAGTAATTTAATCATAATTTGTTGCAGTTCTAGAATTAAACTACCTTTTTTTTAATGATTGTTTGGGATTTTATTGGAAGACTAAATGATTTAGAATGGGGAAGTTTAATTTTTTGAGAATTTTTTATTTGGGTTTGCCTTGTTTTCAGTAATTTAATCATAATTTGTTGCAGTTCTAGAATTAAAGAGCTGCTTTGATTTGGTGTTTTGATATATATGCATTGGTTCATACAGGAACACTGCTGATGTTTTGTGGGAAGCTATAGCTAACGGTCAAGTTCTTTCATTGTACCAAGGTCTTGGGACCAAAAATTTGCAGTCTTTTATTTCACAGTTCATCTATTTTTATGGATATAGCTTCTTTAAAAGGCTGTACTTGAAGAAAACTGGAAACAATACTATTGGGACTAAAGCAAATTTGATTGTTGGTGTTGCTGCTGGGGCATGTACTGTTATAATTACACAGGTACTGGTGTTTTGATTGTTGTGTATATGTGTATATATATAGGCATATTTATGTATGTATGATCAGAACATTACTTGGGAGTTTGGTTTGCATGTGGGCCATTTAAGAACTTTGTATTGTTAGATTCACTAATAGAACTGTGATAACCATGTAATGAATCTTGTTCAGATATTAGATGGAATTATATACTAAAACCATTGCTTTCTTTTGGAAACCGGAAGTCGAAACTTGTTCGTTTAGCTGCCAATGAGGCCTGGTTGTGGTGGCAAAGATTGAGGCCTTGAGTGCCCAAGTTCGAGTGCCACCTTGTGAAAATTATGTGTAAGCTAACTAGCTAGTTAGTTTGAGTTGAATTAAGTTATTCAGTTCAGTGCTTGTAATGATTGATTCTTATTGGAATTGTTGATATAATTAGTTAGTTGTAACTTCGAAAAGGGCGAAAAAAAGTCTTGTTTGTTTAGCTAGAAAAAGGACTTAATCCTTGAAAAAAATCAATCCATTCACATTTCTTGAATTCAAAAGGAAAAGGATACATGGCTATCATCCATAATAGATTCTTTAGCTACAATGTATGGGAATTCTTATTTCCATGCAAGCTTCCTTATCCTCCTTGTATGTTTTATGGTTCCCTTACTATGCCTAATGAGCATCCCAATTTTGTGTTACTATTGGATATTGGGATCTGACTTTAATATGCACCAGCCCTTGGATACAGCATCCTCGAGAATGCAGACAAGCAAATTCGGGAAATCCAAAGGACTTTGGAAGTTGCTTTCGGAGAGCTCTTTGAGTGAAGCATTTGATGCTCTTGGCATATCTCTTCTCCTCACTACAAATCCATCTATTCAGGTACTTGACCATGCCTTCTGCAATATAGGTTTGTATTAATAGCAAGTATATTGAGTGTAGTTGAATTGTAAATCGATTTCAAGATCCCAAATATCGTATTGTTTTAGTTTCATTTTGTTTTCAGTTGATGGGAAAAATTAGGATATGACATTACAATGTCTTAAAACTTAATTTTCTGCAGTATACTGCATTTGATCAATTGAAACAAAGGCTACTTAAGAGGCAGCTAAAGGAGAAAACCAGTACAAACTCATCCCCCGAGGCTCTTTCAGCTTTCTCTGCATTTGTACTCGGTGCAGTCGCAAAGTGTATCGCAACTTTTGTGACTTACCCTGCTATAAGGTACTTTGTCAATTCTATCTGGCATCCTCTAGCATGATGTCGAACTGGATAATGTAGACCTCCTTTCCTTGGCAGGTGTAAGATCACGATTCAGGCTGCAGACTTGGATGACAACAACGAAACCGAGGAAGCTGAATCAAAAAAACAAAAGACGGTTTCGGGGGCACTCTATACAATATGGAAAAGGGAAGGGCTGCTCGGTTTTTACAAAGGAATAGAAGCACAAATCTTGAAGACCGTTCTAAGCTCGGCATTGCTTCTAATGATAAAGGAGAAGATCTCAAAGAGCACATGGGTCTTATTGCTTGCACTTAGAAGGTATCTTTTTATGACCCAAACTAGATTAAAGAGTGCTTAATGAAACTTTTTTAAAGATTCATGTTTCAACAACAATAAGTTGTTCTAAACAGTACAATTGTTTAAAGATTGTAAGCAGCCTGGAAGTAAATTTCGTTTTCTAGATAGCTTCAACTTGGATTATTTTCGATTTTACGATCAATTATCAAGTTATATACCTATGTTCGAGTACCATCTATGTAAACCATGATTAATCGTGAGTTGAATTAGTTTTACGAATTAATTATTCAATTCAGAGCTTATATACCTATGTTCGAGTACCATCTATGCAAACCATGTTTAATAGTGAGTCGAGTTAGTTTTATGAATTACTTATTCAGTTCGGTGCTTTATAAGTTGTAACTTTGGGAAAGATGTTTTTTGAAATTTCAGCTTGAGCTTCCTTGTGCATCCAAGGATAGCTTTTAGTGCAAGTAATTATAACTTTTAAATTCATAATCAAGAATTTGAGGGTATCTCAGTAAAAGTACCATAGAGGCCCTTATACTAGAAGTCAGATTACATTTTGTCATCTCTACTCAAAAAATGAGAATTAATACATGTACGTTAAATCTAAGAGTAAATTTACCATTCTATTAAAAATTGGTCTTTGTATGACAATATGCAATATATGTGGCATGTTGTATGTCGCTGTCTTATTGTTTCGTCAGTCATGCTAGTTTTTAATAGTACAAATGAGTGAAAATTTTAATTGAAATTACCAGTTTGCTCTTTGATTTAGGGTGTAGAGATTAATTTGCTCATTTTTTGGGTGGTGGGTAAAATGCAATCTAATTCCTAGTACAAGAACCCCTATGATACTTTTACCTAGTATATGAGTATCCCACATCTAATGTTGATGATTTTGTGAAAAGTTTTTGTTAATAATTTTTTTTTTCGGATATAAACTTGAAATAACTCGAGACCGAAAAGATTCAAATGAAAAATGATTGTCAAAACTTTGTACGAACTCGAAATAACTTAAAATTGAAAATATCCAAGTGTAAAACACGTACAAACCTGAAATGTCTCAAACTAATATGCTTAAGGTCGGACATGAAATAATCCAAGGTCTAAAATATCACATTATTGTTAACCGGACAAAACCCACACCGAGAACAATAAGAAATTACCTATCTAACCCGGAATCATATGAAAATTTTCCCAAAAAGGGAAAAAAATAATCCAAGCTTATTAGTACATGAAAACATATGATTTTTGTGTAGTCTTTAAAGGGTTAGCTGCTCATAACATGTAGAAAGCAGCCATGAGGAGCAATAGAAGGTGATGAATTATGGTTATCTTGGAAACTGAATTGGCCGCACTAGTAGTAGCAGCAGTAGTAGCCGTAGCGTAGTTTCCTTCAGTTGTACTGGTTGTTAGGACAACAACAATCCAGTCTCCTTCAGAACCGATCCCGATTCCTGTATACTTGGTTTCATTGAGGTTTCCGGAGTATTGAGACTGCGTAAAATTAGTGAGCACAAGACTCGGAGCCAGGTTCGGAACACAAGCAGGCATTACTGCTCCGTCCCTTGTGACGGAAACGTTCAAATGGCATTTGGCTAGAAGGTTTGGATAGTTGGCAAACTGTGGTTCGGTGCCTGGGACAGTGTTGGCGCCTGTGGAGTTTGTGCAAGGTTGGTTCTTGAATTCTTCGGCTAGTTCATCAGCAAGGCACTCGGCGTTCTCATTTGTTGTTAGGCTTGTCAAGTTTAACGAAGCTCGGTAACTGTTGATGCCTTTAAGAAGATCATCTTCCTCGTCTGTTGATTGTCAAGACGAAATCCGATGATTAGATACGTATTGCAGATGCTAACAAAGTAAATGCAAGACAGTGCAACTCATGAAGTTACTCAAAAATCGAACCTGTTAATCCATAACAAGGCCAATCATGTTACAGTATAGGAGAAAAACATTTCTTATATTAACATGATTCATTCAACTTCACAAACACTTTCCTCATGAACAACATCTTAGAATGCGGGAACTAGTAACTATTTTCTGCAGTCAGAGAGTAACACGAAAACTTCTAGTTCCAAGAGGGAACTGGACTGACAATCTCAAACCCGGATTCTAGCAATATGGCAACACACAACATACTTTTACACGAATCAAGGGATAGTAACTGAGAGAACAATAATAGCAGAACCGACCTTCCGAAGACTCTAACATACACATCAATTATGGCAAAACAAAAACAAGTTCAATCTGGGAGATCTGCTCGAGATCCTTCGAGTGGGGGCCTATATGAACCCCAATTTGCTAGTTCATGTTAGCCTATTTCCGATTAGGAGCTCTCTTCGACAAGCTCCATATACATATATCGTAAATCAAAGGTTCATTACAAGATAAGAATCATAACAAGGGCAAGACATTATCGATCGAAGTAGGTTTTCCCGTGAACTGCCGGAAATACAATCCGTAACTCTTAACATACTTCAGTTTCAGACAAAACAGGAGAACTATAAAGATGATGCCGATAATTACCTTGCGGTTGTTCTCATTAGCTAGATTTTCTCACTGACCGGACATACCCAAAACGGCATTACACTGTAAGTTCAAACCAAGCTTTGAATGTAAATACTTGAACCTATTACCTCAAATCTTCTTTTAAGGGACTGAGATAACACTAAGTACGAACTTCCACAAGTTGCTAAGCCAGTAAATTTCTAATAAAGCTCTAATGCCGGATCTATTCAATATCGATATAGATCAAGTTTGTCATGTAACTTTATGTTCTAATCCGACCAAGAACAAGAAACAAGTAACAATGACAAGCAGGATGAATTGCAACTATCCATGTTCTTCAAACAACAAAAGACCAAAAAAAAGGCTATAACAGAACACCAATTGAAACACATTTAGGTTAATAATTAGACAAAGAAAAAACCCTACAAGATGCATCCAAATGGGTTCATAGATATGGATTTGCAAGCAGAACATATAAGAAAAAAGGGGAAAAAATTAGCTAATACCTGCATTGAATAACCACTTAAGAAGAGTAAAATTTACACAGATTTCAGAGAAATTAACAAGGTCAATGGTCAAACAACACTGCTTAAGCAACAAAGCAAAGTACCCAGATCCAGAAAGTTAAAAGAAGCAAAAAAAAAAAGAAAGAAAGGTTACCATTGTCACAGAAAACAGGGGAGATGATGAAGAGAATGGAAAGGAGCACTGGGAAGAAAAGAGAGATCTTTGAAAATGCCATTGCTTGATGATGACGGTGATGATGATGAGATATTTGAGATGGGAAGTTTTTGTCTGAAAGGAGAGTGTGTCTGAGGTGGAAGCTTTGTCTGAAAGACGTTGTATGACCAAGAGGGACCGACACAGAGATCACAACAGAGTTTTCAGACCTTAGCTATTCCTTTTGGGGTAAACTACAACCAAATCACTAAAATATTAATAAGTTTACAGTTTGGTCATTCAATTTCAAACAGTTACAAAATCATCATTGAACTATTCGAAAGTTTTAATTTTAATTATTAAACTATTCGAATATTTTTATTTTAGTCATTGGATTGTTAAGTTTTTTTTCAAAATCCGGCTAGTGAGCTCCAAGGGACGATTCGTCAATGAAATCGATTTGATGGTTAGTGTCAGAAATCAGATAAAAAAGTTGTTTAGATTTCAGTTTGCATATTTGTGACGTTCAAAGATGTTTCATTAAAAAAAATGGTTGAATTGTAAAAGAGAAGAGGAAGAGGAGCTTTCGATTGATGCAGACGATGCGAATAAAAAAGCCATATAACAATGATTTTAACAACTCAATGACTTAAAATGAAAGCTTTCAAATAATTTAATGACCATTTTATAATTTTTTAAACTTTCATGATCAACACATAAACTTTTTAATAATTCAGTGATCTTAAATGTAATTAAAAATATATATATATATATTTATTTAAAAAGATCACATGGGCAGTACTTTAATTTCATTTGTTAGAGATTTACAACAACCTATGAAATAGTTCTTTTAACATTTATTTAATAACTGTAATGTGATTCATTCAAAGGGGCATTCTTCGATCCAATACATATAATTGGGAAGACTTAGTTTTGCTCGAATCTGGAGGTGGATGAACCTAGAAAACCGACCACCTCATGTTGTCTCTCGACACAAACGCGAGCTCGAGTGCTTAAGGTTAATATGTGACCTTAGATGTCATTTAAGGATTAAGAGTTCAAATCCTACCAAGGACACGGTGCACACGTTCTCTTGGTAGGTAGTTGTGCACCACATACGACCTAATCTGATTAGGCGCTCTCATTTTATGAACTTAGCCTCAAATACTTAGGCTCTCATCAAAGTCGAGAGACAAAATTCCAACCCAACCTATTGAGCCAAGAGATGTCTTTACCTTTATTTTTGCTGTGTCACCAATAACTGTACACCATCCTAGTAATCTCGACTCAGAGTTTCAAGGAAGAGGAAGCATTGTATAGTATACATAAGGATAGCTTGTAAAACAACTTTTATAAAAATTTCTCTTCCATTAAAAGAAAGAAATTTGTCGAACCAACCTCAACTCTACCTCTAACTTTATCAATGAGATTTTTAAAGATACTTTTCTTTCCATGATCTGTTGGGAATCTGAGGTACTTCTCTAGATTAAAGATTCTTTGAACCCGAATAGATTCTGAATCTCTTATCTTTCATGAGTTTTTTTTTTTTGAGTTTAAAAACAATATTAATTTCTCATTGTTGATTTTTTATCCTAAGTTATCCTAGTAAGTTTTTAACATATCCATATGTTTTTCCTTACTAACCTTATATGCTTTAGCAAACCTTAGACTATCATCAGCAAAGAATAAGTGATTGACCTTCAAGCCATTTTGGCATGCTTGACTCTCAATTCATCCTTCAAATCATAATATTTCTTAAGCAAAGTTGAAAGGCCTCATACACAAGTTAAAAAAATAATAATAATAAACAATGAGAGGGTATCTCCTTATTTGAGCCCTTTCAATAATCTTGTGGTTAAGGATAAAGGTGCTCATGGCCGGGCGGCCCGGCCCGATGGCCCGCCTAAAATATGAAAGGGTTCGGGTAAAATATAGGCCCAAAATATAAATTTGGGCAAAAAATAAGGCCCGTTTAGAAAACGGGTTGGGCCTCGAGCACCACCTTTTTCCCCAGGCCCGGCCCGGCCCGAATATATAATAAATATTTATTTTTTATTTTTTATTTTAAAATATTTTTAAAATACTTTTTTATTTTTTATTTTTAAATTAAATTTTTGGTGTTTATTCAAAAAATAAGCCGGGCCGGGCTGGGCTCGGGCTTAGGATTTTTTCTTGGGTCGGGCCTGGACAAAATTTTAGGCCAAGGGCTGGGCCAGGCCTAGGACGCGAGCTAAATTTTTTTGGGCCTGGCCCGGCCCATGAGCACCTCTAGCTAAGGATAATAGAGTAAGCTTTACTCATTTTGTATATGATAAGCTTTACTCATATCAAGCTTGAAGGATATATTTATCATTTTTTTTCTTTTCTTCTTTGATTTAATAAAGTGCGTATGTTCATAAGCTAACATAACATTATCCATAATTGTTCTTCTCTAGAAAAGAGTATTTTGATTTTCATTAATGCATCGCGAAAAAATTGATTTAAGTTTGTTGACAATAATCTCTGAAACAACTTTGTAAATCACGTTACAAAGGTTAATAAATTTGAAGCAGGTTGTGTTACAAAGATTATCAACCTTCGGAATCAGAAAAATTAAAGTTTGATTGAGTCCTCACAAATTAATGGATCTATTTAAAACCCCTGAGTGTTCACATAATCATTTCCAATGAAATTTCAAAATTCATGATAAAACATAGCACACACAGGGGATCTATTTAAACCCCCAAAGTGTTCACATAATCATTTCCAATGGAATTTCAAAATTCATGATAAAACATAGCATACACAAGAGCGAAACTAAAAATATTTTAGAGACCGAGATTAAGTTATATATTTTTATGGTAGCTAAAATATATTTCACTTAATATTAACTCACATCTTTATAATTTTCAAAAATGTTAAATCGAACTTTTAATATTTTTAAAAACCGAACTATAATTTTACTATAAATTAACTTATAAATTTTGAAGAGGTTTCAAAATAAAAAATTCCTACCTACCTCTTTATTCGCCTCACCAACTCACTATTAACATAAAAATAAATTGAAGTAGTGTAATGTTTTCTTTTAAGATAAGGTAGAACATATTATTTAGCTTCTTCTTTTTTTTCAAAAAATTATTTTTCTATAACTATGAAAAATAAAAGCTTATATTAAATTTCTTTGTGTTTTTCCCTTTTTGGAACTCTTGATTTTACATTAAACAGTAACAATAAACTTAGATGGAACAAATTTTTAATATAAATTTTTATGAATGAACACATTTTATTAATTTTATTGTTTGAAAAAATGCACAAAAATGTATTAAATGACAAGAATTCACGTGGTACATATATAATAATAATGTTGTACATATAAACAAAACAAAATAAAGAAATTACCAAAATCATTTAAAAGACAAAAACTTCTTTTCTCTTCAATGATGACAGGCAAGTTCCAGGTTTTGATGGATTGATTGGTCGGTTCAAAAATTATATTATATATTGTCCTTTTTTTTATTAATACAAAAAAATTATAGATTCGAGTGCGTTAAAACTAAAGGTGCTCATGGGTCGGACCGGATCGGGCTCAGAAAAATTTTTTGGCCCGGCCCGAGAAAAAAATCATAAGCCCGGACCTGGCCCGGTCTGGTCCGTTTTTTAAATAAATACCAAAAATTTATTTTAAAAATTAAAACAAAAATTAAAAAAAAAGTATTTTAAAAATATTTTAAAATTAAAAAAGTATTTTAAAAAAATTAAAATTTAAAAAATTTAAAAAAAGTATTTTAAAAATAAAAAAAATAAAAATATTTATTATATTCGGGCCGGGCCAGGCCCGGGCCAAAAAAGTGGTGCCCGAGGCCCGGCCTATTTTTTAATCGGGCCTCGTTTTTTTGCCCAAGCCCATATTTCGAGCCTATATTTTTACCCAAACTCTCCCATATTTCGGGCAAGCCGCCCGGCCCATGAGCACCTCTAGTTAAAACACATTGCTCTCTTATTTCAATGGGAAGTTTCTTTTTTCTATTGGCCATTGCTTGAGTGGAGGCACTCATCGTTGAGGGGACGCGAGTTCTTCGATAAAAAGAGGGAGAAATGTTGCTTGGAAAGGAGTTGAAGATTGATTGCGTAATGTCTAATATTATCTTGATCCTACGAGCGGACATGGATTTAAACCTTCGAAGATGAGATTATTTTTTGTTTTCCGAACAATCTAAAAAAGTATTATTTCTTAAAGTGACATATAAATAGATTATAATTGAAGTTAATCACTTGAGTTAATTTGATAACAACGTAATAAAAATAAATTTTAATTATATTTTTTATACTTTTTTGTGATTTTTTTAAATTTTGATCATTTACCTTTTAAATATATTATAAATATTTTTAATAAAATGGGTTTTAAATACATTTTTTATAAAATTTAATTAATTAAAATATTTAAAATAATTGTGATCAAAATTAATAATATTTAAACTATAAAAATCAAAATGTGAAAATCTTATAGGGACAGAAAGGAGCTTTAAAATTTATCAAATAATAAATATGTTATTTAACTCAAGTAAATTATAAGTAGAGTCACAAAATATTTGCATTTAAGTATAAAATTTACATTTATTCCAAATTTAATCACTTGATAACACTTACATTTTACATTTCATAATAAATAATATGTTATTTACTATGAAAAACTATCCACTAAATTCTTCAACAAAATATATCTAAAATTATTTATTTTATTTTATTTTATAACTAAAAATTTTATTGTAAGTGTATACATATGGAAATCACGAATTTATAGTATAGATATATATTTAAAAATAACACATAGTAAACAATAAAACGTATTATTTTAAATTAATTAATCATAATAATTCATGAAATATGTATTATATTAAAATAAAAATAGATTAAATTATGAGAGAAATGAAATCTAAACACATAGATACATCAGATAAACAATGCTAAATGCACTATAATAATTTATAATGGCTTTGTCATCAATTGTGAGTTAGTGTCGAATTGACTTGTAACACCAACTCAATTAACAACATTATTAATATTAGAAATCCTATCACACGCGAATGCATGTGGAAACCATGTATTTAAAACACAGGTGTGGTAAAAATAACATAGAATAAATAATGAAGTAAGATTTGAAACTAATAATAATATCACGTGCAATATGTACAAAATTAAAATAAAAAATTAGTTTAACCTATAAGTAAAAGAAAATTAAAATAGTTTACTTAAGATTAATGATTATTGGTGTAATGGTAAAGAATTTGTTTATAAATCTATTAAACACAAATTTAATCCGTAGATATGTTAATTTAGTTTTTTTTTATTTAAAAATTATAGTAAAGTATGAAAAGACAAAAAGACCATTAAAATAATAATAATAGTCATTTAATAAACTGAACAGAATTGGTATTTAATTAATTCGTGACACCAACTTAATTAGAGATTCTATTAATAGTATAGAAGTATAGATACGCAAATTTAGTGAGAGAAAATATTTTATATTAAAAGTTAGTTTTTTAAAAAAATTTATTTAAGATTTATTATTAATGTAGTGATAAAGAATTTATTAAATACGGGTTTAATATCATTTTAATTCATTTATTTAAAATGATTGAAATACCCCTGTATGCTCCATTTACATCCCACTCAAAAGCTGTCACAATCATCACATACCAGATATCACAGGCATTGCACACATATTTAGTGCTCACCAGCTACCAAATCATTAACGTTTTTTTTATTCATTTATTATACAAAATTAATAAGAAAAAAATTAAAAAGAAAAATATAATTACATTTTTTTTTCTCCAAGGATACCCAATTCAATGGTATAAATTTGTCATACAACTTTATTCCCAGAATTGAGCGTCCTTCAATCAAATATTACATTTTCTAACACTGCCAAAATGATGGACCAACAACCTGTGATCCTATTCCAAAATTCATTGTAAAAATTTCTTCTATCTTTCTGTATAGGTGATGATGGTGTATTTAAATTAAGAGGTTTCAACAATGGAGAATCACACGCCTTTGTTGCTTCATAATGTTGATGATGAGTTGAATGTGTGATTGGTGGATTGCTTGAGGAACACAGCATAGAGTAGCTCGTTCCATGCGTCGGGCACTCCGGGTAAGCACCAGTGACTGCAGTCTTGCCGATGAATCGGAGCCGGGCTTTCCTTGGGACCTAAATAGTATAGCGACGCGTGCCCGTCTTTCCTTGGTGCTGTCATTTGAGTGATGTTTAATATGTCGAATTTTATTCCATGGGATGTGTTTGAGTGAGGTGATAACACATCCTTTACTATTTCGAGAAGCTCCCAAGTTTCCGATGGCACTAATGTTGTTCCCAGCTCCGGCAAAGTCTCGAGGTGGCAGCTTCCCCCGGTTCTCCAATCCCCTCCTCTGCAAAAGTCATACGAAATTGCGCCGTGAACTTCACGGTCGATTTTTTACCTCAAATGTTCAATTCTTCAAAACAAGGATGCAAAATAAATAAAACCGACAAACCTGAAATGTACGGGAGCGAAAGTGCGGAAGTAGACCTTGGTCTTACTCATATTCACCTCGTTGCGTAGCCACTGCATCACAGTCTCCAAAGACCTCTGATACGCATGTTCTATGGTCATCTTGGTTTCGATTTTTTCCCCGACTTGAAAGTAACATCCCCTGACACACACAAATGAGAAGTTTTTAAGATCAGATTAGTTAGTTCCTTCCACCTACATCAACCATACATGAACATATGATTACTACAAGCACCGAATCTCAGTTTCTATTCACGATCGGGCCTTCTCCTTCATACCATTCCTCCCTTTCATGTAGGGTATAAGAAACAAAATCCAAACCAACATACATTGAACTGATATGCAACCCAAATCAATAACGGAGAAGATGTAGGGTCCATTGTAGTTAAATGTTGAAATTGTCATTTAAAATGGACCTATGCATGCATGCAGGCCACCACAGTTCAAAACTACCTTCTCTGTTTAGTTTCATCTACAATATATATGGGACCCTCTTAGATATCACATTGGCATCTAAGATACATACATGCATGCATGCATGGTCCTACTAAGGTAGAAGCAGATTTCACACTAGCAAGTATAGAAGAAAAAAAGCCCTTTCCAAAAGCAAAGTTGTTGAGCTGTCACCATACCATGCATTATCATTTCAATTAAAACCCTAAATTTCCCATTCTGAATGTCAAAATTATCAACCATAAGGGCCCTCCACTTATCCTAATCTACAAAAGCTGCACCCATTCAGTCATTTTCACCATAGCATGCTTGAGAAAGACTCATCTTTCATTGCATAATTTTACTAACATATTAAAGCATAAATCGGATACCAACCCGATAATGTCTTCAATCAAATCAACCTGCTTATAAATAACAATATATAGATTAGAAGACGATAAAGAATATCAAGAGGAAGGAATGAAAATAGTTTACCCTCTAACGGTCTTCTCGTAGTTCCACCAATGGCCGGTGTTGAAGACCAACAAATCGGCATCTTTCCACCTAAATGAATTCCAATCCATTCGATCCAACTTAAGGGTTGTCTTGATGTTTTGCGGAGACCCGGCAGGCGGCCTGCTTTGTACAACAAGGAAAGGAGATCGGTAGTACTCAACGGTACAATTGTAATCCTTGAACTTGAATATCAAGAACCCCTTATGCTTTGTAATCGGATTGCCATTCACTTCATATATTGAATCTTTATTAGCAACTGCAGAAGCAAGCATGCAGAGGAGTGATTCCCATTGGTTTCTTCCAATGGAATCACCCACAAAAACCAATCGCTTGTTCCGCAACATCTCTAACATCACTTTTCCATCAAACCTGCAGTTTACAAAAGAATGCCATTAAAGAGCTTCAGTCAATTAACCAGGAACTCTTGGTGAAGAACCGACACACCCTCAAGGTTTTGTCTCTCGGCTTTGAAGAGAGTTTAAAGGCGCCTCTTAAAGCCATTGAAGAGCGAGAGCACATGGAATTTCATGGCCACTAAAGACCAAGCAAATGGAGGGCAGTTCGACCCCAAGACCTCTAGCATATAGAGGTCTGTATCTTACAAGTCATAGGTTCGACACCATACACTAGACGCCCCTAAGCTCTCCTTAGAGGCGGAGGACAAACATTTCAGGGTGCATTCAACGCAACAATACAATACCTTTCCATAATCGACAAGATATACTGTAATCAAAACTAGTATTAGAAAACAACGTTTACATGTGAAAACAAAATCAACTACTAAACAAATAGAAAGCCAATTTTGTCATAATTGTTTAATTTAAAAAAGACTACATATAAGTCCACGATTGAGGCTTATCTACCGTATAAAATGGCCATGAAAACTACATGAATGGAACAAATCAGAAACCAACAAGGATGATGTTGACATAAATGTAAAAAGACAAAAACTTTATCAAAAATCACGGGAAACCACATCACAAATTGGCTTTACCATCGACCATTTCTTTATCAAATTTGCTTTGCATATCAAATAGGAACCAAATGAAACGGGGGTCATTTTCATTGTGCAGAGTTTCTAATACTTCATGATTAAGCCACTAAACCGATAAAATTATTGAAGGAAAATAAGCACTGCATATCAAATAATGAAGAACAATAAGAACCTGGGGAGGTTACAATGCTTAGGCTGCCATCTCCATTTAGTGTAGAACAAATCTGGCCGTCCATTTTCAGTACACCTAAACCCTTCATCAAGAAAGCTACAATCACGAGATTCATAAAGGGGGTACGTTTCATCCCAGACCCAATCACCATCAAACACGTCACACCCTTCACCTTCAAAACTCAAGAAATCAACTCTTTTGACAATATCACTTGAAGAAGAAGAAGAAGAAGAAGAAGAAGAAGAAGAAGAAGAAGAAGAAGACTCATCTAGTTTAAGCCACATGAATCTATCTGACTGAGTTGGAACCCTGTACCCTTTAACCACAGCTCTATAATCCAAGTAAAAGAAACAACAAATCACACAAACAGCAGCAAGAAAGAAGCCAAGAACCCCAACAGACGGCTCAAAGAGCCGTAATCTCTTGAAGCTCGGCATGGATTCATTGTCTTGCTGCTGAGAAGGACCTTTACACATTTGAAAAAACTAAAAGGAACTTGAATCTGGGTATTGTTTAATTTGAAAAAATGAAGAAAACCCAAAGAGAGAAAAGCGCAGTAAAAGGGGAAGGAAAGGGGATTAAGGTTTAAAGAGCATAGAAGTGTGCTTTTCAAGCAAAATAGAGCATGTTCATGTCCAATGGTGATGAACCATTTTTCTTCTTTTTTTTTTGGCTTTTGGGTTTTCTTTGCTTGGTAGGTCAGTTTTGTTTAAGTTATAAATGATGGGCAACAACAAAGAGAGAGAGAAAAGGATCAAAAATTTTAAAAAAATGGGTGTCGATGAAGCAAGGAAGCATTCATGGTGGAGTTACTATACTTTCTTTATCTTCTATCAGTTTCTTTTCTTTCCTTTTTTTCAGAGAATCATAAAAACAGGAACCTGTAAGCTACTGGGAAAATGGATTCATTCGAAATTCAAGAATCAAAAAACAAGAAAATAAATTCATAAAAAAATAAAGGGCGAGAGAGAGAGAGAGAGAGAGCGAGAGAGAGAGAAATAGTTGGTTTAAAAACATGGGGTCTAATAAAGACGGAGTTTTTCTTTTTTTCAGTTTCAATGTTCTATGAAAGGAGTGGGAAAGACTGGGGAGTGGGGAGTGGGGAGTGGGGACTTGATTTGCTTTTATTTCTTTTATTCAAAATATGCCGTTAGTCCATGTACTTTGGCATAATTAGAGACTTAGTCCCTATATTTACTAATCACTAAATCTTTTTTTATTTGAAAATCTTAATCTAATCACTAAAATCGTGTTAAATTTGCAATCAAAATTTACTAATTTTGGCATGTTGATTTGGCTACTCTCATATGATATAATGTAGAAGGAAATCAAAGACTTTTGTTTAGAGAGTCGAGATAAATTTATAAACTTTTAGCTAGGTTAAAATTAAAAATCAAAAGTTTAAATAAAACTAAAATTGAAAGTTTTAAAAAAATTTAGGGCTAAAAGTAAATTTATCATTTAACTAAGTGAGCCGAGGCCTCTTGAAAAATGAAAATATTAAATATTTTGGATAAAAAATATTAACAGTATTAATAATTGAACCATAATGTTTATATACAAAAATAAGATTATAAGGATTAAATCTTAAATTTTGCTAAAGTATAAGGATTAAATGCATATTTAAACTCTTTTTTTTCCATTTTACTGGGGTAACGGATAGGATTGAATCCCAGTTTCCATTGAGCACGTGGAGGACAACTATTCCTCATTCAATCTTTCTCATGTTATGTCTCAACATTTATCCTAATTGGTTCGTGGATCACACGTGCAGTGGAGGAGGGTGACAAGTGGTGGCCTCATCACAATGATGGTTAGTCGGTTAAATTACAGTCAGAGGGACGGAGACAGACAACAAAGTTGCCACGTTGGCATTGAGAAGAAGGCAAAAAATGAGTGTACTTTTTTGTCTATTCATTTGTCAACAATATTTAGGTATCCTTTAGCCTATATTTACTTTTTTCTTTCAAATTATGGTTTTAGTACTTTTACTATTATTAATTTTATTTATAAAAAATTGAGATTTTTTTGTCCTTAATTGAAAATTTAGTGTAATTTTAAGGGTTAAATTTGAAATTAAGTTCTATACTAATATTTTTTTATAAATTAAATAAGATTATTGATGAGAATCAAACTTTAATACTTACTCAGAGTGTTCAGAAGTACTTAATCAATTTTTACAGTCATTTACTATAAAAAATGTTATGTAATTTCTGATTATTATTTTTTTTAGAGTTTGTAAGTATAAATATAAGTACACATATAGGTCATAACCATCCCTCTGCCTAATATATCTCCTCTATTATTGGATCTATTTCGCTAGATCTTAGGGAACAAACGAGTCACCTACCCCAAACAATTAGATTATTTACATACCTTGTAGTCTAGTCACCTTATATTGTACTATCGACCTAACAAGGAATTATATAAAGGATCAACCAGTCATAGATAATATGTGGTAGGGAAAGACTAACCTATATAAATACCCTTCGTAACCCGAAGCTGAGGATATACTTGCTCCTCACTCTAGAACTCGTACTACAGTATCTTATTCACCCTCTCAACTGGCCCTCCCTTTCAACCCCTCTACTCTACTAAAAATTGTATAACTCTCCGCTCAAAGAAGGTTAATCGTTGCTTGTCTCCTCTTCCCAACTTTTCGATATCAAGAAATACAATATAATCACAAGTATAATACAATTACAAATACATATATGAACAACTATAAAGTATAATCATACTGATACAAAACACAAATTGACAAAAAAATCAGATAAAATTCATACATGACAATTGTGCATGATGAAGTTAGAGATTGACACATGATAAATTTTGAACCCAAACATTTAAAAACTCAAAACTTTGACCTTTACTAAGAATACCTAAACTTTTTAAACCTAATTAAAGCATTTGTGATTGGGATGTTTCTATTAGAGTATTTTAATAAAATGAAAATGTTTCTTTAGTAATAAAAAATTAAAAAAGTCATTAATATATGTTTAATTAACCTACTTTTGCTTTCAATATAAGTTTAATTATTTATAGTCAACTTAACTTAGTTGTTTTTATTAAAGTTGCTCATGAATCGGGTCGGGTCGGGTCTTAATAAAAATTTAAGTCTGATTGATAGGTTCGGGTCGGCCCGACCTAAAAATTGGGCCTAAATTTTTGTCCAAGCCCGACCCAATTTATATATGCTAAACATGGGTCCGGATCGATTCGACCCAGATTAAAACCTATAGTATCGATACTTGCTACGAGGTTTCGACACTTGAGGAGGGTATCGATACTCAAGCAAATTTTCTTTAATTTTCAAGATATTGAACCTTAAAACGATATTGCTACTAGGCAAGGTATCGATACTTTTGTGAAAGGTACTGATACTTCGTTAAGGTATCCAAGCTGGGCCGGGGTTGATCTCGGGCTAAAAAAAGCTTATCCGTGACCCGATCCATTTTCTGAACGGGCCTTATTTTTTTGCCCAAATCCTCCCACTTTTCGTACGAGACCTAGCCCAACCTATAGACAAGTCTAGCTTTTATTACAATTAAAGATTTTCCTAAGTTTTGCTTTGAAAATTTGTAATTATTTGGGTGAAGAAAGTGAAGTTTTGGTAGAGTTTTTACTTTTAACATGTACAAGTTAACAAGGTGTACATTGGGTGAGTTGTTATATTTTAGGGAATTTCTTTGCACAAATTATTATCACTGAAAATGTGTATGTATCGTCTCAAAAGAGCAACATGATCCGTGTCTTAATCTCCATCACCCTATTAACTATTAAAGTTGCTATAGTTAGGTAGTAACAAATTGATCCTATATTTTTATCGGGTAGATAGGCATGTTTGATGGACGAAAAACAATATAAGATTTTTGGACAACAATTTAGAAATTTTGAATGTAACTTTTACATGGGTTATAGGAATTTCAATTGTGTAGTAAATTTTTTTATTTTATTTTGAAAATTATCATCTTGATTAAGAAATTAAATCTCAAATTTAGTGATAATACAGAACTAAACTCATAATCTAATTAAACGTTACAAACCAGACAACCACAATTCCAACCTCAACCTTTATCAATTGTACCATAGCCTCATTAGTAAGTCAACCTCATGCTTAATCGAGTTTCTAACACTAGCAACAATTTGGACTAATTTCTCAAACTACCATCATTGCTAAGATAAAAAAAAATTGTGAAATTAAAGTGCATGGATTAGATCTCAGATTTAGCAATAATTCATGGACTAAACTTAGAATTTAACTCCTTTTTTATTTTCTTATTTTATTGCCTTAACTGCGGAGAAAATCTAATTCAGCTTTACGATTTTTACGGAAAAAGATTGTATGAAATAGTGACGCCAAGTCATTTGTATCTATTTTTTAATTATTTAATGTCATATCAACATTTTCATCTTAGTAAGTCAACCTCAACCTTTATCAATTGTACCATAAAGTCAACCTCATGCTTAATCGAGTTTCTAACACTATCAACAATTTGGACTAATTTCTCAAACTACCATCATTGCTAAGATAAAAAAAAATTGTGAAATTAAAGTGCATGGATTAGATCTCAGATTTAGCAATAATTCATGGACTAAACTTAGAATTTAACCCCTTTTTTATTTTCTTATTTTATTGCCTTAACTGCGGAGAAAATCTAATTCAGCTTTACGATTTTTACGGGAAAAGATTGTATGAAATAACGACGCCAAGTCATTTGTATCTATTTTTTAATTATTTAATGTCATATCAACATTTTCATCTTAGTAAGTCAACCTCAACCTTTATCAATTGTACCATAAAGTCAACCTCATGCTTAATCGAGTTTCTAACACTATCAACAATTTGGACTAATTTCTCAAACTACCATCATTGCTAAGATAAAAAAAAAAGTGAAATTAAAGTGCATGGATTAGATCTAGATTTAGCAATAATTTATGGACTAAACTTAGAATTTAACCCTTTTCTTATTTTATTATTTTATTGCCTTAACCGCGGAGAAAATCTAATTCAGCTTTAAGATTTTTACGGGAAAAGATTGTATGAAATTGTGACGCCAAATCATTTGTATCTATTTTTTTAATTATTTAATGTCATATCAATATTTTCATCTTGAAAAAAATTAAATTCAAATAAAAATCCTAAATTTTAAGATGAAATTACTAATATGTCATTAAATTATTAAAAAGAGATAATATCTCTATTTTATACCATCTTTATCGTATTTTTATTTATTTGTTTACATATTAAAACATAATTGAAAGCCAGCAATTAGCAAAAGTGACAGCTACGCAACACCCTAAATTTTCATTAGTAACTAGCAAAACACGTGTTGGTGTCTCATTTCTGCAATTAATTTTTGAGATTCCAACAGATTTAATAAAATCAATTATTATAATCACGGAATTAAATAATTATTTAATTAAATCAATTTAATCCAAGTCAACTAACCAATCAAAATAAATTTTAGAGAGGAAATTTCAAAATTCTTAACATTTGGCTTAATTCATAATTTAGTCCTTGCAGTATACATGTTTTCTCATATTACTATTTAATTTTTTTCTTATCTCAATTTAGTACTTGAAGTATGCTTACATTATATTTTTTTAGTCCCTAATTTAACAGACATTACAAAAAAAAAATAAAACATTTGAGCTATTTTAGCCAATGAAAAAGTGTCACATGAGATTCCTTTATAAAAAATAAATATTTTTCCTTTTATCAAAATATAGACCTTAAAAATTATTAAAAATGAAAATAAATATATAAAAATTCAAAAAAATGCGTATAATTTTATAAAAATTATAAAATTGAAAGAAATTATAATATATAAACTCTAAAATAAATATGAAGTACATAAAAAAATAAATTATTTTTTCCCTTTTTGACTTAAAAATGCATTTACTAAATTAAATTAATAAAAAAAATTCTCAAATATTCTCGATCACCACATAGTCATATCCATATCGCAACTATTACCATAATACACCCAAAAATAAAAAAGTAAAAAGTAAAAAACATGAAAAGTCACTAATCTAATTTTCAGCTCAAGCAACTTGAATTGTATTGTGTATTGCCGCGTTGATGTAATGGTGAAAGAGAAGGCTATTTTACCTAAATAGTCCAAAAAAATATTATATTTATAAAAATAACTTAGGTTTAAAAACAATCACCAAAATAACCTGAAATGAATAGTAAAATTGGATTGTGGCCTGTCAATGGCCGGAACCAACTCGTATTTTGAACCTATGATTGCCTGATAATTGTGTCAGACTTAAAAAAAATGATTTTTCTGGTTCTGGCCTGTCAATGGCCGGAACCAGTGTATTTTTTTAAGATTTTATAATACTGATATACAAAAAAAGAATTTGGGTGCTGGCCTGTCAATGGCCGGCACCCTTGTACACGGAAAAAAAAATTTTCGAGTTTTATCTGTCAATGACCGGTACCAGAATACGAGAAAAAGTAAAAAAAAATAGTGGTGACTTGCCAATAGAGGTGTTCATGGGCCGGGCCGGGCCCATAAAAAATTTCGGCCCGCATACTAGGCCCGGGCCCGGCCCGCCCCGAAATATGGGCCTGAAATTTTGTCCAGGCCTGTCCCGGGAAAAATTCCTTAGGCCCGAGCCCGGCCTGTTTTTTAAAAATAAACACCACTTTTTTAAAAAAATTTAAAAAAAGCATTTTAAAAATATTTTAAAATTTAAAAAATATAAAAAATATTTATTATTATATATTCGGGCCGGGCTGGGCCAAAAAAGTCGTGCCCGAGGCCCGGCATGTTTTTTAAACGGGCCTCATTTTTTTGCCCAAACCTATATTTCGGGCCTATATTTTTACCCGAACCCTTCCATATTTCAGGCGAGCCGTCGGGCCGGGCCGGACCGCCCGGCCCATGAACACCTCTACTTGCCAATGGCCAGCACCACCTTTTTTGTGGAAAAAAAAACATGAAAAGTCACTAATCTAATTTTCAACTCAAGCAACTTGAATTGTATTGTGTATTGCCGCGTTGATGTAATAGTGAGAAAGAGAAGCTTATGAAGCGAAATAACATTAAAAAATCGCAAATAACCAATGGGGAAAGTTACCCGAATTTTAAGTTGAAGTTTAGAAATTGGTTTGTAAATCTAGAAAAAAAATCTAGTCTTTTTTTAGGAAAAAGGAATGTCAAAAACGAAAAGAGAAGTTAAAAAATAAGATAATGGTGAAATTTGAACTCAAATGGCCACGAGTAATTGGCGACTGACGATAGAGCATGGTGGCCGACGATAGTTGTCTACTCAAAATTTTTATATTCAGTTTGAAGCTACGAAAAATATTGATTTTAATTAAAGGAAAATTAAATTAAAAGAAATTCTAATTGGTTTTGTATGATTTTTTAGGAAATTGATACTATATAATTTTACATTATATATGTATTTCTAATTTTTTATATTTTATTTTTATAAAATTTTAAAGTTTATATATTTTTTATAAAAGAAAATTTATATATTATTATTTAAAATGTCACATGGTACTTTAGAAATGGAATGTTAAAGTTGTATACACAACCAACATGTAACCGCCTTGCCACCTGGCCGATCACACATTTATCATATCTCGAGTTTGTCAATGACGTGACTCTATTCGATAAAGGGTACCCACCTCCTATAAATACCCCAAGGCACGATGAATAAAAGATATTTCTTCCTTCTCAACAACCTTAATCTTATAGCAACGCACAATCTCCTCCTCATTTTCCTCATCTCCTCCCTCCTTGCTTACTCTTGCTCTCTGCTAGTTACGGCGAACAGACCTCCTTGTCACCACCATCATCTCCTCCGTATCTTACATTTACTAATATCCAATATCAATAGCCTTGATTCTAAAAAATCTAACCATCAACATTGTGTACTTTAGTTTTTTCTTTTTCAAGTTGCTTTTCTTTATGATCCTTTCACATAAAAAGTAAAAAAAAAAACAAATTTATTAACTAAAATTGATTAAAAATAAATAAAAAATGAAAATAGACAAAAATCCAAAATAATAATTTTTATATTTTCTTATTCTTTTAAAATTAACCCTTAATGTTACAAAAAAAAAGTAAAACTGAAAAAAAAAAGAGACCAAAGTTCAAAAGCTACCACCATTAGTCAACTGGTGACAAAAAGAAAAGTGAATAGTAAGGTGACAATTTTTTAATTTTTTATAATTGGTGAATAAACTTTTGTTTTCAAAAAGTTAATTTTTTAGCTTTTAGTTGAAATGATTGACTTGTTTTTATTAAAAAAGTCTAATAAATTTTCTTCTTTACAATATTATACCTAAAATAGACATTTTATTTTTTGAAAATTATTTTTTAACAATAATGATAGACAGTGTCAAACGTTGAAGACTTGATCAAATTTTTTGAACAATCTCATTATAGGCTTTGGTCGTATCTGTTATTTTTAACATAGTACCTAAAGCTACCCATAGCCCCTCTCTAACCCTTAAATATGAGGATAATGCGCTTCAATGCACTCGAACCCACATCCTTCTACACTGATATACCTATATCAATTGAGCTAAAACTCAATCGACTTTTACTTTTTTTTTTATTGAATTGGATAAATTAAATCAAAATTTTTTTATCAGTTCATAAAATACTAAATATTAAATTATATAGACTTGATTGATGAGATCCCCGTTTTTAATGGCATACACAAATTGTCCCCTAGATGGAGTCCTAAATTAATTTGCACTCAAAGTATGTGATCTAACATAATTTAATTTAATTTAATTTTGTACTCTTAAATCAGTGCACTGGAACTTTGATGGAAGTGTTTTAAAATACCAAAGCATTGGAGTTGAGAAGCAGAGTTTCCAGAGAGAATATTTTATATTTATAGTGATTTTAAGAAAGAAAAAAATATCAGATTATATATATATATATATATCCCTTCCTCACATTGCCATGTTATTGATTATTCATTAATTGAAGTATGGAAACACATTCCAAGAGATGCTTCCAAATAGTGTATGGATCTTTTTACCATCCAGATTTAATTAAATTTAGAGTTGAATCGGGTTAAATTTTAAATAGGGGCTTAAGGGTATTGAATTCATAATAGTTGGTATTATTTTGTTATTGATTGTACAAGCTGGTACGAATTTTGAAATGGTTAATTTTTATGAATAATAAAACTAACATGAATTTTGCATTAATTAAAAAATATTTTTTAGGTTTAAGATCATATTATAAGTACCTTGTCATGAGACCACCTAAACCTCTCCAAAAACGATACCTTAACAAAGTTAAAGAATACAAGAGCGCATATTCAAGACACTTGAGATCCCTTAAGAGTTATCTTGCCAAGGATTGGTGTTAAGCCTTACTTTGCATGACTTACACATAGACCTCGCTTAGCCTATTTTCATCACATCACTGCTCACCTAGAAGTTATCGTGCCTCCTCAATGGCTAACCATGATGAGACTTGTGTTATACACATGTTAAGACCTCAAGTTAAGAGAATGTTACATGCACCTATAAATACTTCACTCCAACCAAGAGAAGGGATCTTCCTCTTTTTTTTCCTCTTTCGACCTCTTTTATTCCTCTCCTCCCACTTAAGAATCAGATCTCAAACTCTATCATCTTCTACTCACAACTCTCTACACGTCATCTGGTGAACTGTCACCTCCATTTTCCTCATCTTTTTTCTCATCAATAGATCACAATTTTGATTTTTTTTCTAGTAGCATGTGTAAATTAATATTGATTGGCCTTCAGTAAAGCTATTTTTCTTATTTTCTTTTTCAAATGTACCAAAAAATAACTTAATATAATTCATTTATTTGTAAATTTTGTTAAAACCAAATAATATAATAATATTTTTCTTTAAATAACACACTTATTAACAATAAATACAAAAAATCGAAAACATAACGTTGTTGTCAAAGGTAAGGATTGTAAAACCCGAACTGATTTTCTCCAAATGGAATTGATTTTGTTTTTTTGTTTCTTTTGAAAAGTGGATATAGGGTGGGGTAAGGTGGATTTTTTTTAGAGTGGATGTACAGCCCAAGTTTTCATATATTTTTGAACTGTTTCTTTTATCATTTATGATTTTCTTTTATATATTATCTTATTCTAGATTGTTTTAGATTAACTAGTATTTGTCTCGAGTCTTATATTTTATTTATTTCAAATACATGTGTACATTTTTATTTTTATAAATACATACACGTTTATATCTTTACATTCTCATATAATATATACATCTTAAATTTTTACATATATGCATACATTTTGTGAAATATATCTGTATGTAAATATTTTATATAAACATGTACTTATTTTCATATTTTTATAATTTGTATACATCTCCATATATACCTATATACATTTTATTTTCATGAATATAAATATACGTACCTTTTATCTATATTTATATGCATATATTCTTTATATTTTATGATCTTAAACTATGCATACGTCTATATATTTTTGTAATACACATACATACCTATATCTTATAATTTATATATTTATTATATTTTGTAATTTTAAAATATGTATAATAAAAACATACATGTTTTATTTTATTTTATTTTTCTTTTACTCGATGTTTATTTATTAATTTACCTACATGTTTATTATTATTTTAAAAGGACATTTTAATCCTATTTGCTTATTCATTTGTTATGATGCGATTGATCCAACTCTTACTTATTTATTTCATTGTTAATGTTTGTTTGTATTGTTTATCCTTAACTTGCTGCATTCTTTATTGTTTCGTCACACATGTTAACACCATGCATCAAAACCTTTTTTCCTAAATAAGGCAATATTTCGCGTTTGGAAAATTCGAGAAAACGTGCCCTAACGTGCTGGGTTTCGATTTCTCGTTCGACCAAATAGCCAAATATCCTTTTTAAACTTTCAAAACGAGGCAATGTTTTGCGTTTGGAAATTCGAGAGAACGTGCCCTAACGTGCTGGGTTTCGATTTCTCGTTCGACCAAATAGCTAAATATCTTCTTAACTTTCAATCAATATTATTAGAGTTTTCTTTAAGGATCGTATTTTTAAAATTCTTCAAAGTTTTCAATCTTCGACACTAAGACACTAATTAATCAACTAGGTACCAATTTTGGGCGCATCGAGGGTGCTAATCCTTCCTCTTGCGTAACCGACTCCCGAACCCGTCTTTCTGAATTTCGTAGACCAAAAAGCGTTATTTTAATAAATCGAATCGTTTATTAAAAATAGCCATTTTTCTAAGGTGACCCGATCACACCTTATCAAAAAGGATTGGTGGCGACTCCTGTTTCATTTTTACTTTTCAAAACCCAAGTCGACTCGTTTTTTTCATCCAAAAAATGGTGTCAACAGCTTGGCGACTCCACTGGGGAATAAAATAAGAGAGTCAAGCCACGAGTTAATTATTTCTTGTCTTTTTGTCGAAAGTTGAAAATGTGATTTAAATATACGATCCTCTCATTGCATTTCATTTGTTTTGAGTTATAGTTTTCATCATGTTTTGTATTCTAAATTTTTATATCTTTCTGCACATTGCATTGCATGACAGTTGGTCACACCTTCTAAGTGGGAGTGAGAAACTAGTCCTTCGTGAGGTTTTCACCTCCGTGCAGGATAGTGGATCGCTTCCGGAATACATCTGTACCTATGTCTTCGTGAGATTTTCATCTCCGTGCAGCCATAGGGAAATGTATTCCCCTGAATCGAACTCGGTCTATATGAGCCTATAATGGGTGAAGATCGAGGAATCTGCTGGTTCGGGTACCTTGACTTTAGAACCAACCCTCATATAGTAGACTTAGGCTCTTAACCTAGGTAGAGCCACTCCAAACCCCTAGTATCTACTTGATTAGGTACTTTTTGTTTTCTTTGTTTGCTTATGTTTTGTACTAACCCCTCTTGTTGTATTTTGATTATGATTGCATTGCATTGCATTTGCATCTTAGGAAAGAGATATGGATTCAAGTTCGATTACTAAATTAGAAATCTTGTCATGGAATACGAATTCCTTGATAAAGTGGAAAATAATACGACTTCCCGAATATATTCTGAGGAACGCAAGAAGGGCGATGGAAGAGTCCGTGGCCCTGCTTCGTGGCCTGAAGATTCAAGGCGATTGTCTAAGAGCCTTCGACGTTCTAAGAAGCTGACGAGCCTTATGAAGATGGGCAGATGATGGATCGTGACCAAGATCAAAAGAAAGAGCTAACAATGACATCTATTGGCGAGATTACCTCAAACATGCGGATGAAGAAAAAGATCGATGTTGTTTCTTGGAATATGAGGGTGAGGCCGTACATGTATCCGTTTTATGTAAGAGAATTTGCTTTCTAGAAAAGTTTCCTAAATGTAATTGAATTAGAATCAACATCTCTTTAGGCATTCATTTCAAGCATTTGCATCACATTGCATTACATGCATTAAAATCCATTGAAAGAGTTTAAACGAGTAAATCTATTTCAGCTAACCTGGAAAACCAACCAACCAAACACCCTTACGGTATCCAAGCAAAGACTAGAGAAATGGAACAAATGTTGGAAAAATTAGAGCAAATGCAGATCCTGATGCGGGAGCAATTGACTGAATTTCAACAGGAGATGAGAGATCAAATGTTAGAATTACGGAGAACTATGATAAACCAGTTCAACCGATTGCTAGCTGGAAAGTCAAAAGAAGTGCAAGACCCGGTGGTTTACTTTAGGGTTAATAATGAGAATATTGTCTATTCCTTAGATTGTACCCCGACAAGTGCCCAGGTCCAGCCAGATGGGTGCCCACAAGGGGCACTCTTTACTATCGGATCCCAATATTATCAGACTGGTACATCGACACCAGTGAATTGCCTGACAGGCTTAGGATCCAATTTGAAGAACGATTTAGTTAATCATGTTGCTAATCTAGCCGAAATAAAGCAGATGAGGGTAGAGTACCCAGATACTGTAAATGCCCCAAGGAAAAAGGGGAATAAAAAGGATAACGCAGGCGGATATAACAAGGGCCACACAAAACCAATCACTATGGGAAGGCCAAAGACGGAGACCACCAGCCATCAGAGCCCTTTAAAGCAAGGACCTTGTGTGAAACAAGGTACGGAGAACCTCCAGTTTACGCCAATCTCGATGACGTATAAGTAGCTATATCAAAAGTTATTCGATGCGCACATTGTTTCCCCTTTCTACTCAAAACCCCCACAGCCTCCGTACCCCAAATGGCACGATGCGAATGCACAATGCAAATACCATGCGGGAAATACGGGGCATTCCATAGAGAATTGCATTGCTTTCAAGAAACTGGTTGAAAAATTCATCAACATGGGTGTTGTCAAGTTTGATGACTCTAGTGCGAAAAATCCGTTACCCAATCATAATTGATAATGGAGCCAATGTAATGCACAGAGAAGAGTGGGAGGTGTTCACATCGACGAAAAGCAAATGAAAATGGACCTTGTTGGAGTGTTTTAAGCAATTAGCTTGCGGAAGAGATCCCTATAGTTTTTAGAGCTTTTCTAGAGTAATGTTCAGAACATTTTGTTGTTTTTAGCCTAGAAATGATAGAAATTCCTTTGTGAAATAGGCTTATATCTGAACGTTGTTATTTTAATGAAATACATATTTGCAATTATTACTGAGCCAATATTTTCATTCTTTACAAACAATTCCAAATTCTTTCATTCTTTTGAATTTACTTCTAAATTGTTATTCATTCATTCATAATCATATTTTTCTTATTGATTGGCCTTCAGTAAAGTCTATTTTTCTTATTTTCTTTTTCAAATGTACCAAAAAATAACTTAATATAATTTATTTATTTGTAAATTTTGTTAAAACCAAATAATATAATAATATTTTTCTTTAAATAACACACTTATTAACAATAAATACAAAAAATCGAAAACATAACGTTGTTGTCAAAGGTAAGGATTGTAAAACCCGAACTGATTTGCTCCAAATGGAATTGATTTTGTTTTTTTGTTTCTTTTGAAAAGTGGATATAGGGTGGGGTAAGGTGGATTTTTTTTAGACAGTGGATATAAAGTAATTATGGTAATTGTTTGTCTCGTCCTGCCCTATCCCATTTCACTTTATGAAATTACCATGTTATTCTTGTGTATATATAATTATTAAGAGAGTAAAAATGTAATGTCTTCCTCTCACTGCCCTCGCGAACGAGAGAAATCAACACTAATACAAATATAACTATTGTAGCTTACTGCAAGTATGATAGGTTAATTGTAATTGTAGTGTTACAATGGAACATCAAAATATTCCAATGATCAAACTCAAAAGAATCAGCAATTTAGCGATTTCTATTCAAAAATGCATGTAAGAAAGGGGCTAGCAAGCCACGTACTCACTAATTTCCATAGTACGACAATGTATAATTGGATTTTAATTAAACTAATTAACTATCTAGCACTAAAGAAGATTAAATCGTAGAACATACAAAGTTATAAAACTAACGATTTAATTAGCAAACAATGGTTGGTTGACTTCAACATGGTTGATTAACAATTGAATTAAGGATCTAAATTACTTAAACTCCTAAAATGGCTCAAATTTGCCTTTCGGTCTCAATCTTACCAAGTTAGACAAATTAGTCTGATTTATCTCTCGATATTGTTCGACTAACCTGGGATTAACAAATTGATTGTTAATAAGATCTCCTCTCGGTTTCACTTATCTTAATTTTCCCTTAGGGGCGTCAATCCTAAGTTTTTATGTTAATTCGATTTAGTCCAAATTATTACAATTCAGTTCCTGACCTAAAAGTTAGATTACCCTCATTTCCATCAACCAATCTCTTTAAGTTTAGTTACCTATACTCCTACTTAAGCAAACAAGAACACAATAATAGCATAAAATGTGCATAAATAGAAAATACAATAAAAATAAAACTAGGTTTTTCTCGAAAAAGCTTAAAAGTAAACAACGATGGCAACAATGGTGAAGTAAACTAACAGTCTAACACTAAAGAACAGTTACAAAGAGTTTTTAAAGCATTAAATAAGGTCAATGAAACTAAGCTACATTAACAACTACTTAGTTACAACTAATACCCTAAATCTATATCTAAAATCTTAAGAAAAATAAAGAAGAAAACTATTCTAACCCTAAGCTAAAGATGAGAGGAAACCTAAACTAAAAGCTCTATTTTCTTCAATCAATTTTCGGCTTTTTAAAGCTGATTACAACCTTATTTTTATGATCAAAATGTCCTTAGACGTTTTTTATTTGATTAGTGCTTCGGGTGAACAAAAACTACCCCTGATGTCATTTTTTGTCCCCTCAAGATAGTGATGTCACAACATCGTCGACAATCTGCAAAGTAAGGGTTGGGGGTTGGATTTCGTTGCTACGTGGGAAAAGCCCTTGTCGTGACGTCGTGCGTGTTTCATGTCATGGGAGCTTCGTTCTCTTCATTTCAGGCCTGTTGGTGGTATTACGACTTCTATGCTTCGATGTCGAGATACCCCTTCCTTTGGTGATGTTTTCGCTCATGTTTGGGCCACCATCAAGCTTCTACAACACTCAATCAACCATTAGGGTCCAATTGGTGCATTCAACCAATTTGGATCTCATAATAAGCACAAAATGCACACTAATAACTTATTAATGCGAATCGTTAAACTAATTAAAAACACAATAAAAACATCAAAATTGCTCGAGAATAAGTTCATTAAGTGTAAGAGAGAGCCTAATTTGACATATTAAATTATGACAGATCACTTATAGAAAAAAATATTAAGGGTAAGTAGGGAAAAATTAAATTGAAATGGAATGAGGTAAGGCAGGACTGGGTAAGTAAGTCTTGGCCCTTTGATCAAATGGAAAATTTTAATTAATAGTCTCTCTCAAGTATAGATTATTCATTTTAAGCTTTTTAGTCATTTGAATAATGAAAAAAATTATACTTTTGGCCCCTCAAAATTTTAAATTTTTATCTTGACCCCTTGATAGTATGCTAAATTAAACAATAGGGACTAAATTTCGAATTAGACCAGGAACCAACACTAGAATTTGATCCTTCTTTTTATCGGCGCACCCTGTTTTGTCCGACCCAATCTAACGGCAAATACACAAAAATGTATACATTACGTGTTAAAAATCCAGTTTGAAAAAAAAAAAATCAGCTAATAACTGAAGGGCCGAAGCTGATCCATTTTTCATCCATAATTTACATCAATAATTTCAGGTGAATTTTTGCATAAAGTTTCAATTTTTTTTAATTAAAGTTGCTTTTGATCAGTACTTTGTCAAAATTGGAATTTATATTTGTTAATTTTAATAGCTGATGCATGTATATATATTGTTTATTGTGGTTCACAGTTTAGGAAAAATAATTTGCAGCCTTTTCTTGATTGCTGATGTTTGTTAAGCATGGAATGAATTCTGGGTTTTCATCTTTAGCTTCATCAGCTGTTTTAAGGAGGCAACAGTTTCTTATAAGATCTCTAAAGGGGTACAGTGTCAGTGACAAAATAAGAATGGAAGCTGTGAAATGCTTGAGTGGAGGAGCCTCTTTAGAGGCTAATGCTGAGTCTGTTTTGAGAACAATTACCCCATCACTTGACCCTACTAGACATAAAGGCCAAGCTGGTAAGCCCTTTCGAATAATAGGTCATCTCTCTTTTTTTGTGTATTTGTTTTAGGGTTTAGGGTTTAAGGCCAAGCTGGTTGAAGTTACTTGAGGTTTTAAGAATGTGTTTAATTGAATTGGATTTGATATGGGAATCCCATTTCTTTTACAGGGAAGATAGCTGTTATCGGAGGGTGTCGTGAATATACCGGTGCACCTTACTTTGCTGCTATTTCAGCTTTGAAGATTGTTAGTGAATATATATACTGGTTTCCATTCTAGCATTGTATCTATAAATGACCCTTCGGTTTAATCGAATGTGTATCTTTTTCTTCCTCTTGCAGGGCGCGGATTTGTCGCATGTTTTCTGTACAGAAGGGGCTGCCACAGTTATAAAAAGTTACAGTCCTGAGTTGATAGTGCACCCTATTTTAGAAGAGTCATATAATATTAGGTGATCTCTGTCTCCATTTGCAAATTAATCTTTCGATAAAAATTGGTTTAATTTCTGACTGTTGTGCTGTTTCAATGTGAAAGTGGTGTTAATGATGAGGGCAAAAGAGATATCTCAAAGAAGATTCTTTCCGAGTTTGATAAATGGATGGAAAGATTTGATTGTCTGGTTGTTGGTCCGGGGCTTGGAAGGGACCCATTTCTTCTGGTGTGTTTTTCTCACTTAAGATACATGCATATGCATTTTTTATTTCTAAATACTTTGAGTACCTTTTCAATCTAATTTGCAGTTGTGTACGAAGAATGTGCATGTTACATGGAAGCTTTTCGGTTTTTCCTTAATTCTATTTGGGGAATGTTCAAGTAGTATCGTGGTCATTTTTCCAGCTTGTACTTATGAGAATTTAGCTTTTAGCTTTCATGGATAAAAACATGCGATATATGGCAATACTTAATGGTCCCAATGCTGTTAAAATGCATCTTTTTGTGGAGTTACATTCGTCCATTGATTGTGAACATGTTTGTTCTTTTGTTTAGCTGACCATTAACCGGAATGTATATGACAATTTTGCTTTAATCATGCTCTGAAGGGTCATAATACTGTTTGGCTTTGGTCGTAGCTGACTTAGTAATGCCATGCTTGGTTCATTGACCGAGAATTGTGAATGCATATGCTTTAAACCCAAGCAAAGCCTCTGCAGAATGCAAAATTCTTATTTTAATCTCGAGGAAAAATGGTTTCTAACCCCCCCCCCCAAAAAAAATGTGAAATGAATAAACCTTTTTCTCGGAATATATGATTAGAGCTAAGCGCAAGTGACTTGTTCCTTGTTCCTTGACAAGCTAGATATTTTCGATGCAAATATTCTGCAATTGTTCTTGGTGACTGCATGGATTCCTAGTAATAGCTCTTTCATAATCACTTTCATTTTGCGAAATCTTTTCAGGAATGTGTGAGCAAAATCATGACACGTGCAAGGCAATCAAATGTTCCAATAGTTGTAGATGGGGTATGTAATCAGTAAATACGAGTATGCGGCATTGTCTGGTGAAATTTCATGCTACATACCAGTTTCTATCTTGATTTCCTTTTAATTACTGTTATTTCCTAGGACGGACTCTTCCTTGTGACAAACAGTATCGAGCTTGTTAGTGGCTATCGCTTAGCTGTCTTGACTCCGAATGTGAATGAATACAAGCGCCTGGTTCAGAAAGTTCTAGGTTGCGATGTAAACGATCAAAACACTCATGGGGAACTGCTTTCTCTTTCGAAACAGTATATTCCTTTTGCAAGTTCTCTTTTTTCACATTTTCCCCCATATATGCATTTAAAGCAACGATAATTTATTATTGTCAAGATATTTTCTTTGTCATGAATATATAGGATCTAAACCTTTTTTTTTCCTTTCTGGTGAAAGCCTCAGAGATTTCCAGTTATTATTTTATCGTCTGTCAGTATATCGACATTGTTCAAACAAAACTGCATGCTTATGGAATTATCTTATAGCTGTCGGACTGTTGAGATTCACTCTGCATATTGTTTTTATCCAACGCATTGGTTAGGAAAGAAAACTGATTACGTCCGTAACATATAGTGACAATAGAGAACGTCTCTGCATTTTTCTTAGGTATAGTCAATGTAAGTAGAGCTATTTATTCAAGCAGCGTTGTATATCCCTTTAGAATTCTTTCACTTTCGAATGATGGACTTAGAATATCGAGACCACCTTCTTTGTATTTTCATTTGTAGTGTTGCATTTGCTATACTATGTACTCATGCAATAAATTTTATTGCAATATCCCAAAATTTTTCTAATTTGAAGTGCCCCTATTGGTTAGGATCGGTAATGTAACGATCTTAAGGAAAGGAAAGTCTGACCTCATTAGTGATGGTGAAAAAGGTATGGAACCCTGACTCATAAATGTATTATTCTCTAAAAACTATGCTCTTTATTACAACATGAGTCAGGAACGGATTTCTGAAGCACCCTATATATGTTTTTTGTTTGGAACGTGTGGAACTATTTTTAATGTTACACCTTTTGTTTTATATAGTCCAATCAGTAAGCATTTATGGATCTCCACGGCGCTGTGGTGGCCAAGGTGATATTCTTTCTGGAAGGTAATTGGTTCATTACGATTTCCTTTCAGTTTGTGCATTGTACATTCCATTTGATCATTTTGGCTTTTCTACCAGTGTTGCGGTATTTTTATTTTGGGCTCGTCAATGCAATTCGGCCGCCGAAAGGGAATCAACTATCAGGTAGTTCTGGCTCCAGCTAACTCACTGTCATTGCTCTTATCTTTTCTACTACATGATCGTCAATTGTTTTCTTAAAACACGGTGTCACTACAGTCGAACAAATCCAACCGTGTTGGGTTGCATTGCTGGATCAGCTTTATTGAGGAAGGCTGCAGCTCTTGCTTTTGAGCATAAAAAAAGGTCAACTCTTACCACCGATATCATCGAACACTTGGGGCAAAGGTACACTCACCTATCATGAGTATCAGTTTAAAGTGAAATAAAATTTCAATCTTACCAGTTACTTCCGAACAATGCAGTTTGGAAGCGATTTCTCCAGCATCTTGATAATAGACACCAATATAGATGTCTGTCCCCGTATGCACTCGGAAGGCTGTTTCGATGACAAAAGTCTAGTGTGCTAAAAACTTTTCTTTCATGTAATGGAATATAATAATATTTCAGTGTTTGCATGGAATGTTGATGAACATAATGTAAAAGGTGAGAGGATTCTATTATAGGGTGGAGAGCAATGAAGATCTCTACTATTTTATCTTGAGGTGATTAAAGTACCTTGGTTAAGCCGTTGACCATTCGGGTACTTTCACTTTCTAGCGTCACGTCACAAGCCAATATTGTCTTCTTTTGAGTACCTGCAAGTCTCTCAAGATCCCTCCATTCGGTCTGGCAGGGCAGGTGGGTTACTTGAAGAAGACAATACCAGTTTGTGATCACTATGCCAACACAGTGCAACTACCCGGGGAAATGATAGTATTAGGTTGGCCAGCGAGTTGTGACGGTTGTACAGGCATGTCAAAAACATCAATAATAAAGATGACTGAATTCACCCATGTTGGTCCGATTTAACATTCATGGTTATAGATATGATTTTCCAAATACATGAAAAACATGTCACTTCGAATTTACAACTACCCAGGGAAATGATAGCATTAGGTTGGTCAGCGAGTCGTGACGGTTGTACAGGCATGTCAAAAACATCAATAATAAAGATGACTGAATTCACCTATGTTGGTCCGATTTAACATTCATAGTTATAGATATGATTTTCCAAATACATGAAAAACATGTCACTTCGAATTTACAAAAGCAAGTATCTTTGAACTGTTACACTATATATATAAAACTAAATTGTAATGCAATATAGCAATGCACTGATATGTTGTAGAATTCAATCACATATTAATATACTACGGATATGATGATTAATTCACTTGCACTGTCCTTTAAGCTCTTAAGTAGACATTAAGATCACATTTATGAATCCGGAGGCGGTTGCTGCTGCTGCTGTGGCGGCCATACCGGCTGACCGGCATGAGGGCCAGACTTTTGGCCATAAAAGGTGGGATCCATCACCGGCTTACCTACAGTCATACCCGGAGCACCAGCCTGGGGAGCAAGTTGAGGCGGCATGTAATAGTAAGGAAGACCATCAGCCGATCCTTCAACTCTCGGAACAGATGCGAGAACCTCATCTTTTATATCCTCTCTCGGGACGATATCAACCAGAAAATCGAATATATCGGTCCTTGTTATTGCTGCTCCGATGTCATTCTTCTGAAGGGTCCTCCTCTTGTTTTCCTCGGTGTGATTCCACGACCTCAGTGTCAACTCGAGAATGAACATTTCACAGGCCCTAGCAAACACGACCGGAGCTTCAGCTGATATCATCCTAACATCCTCATCTGCCTTCATGATCTTCTTAATCCTGGCCAACGGTAAGCTATGGTTTTTAAAATCCGTAGCCTGCTCAATTTCTTGATACTGATTCGCCCAAAAGCGCTGGAGTTGTTGTTGCAATTGCTGCTGTTGTTGTTGGTGGATATGCTGATAAGCTAGTTGCTGTTGTGCCAGCTGGGCCGATGAAGCAGAGGGGCCAGCAGGCTGAGTAGGGGGTTGGACTGAACCGACTGATCCAGGAGTCGAGGTTCCCATCATTTGATTCGCTTGATAGCCGGTTATACCATAAGGAACTGCCGCTGCACTACCAACTATGCCCATGGCCGAAGTCTGCCCATGGCCTTGCTGATCCATAACCACAAACTGCAGAGAAAACCAAAACTATTTGGAAAAACAATGATGGCAGAGGATTGCTTTAACAACAATATAACCACAAACTACTATCCTAAAAGAAAATAAAGTGTATAAAAATGGATTTCCATAACCTAGAGAACTCAAATATGAGTCACTTTTGATCTTTGATGGAAATCAAATTACCAAAATGTCTTTTAACTAATTCATACTCAATGGTGAAAGAAAATGGTAAAAATAACAGACAATCAAGAGATTTCCCGTATTTAACAGGTAAAAACTCAATAGTAAGAAATCCTACATCACCATTTGTCAAGTTGCTGATCTGGGTTTAGTTATGTTTTACAAGCTTATTCTTCGAGTCTAGCTAGTACAAATAGAAGGCTGAAACATATTTAGTTGCAAGTCCTAAGCCTAAAGCATCATGATACCGGAATTAAACACTTGGGACAAATCAGGGAAAAAACATTTATCTTTGGTTAAGCATTTGCCGGTTATAGCTGCAACGATAGATCAAATTTGGACAAGTTAGTTATAGCTAGGACTATGGACTGAATCCAGTATTTAACTACGGGCAAATCAGGGAAAAAACATCTATCTTTGGTTAAGCATTTGCCAGTTATAGCTGCGACGATAGATCAAATTTGGACAAGTTAGTTATAACTAGGACTACGGACTGAATCCGGTATTTAACTAGTAAAAACTCAATGGTAACAAATCCTAGCTTATAAATGCAGTGCAAAAGGACTCCCCACCCTGCAATTGTCAAGTTGCTGAATCTCGGTTTAGTTGCCTTTTTACAAACTTGTTCGTTTGAGTGACTAAAGTTTTTGTTAGCACAGATAGAAAGCTGAACTTAGACATATGTTACAAGCCTAAAGCCTCATGATAACGAAGCTAAAGTCTTTATCCATGACAGAAGCCTATCTAGTTGTATGGATTAAATTCAGATGCCGAAAAAGTTGGCTAGATACATTTGACAACAAAAGAAACAATATATTGATGTCAGAGTTAGATTGCTGTCGTTTCCTTGTAAATTCCGCTAATCAATCCTAATTCATAATCCAAAAGCATGGAAACAGTCTAAATATTCTAAAATAACATTGAAATTAATTCAAATCATTCAAGAACCAAAACATCAAAACCAAACCAAAACAAGCATAGAAGTTATACATAACTATATAAATAAAAGCAGTTCAACCAGAGAAACGTATAAATTATGAATAAAATCAAAATCAAAATCAAATGAAATTGCTTTGACAAATCTATATATGAGAAAACATCAAAAAACTAAAAAATTCAACAGAAAATTCAACGATGATCGAAGAAATAAGTTGAGCTATAAAATTAAAACTGTAAAGAAAAAAAAGGAAAAATTTGTACCTTATGCTGCTGCTCGTTGTTTAGCTTTGGATCAGTTGATTTTGTTCATAAATTGGAACCCTAAATGGGAAAAAGAAAATTGAGAGAAAGGGAAATTATTGGTCGATTAGTGGAGAGAAGAAGCTGAAAACTGTGTCATTATTATTATTATTAAAAGAAGTGAGCAACTTTCACTATCTCCCCACTCACAACGCGCGTTGACTTTCAGTTTGACTTTCTTTGTCTTGCCTTTTTTACCCTTCCTTTTCTTTCCTAATTTAATTATAGTTTATTTTTTTTTATTTTTTTATTTTTTTTTGTGAATGGAAAGAATTGATTGAATTATAAAATGTAATGTGAAATTTAGTCCTTAATATTTATATTTTTTATTAATTTAATTTTTTAGGTAAATTTAATTTTCAATTTTGTAAAAAGAGTCTAATTTAGCCATCAATTTATTTTTAGTCGAATTATTATTTTTTAACAGCATGACAATTTACGTGTATTTCATTTTTTATGTATTCTTTAATTTTAATTTTTTTTTTGTATATTTTTATAATTTTTATCATTAGGTTTTACCTTAAACACTTTCTGCTTGTGCATGTTCCATTATATTACTCAACCAATATTGATAAATATTTAATTAAACGGATGTTATTTTTTATTTAATTCATTTCATATGAGTTTAACATTATGATTATTAGTCTATATTTTTTGATACAATGCCTATAATTATTGATAGTCTTTTCCCAACTCTTAAATAAAAGAATAATGTGTTTCAGCGCACTTGAACCCAATATTTTATTGCAATGGCAATAATGTCGATGTCAACTGAGCTAAAGGTGTGTTTAGCATTGCTTTTTAAAAGTATTTTTGGGATTAAAAGTGCTTTTGAAGCAAAAAGAATGCTAAACAAACTACTTTTGATTAAATTTTTTGAGTTTTTAAAAGCATTTTTGAGAAGAACCAGAAGCTAAAATTTTTAGCTTTTATTCTCCCAAAAGTACTTTTAGTCTTTAATTACTTTTTCGCCCCTCCAACATGGTATTTTTCCTTCTTCTTAATTACGAATGTATTAAAATCATTAATTAAAAATAAAAAATTATTTTTTAAATAATACAAATGTGTTAATATTTAATTACAAATATTTAATATATATTTAAATATTTAAAATATAGTTTATATATTCTAATTAAATTTTATAAATAATTAATATTTATTACTTAAAAATATTTAAAATTTATATTTCATATATTAAAATATTAACAAAAAATTATAATAAATTATTTTTTATATTCTTACTAAAATATAATAATATTAACTAATTTGGACATTATTTAAATGTATATTTGTTACTTTATAATATCTAGTCTAAAATAAACATTTTATTTCTCAAAAGCACTTTTTGACCACAATACTAAAGAGTCAACTCTTAAACCAAACTTTTCAAAAGTACTTCTAAAAAATATTTTTCCACAGCACTTTTCAAAAGCACTTTTCAAAAACAATACCAAACTAGCCCTAAGACTCAACCGGCTTATACAAATAGTTTTAGAAGGGTTAATTTCAAAACAAATTCAAAATTTAAAGCGAGCATGCATGTTGATATTGGATATAAGATATATTATACTTAAATGTGTTTATGGCCGGGTCAGGTTGGGTTCAAGTCGGTTCTAGGTATAATATTAATACATTTTATATTTGTCTAAATTTGATCTGGCCTAAAATATGAGCTTAAAATTTTGCCTTAACCTGCTCATATTTATAAATAGCTAACCCAATCCTATTTTAGACTCACCCATATTGTTTTTGTAAATAAAGATATATTTATATTATTTTTAACTTAAGATTTAATAATTTTATATATTTTTATTTATTAAAATTTATTTATATTCATCTTAACACTTTTTAATGTTTACATTTATAGTAATCTATAATACTATTATAGATTTAATTTTTATGTGTTATATATTATTTCAGAATAGGGATGGATTTAGATTGATGTAAACCTAAAGTAGTTTTATACCCTTCCATATATTTTTGCACGATTAATCTTTTAATGATCCAACCGTTAAATTTATCAATATAATTGTACTTGTCATTATTGTAAATTTTCGAGCTGATCCAATGTCTTTCATATCAATCTAAAATATTGTATATATTAATATTAATTGAATAGTTGAATTTTTTTATATAAAACAAATAGTTAAACTTTTTTATTTTATGTTAAAATTGGCGGGCATGATCCATATAAATGGAATATGAAATTTGACGGTTGGAATATACGAAAGAGTGTAAGACGACTTTAGTTTTACACCAGTGTAAGTGGATCTCTCCCCTTACATAATATATAACATTATAAACTAAAAAAATGGGTTGGGTCAAGCCAAGCTCGGCCCTTGAATGTTCAAGTCGTAACACGACCTATATTTTAAACGAGCTTAATTTTTTTGCCTAAACCCATTTTTTAGGTCTAATATTATTGTTCAAGTCCTCCCAAATTTCAAGCAAGCATTCGGGTTTGGGTGTGTAGCTCGACCATGAACAAGTCTAAATTTATACCTAAACTCATAAAAGATGGATTTAAAAATGCATTTGGTTCAATAAATGTAAGATTGCCTTTGATAATAGAATTATTATGTACGATTACTTAGCACATTATTGGATATGTTAATTACCATATTTGGCTCATTTGATTGAAATTTATGATTTTATTATTTGATTGACGAAATGTAAGATTATCTAGGAAACACATTTTCATAAGCTCTCCTCGTAATAAAATTTATTTATTTTTAAACAAGTTTAGTTCTTGTAATGTTTATTAGTCTCAATTTCCATAAATTTATCATAAATTATGATGATTATTGTTTTTATTACAATTTATGTATTTATAAGTAAATATATGGTGTTGAAATAAATTTATAAATCACAAGTATAACAATTGATGAAACTTAAAATAATAATTTAAAATAATGTAATAATCAATAATAAACAAGATTAAGAATAATGATTTTTATTAGACTTATATTTTATTTAAATAAAAATTAAATTGATTAATATAATAAAAGCAAAGGGTAAATTTGTCTAAAATGTAAGATTCTGGCTGAAATGTAATACAATCAACCCTCTTTATAACAGTCATCTGCTAAAATAACGTTTCGTTATAATAGTCAAGTTTCTAGTAGAACCAATTTTTAAAATTTTATTTTAACCCTCCATGATAGTATTTCCACTTATAACAACAACAATCATAGTTATGAAGTACATTGTTTATTAAATTAGTTCTCTATAATAACTTATTGTTTAAAATTTTGAGTAAAATTATAGTTATTTCATATAAGCAAGCCTATTAACTATAATTTATTAAATAAAAACGATCTTAATTAAAATATTATTTCAATAAAATGTTTAATTTTCAGATGAAAAGTTCTATTAATCATATTTTATTAAATGAAAATAATCTTTAATTAGTGAAATTAAAGATATCAATTCAAAAAACTATTAAGTTCTCTAATGTTTATTGAGTCTTAGCTCAAGTGACATCGACATTGTTGCTAGTCTAGAAGGACGTCGGTTTGAGTGCGTAGAAGTATTTTATCCTCCTATTTAAGAGTTAGGGAGTGACTACGGGTCCTATATTTTATTTTTGTTGATTTGATCCCCACATTTTTTCCTTTTTTGAACATAATTCCCATTTTTTTCTTCGATGGGAATTCACGATTTGAATTTTATGATTGGTTTACAATAATTATCTCTCTATAACAGTATGATGTTATGAATGTATAACAACCATATTTCTATAACAGGTAAAATCTTAACAAACAAATAGGGTTTTTATAAAGAGTGTTGACTGTATTACCTAAAGAATAAGTAGTATTGAGACTACCCTATATTTCGAAAATTGTCACTATTGAAAATATGAGATTACCTTCTCAAGCCAATGTTTAAAACATGTTAGAGTTGTGTGACCCAAATTCTAAGAGACTGCTTGCAAGTCAAGTTAAATAAAATATATCTTCTTTCTAGAAGATTTAGTATTTATGAGTATAATATATTTAACATTTATTCGCATAATATATTTGACTTTAATTAGAATTAGGTTTTTTAACCTATAAATATATGTAGTTGAAACTCCTATTGTAATCATTCGAATTTGACATAGTGAATTTTCTTTTCCCCTACCCGTGGTTTTTTTCTTAAAAGGATTTTCATGTAAAAATCTGTGCGTTATTTATTTTTATTTCTCTTTTCTTTGCAATATATTGTCATTACCGACGTTCTATTTTTACAAATTGGTATCAGAGCTTCCAGTTTGTTTATCTCGATCACGATAATGACGTCTTTGAAGTATGAAATTCTGTTGTTGAACACCATATTTGTGTTGTGGCAGATTAAGATGCAAGCAGTTCTTGCAAAGATGGATCTGGAGGATACCCTGCTAAGGATAGATAAGAGGCCTTCGACATTAACAGATGAAGAAAAGAAGTATAAAGATCAAAAGATATTAACACAATTACATCTGCATTTGTCTAATGAAATTTTGCAGGATGTGATGAAGGAGAAGACCGCCGCTACATTATGGAAGAGGCTGGAACAAATATGTATGTCAAAAATTCTAACCAGCAAGTTGCATATGAAGCAGCGTCTTTATACTTATCGTTTGGAGGAATGTGCGTCTGTGCACGAACACTTAATAGTCTTTAAAGAAATTTTCTCAAACTTGGAGGCCATGGAGGTTTAGTATGATAAGAAAGATCTAGGGTTGATTCTATTTTGTTCGTTGCCTCCGTCTTATTCAACCTTTAGAGACACGATTTTATATAGCCGCGAGACTCTCACAATTGATGAGGTTTATGATTATTTGACCTCGTATGATAAGATGAAGCATCTTATGGTTAAACTCGACTTTAAGGGAGAGAGTCTCATTGTTCGTGGGAGACAAGAATGGAATACTGATGATAATCGTGGAAGGACATAAGAACGAAATCCTCACGATAAATTTAAGGGTAGGTCGATGTCTTCTAATAGAGGTAAAACTTGTAACTTCTGCAAGAAGAAAAGACACATTAAATCTAAGTGTTATAAGCTACAAAATAAGATTAAAAAGGAGGTTGCGAATCAAAAGGGAAAACAACCAGAATATTTTGGTGAAGCTGATGTTGTAGAAGACTACAGCGATGGTAAACTTCTAGTCGCTTCTGTCAACAATTCTAAAGTGAGCGATGAGTGGATTCTTGATTCGTGCTGCACCTTCCACGTGAGTCCCAATTGGGATTGGTTTACAACTTACGAAACAGTGTCTGAAGGTGTTGTTTTGATGGGAAATAATGCTTCCTGTAAAATTGTAGGTGTTGGAATGATTAAAGTTAAGATGTTCGACGGAGTTGTCAAAACACTTAGTGACGTGCAGCATGTTCCAAAATTGAAGAGAAATTTAATTTTGTTGAGTACTCTTGATTCAAAAGGGTACAGATGCACAGCTGAAAGTGGGGTTTTGAAGCTTTCTAAGGGTTCCCTTATTGTGATGAAAGGGCAGAAAAACATTGCCAAGTTATATGTTTTGCAGGGTTCTACTGTTACTGGTGATGCAGTTGTCGCTTCCTCTTCCTTGCCAGATGATGATATTGCTAAAATTTGGCATATGCGCCTAGGGCATATGAGTGAGAATGGCATAGCAGAATTGAGAAAAAGAGGACTTCTTGATGGGTAAGGAATTTGCAAACTAAAGTTTTGTGAGCACTGCGTTTTTGGGAAGCAAAAAAGAGTTTGATTCACTAGAGGAATCCATAACACGAAGGGAACATTGGAGTATATTTATTTTGATCTGTGGGGCCATCCAGAGTGCCTTCAAGAGGTGGAGCTAATTATATGCTAACTTTTATTGATAATTTTTCCAAAAAAGTTTGGACGTTCTTCCTAAAGCAGAAAAGCGATGTGTTTTCTGCATTTAAGTCTTGGAAAACAACAAGTTCTGTGAGGACTGCATTTTTGGGAAGCAAAAGAGAGTTTGGTTCACTAGAGGAATCCATAACACGAAGAGAACATTAGAATATATTCATTTTTATCTGTGGGGGCCATCCAGACTGCCTTCGAGAGGTGGAGCTAATTATATGCTAACTTTTATTGATGATTTTTCTAGAAAAGTTTGGGTGTTCTTCTTGAAGAAAAAAAGCGATGTGTTTTTTGCATTTAAGTCTTGGAAAACTATGATTAAAAAATAGATGGGAAAACAAATAAAATATCTCCGTACAGACAATGACTTAGAATTCTGTTCTGATGAGTTTAATAAACTATGCAAGTCAGAAGGGATCGTGAGACACTTGACAGTTAGTCATACTCCATAGCAAAACGGCATTGCATAATGAATAAACAGAATAATCATGGAGAAAGTTCGATGCATGTTATCAAATGCCAACTTACCAAAGTCATTTTGGGCCGAAACAGTCTCTACTACATGTTTTTTTATCAACCGATCTCCATTCGTTGCCATTGAGAAAAAGACTCTACAAGAGATAAGGTCTGGTAATCCTACTGACTATTCTGATTTAAAAATCTTTGAGTGTCCTACGTATGCTCATGTTGATAATGGAAAATTAGAACCGAGACCTATTAAATATGTTTTTCTTGGTTATAAAGCTGGTGTAAAAGGGTATAAATTATGTTGTTCTGAAAATAGAAAAGTTGTGATTAGCAGAGATATTGTTTTTGATGAAACTACTATGCTACCTAACTTATCTCTTAAATACTTTTCCAATAAAGAAAATCAAAAGCAGATGGAGCATTAGATTAATCCAGAATCTACAATAGATAAGAACTCTTCAAGCCAATACAAAAATTCAGAATAGAGTTGTTTTTTTACCACAATACTCTATTGCCAAAACAAAACTAGAAGAGAAATTAAATCTCCAAAGAAGTATGCCGAGGCTGATCTAGTTGCTTATGCTTTAAATGTGGTGAAGATATAGATGCAAACCAAGAGCCATCTAATTATTCTGAGGCGGTTAGCTATGAAGACTAAAAAATTAGATGTTTGCTATGCAAGAGGAGATGAAATCACTCCACAAAAACAGAACATGGGATATTGTGAAACTTCCTAAAGGTAAAAAGGTTGTTCATTGTAAATGGGTTTTTAAAAAGAAAGAAGGGACTCCAAGAGTTGAAAAACACATATATAAAGCAAGGCTTGTTGTAAAGGGTTACAGTCAAATTCCAAGAGTGGACTTCACAGATATGTTCTCCCCAGTTGTGAAACATAGTTTGATTCGAGCTTTACTTGATATTGTGGCCATGAATGATTTGGAGCTTGAGTAGTTAGATGTAAAAACTGCATTTTTGCATGGAGAACTTGAGGAGGATATTTACATGCAACAACCATAGGATTTTACAGTCTCAGAAAAATAGGGCTATGTTTGCTTGCTGAAAAAGTCCCTTTATGGTTTGAAACAGTCACCAAGATAGTGGTACAAGAGGTTTGATTCCTCTATGATTTCTCATGATTTCAAAAGAAGTAGTTTTGATAGTTGTGTTTACTTTAAGAAAAACAGTGATGGTTCTTTTGTGTATATAGTCTTTTATGTTGATGACATGTTGATAGCAGCAAAAGATAAATGAGAGATAAGAAAGGTCAAAGCCCAACTAAGTGAAGAATTTAAGATAAGAGATTTGGGACCAGCAAAGAAGATACTTGGCATGGAGATTCTCAGATATAGAAAAGCAAGTAAATTGTACCTAATTCTGAAGGGGGACATTGAGAAAGTTCTTTGCAAGTTCAATATGCAGAGTGCTAAGCCTGTTAGTTTTCATTTAGCAGTCCATTTCAGACTTTCATCGGCTTTATCTCTACAATCAGATGATGAGATTGAGTACATGTCACATGTTTCATACTCTAGTGTTGTGGGATCTCTCATGTATGCTATGGTTTGTTCACGTCCAGGTTTATCATATGCAGTCAGTGTAGTTAGCAGATACATGGCAAATCCTGGTAAAGAACATTGGAAAGCAATTCATTGGATTTTAAGATACTTACGAGGTACTACTGATGTTTGCTTGTAGTTTGGAAGAACTAGAGATGGAGTCGTTGGGTATGTTGATGCTGATTTTGCTAGAGACCTTGATAGAAGAAGATCTCTTACAGGTTATGTCTTTACAATCGGAGGTTGTGCAATCAGTTGGAAAGCCACTTTGCAAACTACAGTCACTTTGTCTACCACTAAAGCTGAGTACATGGCGATTACTGAAGCTTGTAAAGAATATATTTGGTTGAAGGGACTCTTTAGTGAACTCAAATAATACCTTCAAATCAGTACAATATTTTGTGACAGTTAGAGTGTCATATTACTTACAAAAGATCAAATGTTTCATGAAAGAACAAAACACATTGATATTGGGTATCATTTTGTTCGTAATATTGTTGCTCGTGGTGATATTGTTGTAAGCAAAATTAGTACTCATGAAAATCTTGTAGATATGATGACTAAGTCACTTCCTATAACCAAGTTTGAGCATTGCTTAGACTTGATTGGTGTTTATTGTTAAAGTTAAACCCTTAAGGGGTTTTATAGAAGAGGTGAAAAACTTGTTTGTTGAGAATTCGTGTCAAGGTGGAGATTATTAGAGTTGTGTGACCCAAATTCTAAGAAATTGCTTGCAAGTCAAGCTAAACAAAAAATATCTTCTTTCTAGGAGATTTAGTATTTATGAGTATAATATATTTGACTTTGATTAGAATTAAGTTTTTTTAACCTATAAATAGATGTAGTTGAAACTCCTCTTGTAATCATTCGAATTTGACATAGTGAATTTTCTTCTCATCTACCCATGGTTTTTTCCTGAAAGAGTTTCCACATAAAAATTCCGTGTTTTTTATTTTTATTTCTATTTTCTTTGTGATATATTGTCATTACCAGCGTTCTATTTTTACAAAACCCAAACACAATAATCAAATTTCACAACCATACATATTTATATTTGGATATTACATAAATTAAAGTTTATCAGCATGTCCCGCGAAAGTATAATAGACTGACAGTTGTATAGCTAAAATTATTCTTAGCGATCTTAATAAATTATCGACTTTTGAAGACCCACCTGATCATGCTAATTCTTTGTTCGAAGAAAATGCTCATCAACAAGTGGTTAATATAAGCTTCCATCAGCCTTATTGTAGGCAGTTGTTTTCTATAAATAAATAAAAAAGGTTATCGGACCCGCTATTACAGCTAAACTTTCCCCCAAAAGACGGATTCCTTCATTGGTTTCAGGATGGAAGATAAGCAACTTGCTTTAAATATACTCATATAAAGACATTAGATATGCTCCAAATTCTTGATTCTATCATGCAATTTAAAAATTCCATCCATAATTTATAAGATATTAATAATATTAAAGATAATTTAGGTTCGAATAAAATTGTAAAAAATAATAATTAATAATTAAATACATATAAAAATTGAATTAATAGATATTAATTGGCCAACAAATAATTTTAATAGTTTTATTTATAAAAAAAAATATTGTATTAATTCCACAAGTAGAATTAAAAAATTACTATTGTCTCATTTATTTTATATACATTTTTATTTGGGATAAATATATATTTTTTGTCCCTGAACTTGCAATTAGGTTCACTTTGGTATCTCTATTTTTTTGTCCACTTTGGTACTTATACTTGACGACTAGGTCCATTTTGGTCCCTTAACTTGAATAATAAAAAAGTTTGATGGCCGTGCCACATCATCATTTGAAAATTAAATAATTTCAGAGTGTCACATTTAGTACTTTAATAACCAGACCGGTGGTTGAACAAATCAAACCACTTGTTCTCAATTCAACCAGTTTGATCTGTTCGGACATTGGACCAACAATAATTAATTAATTAATTAAAAATTTATAAAAAAAATTAAGCTAATTCAACTTGTTCAACTATCGACTTTTGTCTTGGTTTTCGATTTTGGTACCCCTTTGTCCAACTTGTTATATCAACCAGTTCTCGATCCGTCTAATCCAGTCATGTTCCAGTAACACTGGTCATATAATCAAATATTGACAAAATCTAAATTCATGGATAAAAATGAATTTACTTGCCAAGCTCAAGGACTAAAATGGATCAGAGAAAAGTATATTTATCAAAACGAACCTAATTTCTAAGTTGAAAAGCAAAAATTTATATTATTCTTATTTATGTCTAATATTTTAATATGCTCAATTGAACACTTATCATCATCATAATACTACATATGAAGTCTAAAAACTCGGTTTACGAAATATCTTTCTTTAATTTTAATTAGTAAATGCATTTCCCTAATTGTTCATAAGAAAAATCATATTCCAAATGCCAATATAACGAGGATGCTATCATAGGCCCCCCCGCAACCTAAGATAACGTATGTCACGACCAGAGCATCTAAGCTAAGAATAATAGCCAGCTTGGTAGGACCTACTGCCACGTGTCCCATCTTCATTCTTTAGATTATTAACGTATGCCTTATTTTTTAATACGAAAAATAAACCCAATAAAAATAAAAACAGAATCAACGAGATACGTGTTTACGATAATGCCCTTGTCGTGTATAATGGTTTAATTTCATCAGACGTCCCCCGAAGTTCCAAACTATACTTGGGCTTAGATTCTAAATTAATTTTTAAACTTCAAAATGTTTAAAGCAAATTCTCTAAATATCAATATAATATAAATTAAGTCCTTCAATCACTATGATGCAAGCTTGAGTGCTAAATAGACTTGTCCATGAACCGGATCACCAAAAAGTTCACCCAAAAAGTGAAAGAGCTTGGAAAAATATAGACTCAAAAAATGAGCTTCGATAGGCATTGGGTAAGATTTTTTACCAGGGCCCAGCCCAAATTTGCAAAAAAATAAAAAAAGTGCTATTTTTTTACTGTTTTGCTATCATTTTACTGTTATTGTTTAGATATTGTATAATTCTTATTTTATTATTAATTTTGCTACTATTGTAGAGATATTTGCTTGTTAAGTTGCACTTATCTTAGTATTATTTAAGTATATATATATTTAAAATCATTTATAAGGAAACATTTATTTTAACGTTTTTAGTGTATTTGATGTATTATATTTTTTTAATTTATTTTTATATAAAAATAATAATATAAAAAATTTTAAAATAGAAGGGCCGAGCCAAGTTCAAGTTTTAGCATTTTTATCCAAGCCTATATTAAGAAAATCTAAGCCCAATTTTCGGGTTAGGCCAAGGCCTAAAAAATGGGCCTAATTTTTTTACTTGGCCCGGCCCATAGACAACTCTAGTACTAAATGCTAGTTTGAATTTAACATAGAATATATTTAAAACACGTAGACGTGTTATTTATTACATAAATAACTTAGATATAATATAAAGAACGGTGGCATTAATATTTACAATTTTTTAAACATGTTAATTCTAAATTGTTCATACCATAGATACAAATATGTTTATGATTTGGTCCACATGTTTTAAATAAGGTTAATAAATTATTTGGTATTTGAAAATTTTTTGTCCCAATTTGATACTTAAACTTGACTTCAATGTTCACTTTGGTACATGGATTTTTTCAATTTGATACTTAAATTTTCCTTTTGTCTTAGCTAGATACTTGAATTTGGCTTCGATATTTATTTGGCACCCTACCTTTTTTTTTGTCCCAATTAAGTACCTAGGTCTTTTTACTAAAACACACGTGTCAAACGTTCATTGGGTCACATGAAATCATTTGGTATCGTCTAGGCACCAAATTGAATATTGAAGATAAATTTAAGAATAAAATGATATAATTAACCTTTTAAATATGATAGCCCGCAAATCTGAGCTAAAATTTAGCGTTCAATTTGATGCATAGCCATAGACTAACACAAAGACTTTGAGGATTTAATTAAGATATTTTGAAGTTCAGGGACTAATATATAATTTAGATCAAACTACTAAGGACATTTAATGAAATTAACCCATATATTTGTATTTATTTCCTATAAATGCAATTGCGTCCCCGCCCATTTTTGTTTATTCATTCCTATATTCGAGCTCTGTATAGATTCTTCTAGTTCCGACCAAAAAACAATTGCTCATCTTTCCTTCAGAGAATATTTGTTTTGAGTGAAAAAAAAAATGTTGGGAGTATTCAGCGGAGCGATAGTGTCCCCGCCGGACGAGCTGGTGGCGGCCGGTTGCAGGACGCCGTCGCCTAAGATAACGGCGGACGCTCTTGTGAAACGGTTCATCGAGGCAAACCCCTCCACCGTGTCCTTGCAGATCGGAGATCATGTCCAATTCGCGTATTCTCACCGTAACGAGTCTGCTTTACTTCCCAGGTAAAAAATATCAATCACGTTGGATCTTAACCATTGGATCATTTGATGATCGATAAGGCTAAGAAACCGTCGTGATTTTAATTTATTTCATATGTTTAAGTGAGATTAAGAGCAAAATTATCCGAATTTAAAATTTTCATCTCTAGCTTCTTAAGTTGATCAAAACAGTGGTCAACTGTTTCAATTAAAATTTCATAATTTACAATATAAATTTACGCAAATAATTACTAATAAAATTTTGTTCATATAAAATTTTCATCTATAGCTTCTGAAGTTGATCTAAAGCTTCGTAATCCCTGAAGATTTTTTAAAGGAACTGAGAAATTAATTTAATTAATCGGAGGCTGACGATTGTTTTCTAGATGAACAAATAGAAAATTATAAGTATTACGTAATACTTGACGTTCAATTTATTCTGTTTTTAAAATAGATTCAACACCCAATTATATGCTTGACATTAAAATTTTAGCACTTTTCCATAAAATTTGTAATAAATAATTTTTTAAATATTTTTGTATGAACTTAAATTTGAATTGACGTCACGTAATAGATGTTAAAAAAATAATTTTGATATATATAATATTATATTTATTTAAAAATAAAATTAATTTCATTTAGATATTTTAAAAAATATTAAAATATTATATTGTTTTTTATAAATATTTTTAAAATATATATTTAAAACCTACTGTTATTTAGTTAAACTTTCATCATTTAGTTAAATTTTGCACATCACACCCATTAAATAGATTATTTTAATAATTTTATATAAATTATTAAGAGAGATTAATATTATCGTAATAATATTTTTATTTGTAATATATATATATATATATATTAGAATTTTTTTCAATTAAGTTGGTAATAGATTAACTCAAATCGTATCTTTAAGTGAAAGATTGATTTATGTTATAGATTTATAAATTTAAATTTAAAAACTTATTAAAATATAATTCAAAAGATTTGGAAAAAAAGGTTAAAAATTAAAACTTATTTATGTGTGCACAAATATTTAAGTTTTTTAAGTTTTAAAATAATACAATTTAAAAGATTTTCTATTAGTTCAACATATATAAATTTATAATAACTAGAATAGAAACATTACAAGTGTTGATTTGAATAAAGAATTTTGTAGGTAGAATAGTAGTTTAGATATTTTCCAATTGAATTGGTGTTTATTTGACTTGTGATACCGATTCAATTAGTAGAGACAAATTTGAGTGTTTAAATAGAAATTTTGTCATATAAGTTACTATTAAATGATTAAATTAAAATTAATTTATGGTAAAATTGTATTTTAACCTCCAAAATGAAGAAAATTATGTTTAATCCCTTAAAAATGATAAAATCATAAATTAATACATTGTAAAATTATGCTTTGATATCTAAAAAATTTATTATCCAATTTTGGCCTATTAAAAAAAATATGTGAATTTGCCCATGTCAACTAGGAACTGAAAATTAAAGTAGATATAAAAGAAGAGAGAAAAAAGGGGTAAAAATATCGAGAGGCACTTGTACAAGGAATTGAATTGTATTTTGCTCTTTTCACTAAAAAGATGAGCAAATTAACCATTGTATGATAGAAAAAAAGGTACAAATTGGTCATTTTGTTAAATATTTTATTTGTATTTGTTGTAAGTGATGGTTTGATTTTTTTCAAAATAAAATTATGTAAGTAAGATAGATTAAAGGATAAATAGGATTAAAAAAATTATGTTTTCATTTTCCCATTTATTCAATTTTTTTAATATATCATGTTGAATTTTACGTTTTCTAAAATAAAAATAAATTTCATCTTGGGTATTATTTTTCACATCATCATTTAATTGTGGATTTTTAACAAAAAAAATTTATTTTTAAATTATTTTTAAAGTATAGAGATTAATTAATTAACTTTTATTTATACTAATAAAATATCAACAAATTATAGTGAACAAAAAATTCATTTTAGTGGAAGTCCTTTTTCCGTAACACTACAGACTCAGATGACACAATCACATCTATATTTGTTTTGCGGACCACAGAACCAGATAACTCGGTCCAACGTAAAGTCATAATGATTTTTCATTTTCATTGGTGGGTAGGGAGGGGTCCGGGGATTGGTTTACGTGTGGCCATATTTTGATGACATTGAAATACGGACTTTCAAAATAGGATTTTTTAGATTTAATTTCAACCATACACGTGTCTAACATCCAGGACATCTGATTGTAACTTATGAGTATAGTCACCACTAGTACTAGTGGATGGCCAGATGATTTTGTACATAAAATTGCTATTTCTTTATTATATGATATTGATGGGAATAAATTTTGGATTAGTGTTATAAATTAAAATTATTTCAATTTAATTTATATTTTAAAAAAAATCAATAAATAATTTGATATATGATTAGATTGAACTCATGACATTTGATTAATAAAATTTTAATTTTATCATTTAATCAAAATTTTATTTTAAAATAATTTATACATTTTAATTCTATTTATACGCTTTATTACCTCCACCAATAATAGTCGATTTAATATTTTTAAAATATTTACTTATTTAAATTTTATTTTATTCACAATATAATTTAATTTTTTATTTAATATCATACATATTACATGTGTTGTTATTAATTAGTTTCAAATTATACATTATTTTTAAACGGCATAATAAATTTTTTGGTCCTCCAATTTTATAAAAAAAATTATTTTAACCCTCCATTTAATTTTTCACCTCTTTTAGCTCTTAAATTTATATTTTGTCAAATCACCCTAAAATAGATAGAAAAGTTAACATTTGTTAACTTTGCTGATGTGTCATATATGTGGATTACCAAATAGATGACACATTAACATTTAATTAATTTAAAAAAAAAGTTTTTATAAATTTTTTTAAATTTTAAAATTTTAAAAAAGTAATTAAATACTGACATATCATCCAAATGTATGTAACATCAACAAAGTTAAAGAAAATTAATTTTTTCATTTTTTTGAGTGATTTGATTAAAAAAAAATCAGTTTAAGAGTTAAAAAAGGTGAAAAATTAAATATAAAGCTAAAATAATTGTTTTGTATAATTGGAGGACCAAATAAATCATTATGCCTTTTTAAATATACCTCTATATTTTAAATATGCTGGTTTAGGGTTTATTTTATATTATTATATATAAAGTTGTTTTTTCTTTTTCAAATTTCTTGCATGGCAATGACCTGTGGTGGGTGGGGGTAATAAATTAATCTGGATAGCATAAAGGATAAGGTTGCCTAAATAGGATTGGGACCCTCGTGGTGGACAGTGATTTGAGGCCGAAAGGGCAGTGATATGCTTGTTAGGTTATTGAAAAGGAGAAATTATTTAGGTTCTATTTTTAATAATTTAATGATATTTTAGTAATTTTTGTACGTTATTTATATATAATTTTAGCATTTTTTACTATTTTGAACTTGAAATTTTTAATTTGAATTCTAAATCCGAACTTAAATATGGAATCCTAAACCCGAATTTTAAATTCAAAACATAAAATCCTAAAATAACCTTAGAGTTTCAAGTTTAGGTTCGAGGTTTATATTTGGAGTTTTGAATTTCAAGTTTGAGATTTAGGGTTCGGGATTCAAAAAAAGCAACAACATTGTGTATGAATAACATGAATAAAATTGTTGAAATATGATTAAATAATTGGAAAGGAACCATGAAAGATATGGTAGAAATGATTTATAAAATAAATTTTCATTGAGAAATAATGGTTAAGTTTTAACATAATAATAAATTATATTTAATTATGAATTTCATCTTTTTATTTTATAGAAAAAGTGAGAATTTTAGTTTTTTAATTTTTCGGACAAGTTAGTTTTCTTTTAATTTTAATATGTTAGAATTCAATTATTTTATTTTATAAAAAGTGAGAAATTGGTCTAATTATCAGTAATATATGAATTTGAACTTCTAACTTTTATTAATTTATTAAGTATAAATTATTAAATTGTTGATTTTTAAGTAAATAATTTTATGATGAAATTTAAGTGTTTTATCCAATGGGACTAACCTTTTCAATTTCATAAAATACGTTAATGGCAGGTCATTCGCGGTGAAAGATGAAATATTCTGCATGTTTGAGGGGGCACTTGATAACTTAGGGAGTTTAAAGCAGCAATATGGACTTGGTAAGTCAGCAACAGAGGTGGTGTTGGTGATAGAAGCTTACAAGGCTCTTCGTGACAGAGCACCTTACCCTCCCAGCCATATGGTTGCCCATCTGAATGGATCCTTTTCTTTCATTGTCTTTGACAACTCCACCTCCACCTTGTTTGTGGCTTCTGTAAGTTCAATTACTCTCTCTCCTTAATCTTTAGATGTTGTTTTAAACCTATCAATTTTGATCTAAATTAAAAAAAAAAATAGATACACTCAAATTTATATAGATTTTACTTAATTTGACAACAATCCAAACTTTTTTAACCCAAATTTAGATTAGGGGTGGAGACAAAAAATTGTTTTAAATGCCCATTGTCTTTATCCGTGTTCTAGATTAATTTAATCATAGACTTGAAGTAATTAGAACATTTAATGACTCGTACGTGTAATGACCTGGTTTGAAACTTTAAAACCTCAAACAAGTAGTTTGAACTAGACTTGTCCATGCGGCCCGGCTCGAAGGCCCGCCCGAAATATGGGAGGGTTCGGGTAAAAATATAGGCCCGAAATATGGGCTTGGGCAAAAAAATGAGGTCCGTTTAAAAAACGGGCCAGGCCTCGGGCACCATTTTTTTGGCCCGGGCCCAGCCTGGCCCAGCCCAAATATAATAAATATATATTTTTATTTTTATTTTTTAATTTTAAAATACTTTAAAAATACTTTTTAATTTTTTTATTTTTAAAATAATTTTTTAATGTTTATTTTAAAAATGGGCCGGGCTGGCATGGGCTTATGATATTTTTCCCGGGCCGGGCCTGGGCAAAATTTCGGGCCGGGCTCGGGCCTAGGAGGCGGGCCAAAATTTTTTCTGGGCCCGGCCTGAACCCGACCCGACCTGAACCCGACCCGGCCTGGCCCATGGACAGGTCTAGTTTGAACTTGATTTTAAAATTTACCTAAATCCTAAAGATGATTGAATTTCAAATTGTTTGAAAAAAAATGATCTAATAATTTTTAATATCTTGTTGAAGAGAGTTTGACTCTTTTTCAAAATAATTTTCGAAGTGTTGTCCGTTTGGAGTTAGTAGACCTTTAAATGAGCTATTATTGTCCTCAGGTCGAGTTGAGATTTTATCTCTCGACTCTATAGAGAGTTCGAGCTAAAGGTGAGGTTCATAGAGTAGGAGCATTTTGTCGGATCGGATCATGCAAGGCGCATGGTCACCTACCAATAGGATCCAAGAAAGCGCTCTTGTTTTATAAACCCCACCTTTGGCACTTAGACTCTCAATAGAGTTACTCTTAGCTCAAAGATAATACTAACTGATTGAAAGATTTGTTGATTTTGGACAAACAACAATTTAAATTTTTTTTCTAAAAAAAGTCCTCCTCCTAAATCCGTTGACAAGTTGGATATTAATTTGAGAAATGTTTGGGGGTGGGATGATATTGGCAGGATCAAGTTGGTAAGGTTCCTCTTTACTGGGGAATCACGGCTGACGGACATGTGGCCTTTGCTGATAATGTTGATTTGCTGAAAGGTGCCTGTGGCAAATCTCTTGCTTCTTTCCCTCAAGGTGGCTCCCCTAAAACCTTTTTTTTTTCATTTACAGTGAATTTGACATTCACTAATTAAGTTCATTTTTCCACAGGCTGTTTCTTCTCCACAGCAGTTGGAGAACTAATGAGCTATGAAAACCCTAAGAACAAAATCACTGCTGTTCCTGCAGAAGACGAGGAGATGTGGGGTGCTACATATAAGGTAACATGATTTTTTATATATACATATATTGTCTCGAGTTTAGGTTTTCATGAAATACTTGTGTTTGATGCATTAATATTGAAGTATGACTTTCAAAAATACTTAAAATTATATATATAAAAAATTAAAATATTTTGATTATATCTATCTCAGACAGATACTTATATCCGATACTTATATTTAAATATAAATAACAAAAAGTTGGTCCCAAAATTTATGGTTTACATAGGAATATGGTACATGTGATACCAACAGAAATTGGTTCACCAAAAAGGTGGTTTAAAGGTTGAACAAAAAAAAGGAAAAAGAAGAAAAAAAGGTGGTTTAAACTTTAAAGCTTCTTATCTTTTGTTGGTAGCAGAAGAAGAATGGTACCCTATGAATAAAAGTAAAGAGGCCACTAAAATTTACTTTATTTGCATCATTATATGCATCACATATATTCCTACGTAAAGGAACCTTTAGTAATGAATTTAGTAATTTTTTTCTCCTTATTAATATTTTTATCTATATTAAATTTGAAATTTAATAATTTTTTTAAAAATTAATCTTTAAACTTGAATTTCATTAAAGTATGTTGTGGCATTGAGAGTGTATCACCTCATTTCTTGATTTTTAAAATAATTAGTTTCTACAATTATTAATTTACTGGCATAAGCAAGTAATTTTAAGATTGTGGTGAAAAATAGTTAGCAACTTGTTTTCAAATAACAAAATGGTAAAGTATCATGGAGATCTCTCTATTATGTAGGGGTGTTCATTTGGTTAACCGACTGGTTAATCGACCCGAAATAGCATTAACCGACCTTTCAAAATTTTTAACCGTTAACCGAATTGAAATTTTTTCAAAAAAATTAACCGAACCGAAAATTTTTCGATTAATTCGGTCGGTTAACCGAATTAACCGAAAATTATACGTTTTTTATTTTTGGTTAAAAATTAGCCGAATTAACCAAATTAATCGAATTACCCGAATTACCCGAATTACCCGAATTAACCTAATTGAATCATACATAATTAAATTATTTTTAGACTTTTATACTTTAGTTTTAGTTTTAGTTTTAGATTTTTATTTTTATTTATTAAATTATTTGTAATTTTATGATTGGGTTGGGTTGTGTAATTGGGTTGGATAATTAGGTTGGATTGAATACTTGGGTTTGGATTGGGTTTAGGTGAATAGTGGGCCTATTTATATATTATAATTTTATTTATTAATATTTTTGGTTAAATCGAAAAAATTCGGTTAACCGACCGGTTTCGAACCGAATTAACCGTTAACCGAAAAATTAAAAAAATAATTAACTGACCCCCGACCCAAAAAATTCGGTTAACCGACCGATTAACCGAATTCGGTTGGTTAACCGAATTCGGTTGGTTAACCGAATTTTTTCAGTTTTACCCGAATTTTGCACACCCTACTATTATGAGGTGAATTGTATTTTATACTTTTTATTAGTCTTTGAACGTTAGATCAAAGAGTAAATTGACTTTTTTGTTAAAAAATTTATCCATTTGTACTGTTAGAAAGTGACATGACTGACGGAATAATCAAACAATGACACGCGGCGTGTCATGTGTACTTTATGCTGAAGTACAAAGATTAGTTTTTAACAATAAAAATGGATGAAAACTTTAGTAAAATTGACCAATTTACTTTTTGATCTAACGTAAATGGGACAAAGGCACGTGAGGTGTCATGTATATATCAAGCTGGCGTAAAAGGACCAACTTTTAATGGTGCAAATGGATGAAATTAATGTTGTGTGTTGGATTGTAAATTGCAGGTGGAAGGGCCAACAGTTGCAGGCACCGAGTCTCCTATGCTCAGTTTCTAAATCCATGTGAGAAATGGTAGTAACTCTGTTTGTAACATATATATATATATATATAGGTTTTGATCTTCTGTACAGCTCTAACTTGTAGTGTAATACAAGTTTGAGGGTCCTAAATTTGATATAGACCTTATTAAATAAGAAGACTACAAAAGGACTTCATTTTCTACATTGTGGATCTAATTTTCTTTTTGATGGAAAAAAATATATTATATCACTTTGTTGTTCTTTTTTTTTCTTTAGCCCAATATCTTATTTTATAGAAAAGGTCAAATATATTATAATTATTAACGAATAATCGTGTTGTATAGACGTAATTTTTGTATGTCAAGTTATCATATAAAACAATATAACCTTATAAAAAGATATCTCATTAAAAGATACATTGTTATAAAAAAAGTTACGACAAGATACATTTATTTAGTATTTATATAAAAAAATTTTTCGTTGGTTAAATTTTCACAATTCTGTTTGGACTGTTGAAGGTTTTGTTTTATCTTGGAAATATATTAAAGCTTTAAGTAAAGTGTTTTATTTACCTCAAAAACATTATATTTTACTAATATTATATTTACTTTTCTTATTCGCATATTAAATTAATTGTGCATATTAATTTAAATTTAATAATAATGTGAGTGATGCAATAATAATTAACAACATGATAAGTAGTCTAATATTAGTATAAATATATACCAGTATGATACGGTTTGAAAAAAATATATGGGTGTTGGTCATCTAATGTTCAAAACTCTAAAAATTATTTTTTTAACAAAAAAAACAGTGGCACCGACCATCTAGTCCCATAATATAATTTTACTGTTCATTTCAGGTTATTTATATGATTGTTTTTGAATTAAAGTCATTTACGTAATTAGTTTTTTTAGGTTATTTGGATAAAATAGCCTAACTCTACTATATTTATTCCTACAAATACAAAAAAAAATCACCTTATTCAAATTGGATCGAGCTAAACTTACTGAAGCCTAGTTTAGAAATGGTTCTTAAAAGGAGGAGAAACTAAAATTTTCAACTTTTGAAAAATGTGCTTTTGAGCCAATTTTTAATTTTGTTTGGAAGAATACTTCGGGGACAAAAAATACTTTTAAGAAGCGTTCCTAATCTAACCCGACGGATAGATTAATTCTTGAAAAAAATTTATAAAAAATTATTTCCTTTGTATTTTATAAAGAAATAAGTTTTATACTCTTTTTCCCTTTTTGAGGGAAAATACACATCCCTTGATAGTAAAGGATGTTTTAGCCTTTTAGGCTTTTGTCCAGGCACAAAGATGAACCCATCAAATTTTAGGGCCATAGGAAAAAAAATGTTTCAATTTGGTCTTATAAAATTCTCAAAACAAAAACCCATCAAGGCTTTGGGCATTTGCAGTTTTCTTTTTCTTTTTCTTTTTTTCTCCAATGACAGTACTTTGGTCATCTTCTTCAATTTCACCACCACTTCCCTCCCTTCAACCTCCAATACCCTCCACAATCACCTCAAAATGCTCAATCTCCAATCCCTATATCCCCAAAACCTTTAGACTAGGCTTCCCATATTTGACCCATCAACCCCTTTGCTGTTCTTACTCCACTTCTCAATCAGAACCTTCTACTTCTCCTTCCACTGGGGTTTTCATCAAAGGTTTAACAAAAAAGTTTCATGATTTGTGTATTTTTTTTGGATTTTTGGTTGTAATCATTTCATGCAGCTAACCTGTTTGTGTTTTTGTCTGCCTACATTTTTGTTATCTTAGGATTGCCTCAGTCAACAGCTGAAGGACGTCTCAAGAAAGTGTTTTCACAGTTTGGGGAGGTTAAACAAGGTGAAAACTTGTTAATTTCTTAAGAATGGTACTTAATTTGAATCATTTGATGTTCATCCATGGAATAGTTCTAAATTCTAGGAAAGGTGGTGTTTTTTTTTTCTATCTAATTAAGATTCTTGAAATATATTTTTGAATAGACTCATGTCCTTGAGACAGATTGTTGCTATGTTAGTCCATACATTTCCAGACATGGATATGGGGTACGATCTTCCAAATATATGGACAAACTTAGAAAAAAATTTAACATATTCATGTTGAATACGGACCCTTATCCAACACTCACCCTCGAGTCAAAGTGACATAGGATTATTTTGTAGTAGATATTGCTTGAATAAAATGTTATTTATGGAGAAGAACTAGTGGCAAAAGAATTTAGTATAGGCATAAAGCATAATTTTGTTCCTGAATGTGACAGTTTTCCCATTTTAATCCTTGAATTCTTTTTATTTGTATTAGTCTTGGAACTTCTGAACTTTTTCCAATCTGATCCCTAAATTTGGATTTCATTAAAAGGATAACGTGACACTTTGAGATTGTACTAGATCATCACATGGAAGCTTTAAATTTTTTGTAAAATCTACATAAAGTACAAAAATGTATTCATAATATCAAAATGTCACGTCATTATACCTTAATAGGATCCAAGTTCAAAGACCAAATTGAGAAAAGTTATTAAGTTTTGAGCCTAATGCAGACAGAAAAAGTTCATGGACCAAGGTGGTAAAGGTTGCCAAGTTCAGGGACTAAATGTTAAGCATTGTTATTTTCATCCAGATGGTGATGAACTTCAGGTTCTTTTATATCGTGGCTCTCTCTTCAATTGTTTTGTATGATATTGCAGTCCATGTTGTGAGGGAAAGAGTATCCAAGCAGTCTCTAGGATCCGCTTTCGTTTGGTTTGATAACGAAGAGTCTGTGCAACTAGCCGTTAACGAGTTGAATGGGAAGGTAGCATTTCTGGCAATTATGGTGACACTCATCTCATGGTTCCCTCCCCCATCTCACATTCATCACTACCGAATTGTTTAGTTTTTCGATGGCAGGTTCGTTTCAGTTAAAATTGCTGTTCCTGGATTGTCGAAGAAACGGGGAAGGACAACACAGTACAAGTTCTAAACTTTCGATGGATCATTTTGTGCCGACAAAATAGCAAAATGGCCTTGATTTATTGACAGATATGGATAGCATCGGCAGGTAAGAAGTGCTCAAGGAGGTGATATGCAGTATTTACCATTCTGAACACTTGAAGTTTTAGTGTACAGATTACACAAATGCAAAAGAGTAGGGTTGGATTAGGGGGCTAAATGTTGCATTAGGGTATGCTCGATTTATTTCGGGTTATTTTCATATATTTGAAAGATCATATAGCAATCTCGTATCTGTTTATCTGTCCGAAATAGGTGTCGGACACGAGTATTATACGAGTAAAAAAGCCCGGGGTAATATAACCCTAAAGCAAGGAGAGTTAAATGTTAAATCCTATATCATGACTTTCCATTGTAGAGATAGTTTGTGTAGTACTTCCATTTTCTTTTTCATAATTTCATATCTGAGTTACCTTTTATAATTCCAAATATTTCTTATAATTACTTTTTAATTTATGGTAAGGAAAATTTTTCATTTTTGTCATGGGAATTTTATCATAGTAAATTAGGTTATTTATTATAATTTATAAGGTTAAAATATGTTTTTATTGCTTTATGTTCTTTCCTTTTCTGTCTTTTGTCCCTTTCTTATCACCTATTCTTGATTCGATGAATTTGTCCAGTTTAATTAAATAAATTATTTAAAAAATCATAAAAATTATTACAAAAATACAAAAACATGTTCAACCGCGAGTTAATTAATCTAATGCTTTTTTTTTCGGATTAGTACCTCAATCGATTTCCGTTTCGATCTGGTTTTAAAAATCATGGTGTTGACTCAGCCTCTTGACGATGGATGGAGTGTCCTGGTAGGTTGGGTTCAGTGATTTAACCTGTGGTTGGGGATTTGTTGTTTGCTTTGCATTTTCATTGTAAGCTTGGTTACAATTGGACTGTTCTTGTAATGTTCTATGCTGGCTTTGGCTACCAATATTATGCGCCTACGCATAAATCATCCTATTTTGGGTAGCTTGCTCAGCTCAACTTGGCCTGACCTAGGCAAAAAATTCTGGTAAAATCACCTCTCTAGTCCTCAATTTCGAATTTGCCCATTGTTAGCTTATAATTTATTAGTTTTATTATATTTTTCTAAATTGAGTTAATGTCATTTACTCGTAAACCGAACAAAACTCGTTTAAGCATTTTATTTACTTTTTTTTAAAGAATAAATTACAACTATAATTACAACCAATGCAATCGAAATAACTACAATTATTGTTTATTATTATAATGAATTATTAGTCAAATAATCAGAACTCTAAAATAATTCATACATGATGAAACTTTTAACTTAAAACATCAAAGTTCCATATTATTATTATGAAAAGTTATTTGATACTCTACAAGTAAGATTTAAATGGTGATACGTGTCATAGTAAAAAAAACATGTGAAAATTTTTAGGGTAAATTGCACTTAAGGTCATTAGATTATTAGTAAGTTTACATTTCAGTTATTCTAAGTTACAAAATGATTATTGAAGTATTCAAAAGTTTTCATTTAAGTCAATAGGCTGTTAAAATCACTGTTAAAACTGCTTGTACCAATCGAAAGCTTTCATTCCCTTCCTTTTATGTAGTTAAGTTTTTTTTTTCATGAAACAACTTTGAACATCATGAATCTACGAATCAAAATCCAAATAATTTTTTTCTCCAATTTTCAACACTAACCTTTAGATCGATTTGGATATAAGACATGCCTTGTTACTCGTTTATGTTATTGATTCGTCGCACCAATCTTCAAATCCTCGCTTGGAGCTCGCTAACCAAATTTTAAAATAAAACTTAAAGCTCAATGACTTAAATAAAAACTTTTGAATAGTTTAGCGACTTAAATGAAAACTTGTGAATAATTTAGTAATCATTTCGTAATTTTTTGAAGTTGAGTAATCAAAAGGTAAACTTAATAATAATTTAATAAACTTATATTTTCCCAAAAGGTAAATTAATCATTGTATATTAGATCAAATAATAAATTAATCTTTTTTATTAAAAATTTTATTTATTTTTATTTTTAAAAACTGACTTTAACTGATGTAATAACTAAATAACTCACGTGTATCTCATTTTATGTGTAGAAGGGAAAAATTGCAATTTGATTTATAATATAAAGCGGGGATAAAGAGCTTTATAAGTTAGGTAGAATTGTTCTATTTCACCCACGTGTTTCCAACTAACCAAGCATCACCGTTGATTCAGTTCTTACCGGTATTTTCACCGAATCCCATGAAAACGACCTAGTAAAACCTTCTCCATACCGCCACGTGTTCTCATTTGATTGCCTCTTTTTTTTGTTCCGAATATATACACAAATGAAATAAATTTGAAAAAAAAGAGTTCTTTTGTTTTTTGTTTTTGCTGTTTATCGTTTCTCCCTTCTGGACTGTTGTTCCCTGGTGATTGAAAAACAAGCCACAATGCAACCGATAAATTCGGTGTTGGTGGCGAGGATGCTGTCGAGGACGGCGGCGGCGACGGAATCCGTCAACGGATTGGAATCCGTCGGGGGAGGTTTGCCGTTCGGATCTCTATGGTGGTTCATATACGCCGGCTTTTCTTGTTTTTTCGTACTCTTTGCGGGGATGATGTCGGGTCTCACTCTCGGACTCATGTCCCTCGGTCTCGTCGAGCTCGAGATTCTACAAAGAAGCGGCACTTCCACTGAGAAAAAACAAGCTGGTAGAAGGCATTACTTTTTTTTTTAATTTGAAAATGATGTGACGGTTCCGTTTTGAAGTTTTGATTATTATTAGATTGGATTTGAGATCTTGTTGTTGTTGATGATGATGATGATGTTTTTAGCTGCTATTTTGCCGGTGGTTCAAAAACAGCATCAGCTTTTGGTGACTTTGCTTCTTTGCAATGCTGTTGCTATGGAGGTAAAAACTGATTTAACGACTTTTTTAGTTTAATTAAATAAGAATTTAAGTCGAATTATGACTTTTTTTGTTAATTTATTTCATTCTCTGATGCAATAGTATTTGATTAAAAAAAAGTTGTCTAATACGAAGGATTAGATGTTTTAAATCACAAAGTGAATTTTTGAGTTGATAATTAAGGTTAATGTCGTTGCTTTACGTGCAAGTTAGACAAACTTTGCATGTGGACTCCATCAACCCATGTGATAATAAACAAGGGCGTGATTGAATGGAAAGGTTTTAACAGTAAAAAAATATAATTATAGCAATAATAGCTGCCGATGGGAACAGAAATGAACAGGGGAGAAAAACGAAATGGCAAAGATGGCATCTGTGATGACTGATGTGTAACACTGAGAGTTAATGGTGTCAGGCTAAGTTAATATTAAATGGGTTTAATCGTGGGATTCGGCATTTAGGTTAAATTTTATAATAAAAAGAAGGAAGTCCAAAATTTAGGTTTAATCCAAAATTTTTAATCCAAAGTTTGAGCCAAAGTTCTTATTTTTTAATCCAAAATTTCAGTTTCCAGTTCTTTTGTCAGTTCAAATCGGTTTTTACAATGTAGTTATATTATATTGGTTGAATCGTGGGATCAGTCGATTTCCGGTTCAACCAGTTAAATCCGATTCAACGAGATTGCCCACCGCCACCATGTACTTTTTGCTTGAATTTGGTTGTAAGAATGGGATTGGTTTAGCCTAAAGTTGTTAAGAATTGGTAGTTGGTTCTTTCTCTAATGTTGATATTTAACTGATGGACCTTAGTAATTAGCTTGTTAGAAACATATAATTGTTGTTTTATTTATGCTTCCAACGGGGGTTGATGCTAGGAAATGATAATGAAGATGTTCTATGAGTAGCTATTACATTCACTGATAATGTTCAAGAGATGGTTGACTTTCATTGACAGCTTTGATATTTCCATTTTGCAGGCCCTTCCTATATACCTGGATAAGCTTTTCAATGAGTATGTTGCTATCATACTTTCAGTGACCTCTGTTCTAGCTTTTGGTGAGGTAGGCTCTTCTAACTTTTGTACTACATTAATTTGGCATCAATCCGTGAATCCTTGACTATGACTGTTCCTTTTAACTTTTTAAGGTTATACCACAAGCACTTTGCACCAGATATGGGCTTGCTATTGGTGCAAATTTATCAGGACTGGTGCGGGTCTTAATGATTCTTTGCTTTCCAATAGCTTATCCCGTTGGAAAGGTATGATAGGTTTGCACTCTGTTAACTCCCTACTGTAGAAACTTTATTATACACTAGACTTGAGTATTATGTAGTTTCTTAGAAATCACGGAGCGGATCGATGCAAAATCCATGCAACAGCTTGGGTTTTGCGGAAGGAAAGAGAGAAAGGAAAAAAAAAAGTTGAGTTTGAACATAGTATCTATAAGAGTTGATTTGTCTTCTCATTTGTGTATGTTTTCCAGGTTCTGGATTGGATGTTGGGGCATAATGAAGCACTATTTAGGCGGGCTCAACTAAAAGCTCTTGTCTCCATCCACAGCCAGGAGGTAAATACAATATGATACTGAAGAAATTTTCCATTGCATTCCATGTCTCTTTCTTCATATCATGATGTAGATTGTTTCTTGAACTAATTATTTAGGCTGGAAAGGGAGGTGAGCTCACTCATGATGAGACCACAATTATTAGTGGAGCACTAGATTTGACTGAAAAGGTATGCACCTCAATGAAACTAATGTCATTGATGGCCATATGTAATATTGATGACAAAATTAACTAACATAGAATTTTCATGCTAATGCCTGGGATCTGTTTGAATCAATTTCAGCATCTTTTAACTTTTTGGTCCCTGTTTTGTTGTAATTATTTGGACAGACGGCTGAGGAGGCTATGACACCTATAGAATCAACTTTCTCTTTAGATGTCAATTCAAAGTTGGACTGGTAATTTTGGTCCTCAGTTCATATTGTAGTTAATATAAGAAGGATTAATACATCTGCTGGACCATCGATAACGCGTTGATATTGTCCTTTTATCAGCACGATGCTCTAACAACATTAATCCATCATTATAAGTGCTACATTAAGTGCAGTTGTGTGTTTACTAGCATTGATTATTGCTTTTGTTTCTCATGCATTCCTCAATGTTTAACCTCAAGTTCAATTTACCTCAGGGAGGCAATGGGTAAGATCCTTGCACGAGGTCATAGCCGAGTCCCGGTATACTCGGGGAATCCCAAAAATATTATTGGACTTTTGCTGGTATGTGTTAATTTGATGGAGTCTCTCATCGAAAGCTTGGCTGATCTTGTTGGTTATTTTTACTCATTCTTTATCTCAAATGTCTTGTTTGAAAATTGGAATAAGGTGAAAAGCCTTCTAACTGTGCGTCCAGAAACTGATGTTAATACAAAACTCCGGTAAGGAAAAAACTCGAACACACGATCGGAACTCGAAAAGAAAAAGAAGAAATAGGACAGGCTCCAAGGCGTGTATCAAGCCACTATCTTTAAGGTTATATTCGCCCCCACTTATCTTCAGTGTGCAAACGAGTTCCAAGCAAATTAACCTCGAGGATACAATGAAGCCAATGACTATTTGCGTTTTGCACTGACGAGAATAGTCCACTATGCACTGAGTAATGTATAACAAAAACTCAATTTCTACAAAGGATTTCTGCAGCAATACTTTATAGAATAATCTAATAATATTAGAAAATGAAGGAAGAGAAGAAATAATATTAGAATTTGTTGATATGATTTCCAAATGAAATCCCATTCCTATTTATAGGAATTTTCATGTCTCTTCATAAAGACATCTTTCAATAGGTTTCTTTATGAATAAATAAATAATAATAATTATTCATTTAATTTTGTAACTATTCAAATAATATTTTTGAATAGTTATAATTCTTTTTTAAAAAATCAAATGATATAACTTTTGACCAATGACCAAAAGTTTTATCTTTTGATTAATTACACCCATTCATTTATAGTTATTGGGATACTATAAATATTTGAAAATATTCCAACAACTGAGACACCGGTCAGTGCTGTTTCCATCCGTAGAATTCCAAGGTTTGTTAGTTTTTCATAGATTCTTTTCTATTTTTTTTTGTAATTTTTATTGAAGTCACCCGACCAGCAAAAACTCAAATTCAGCTTAACTTAATTCGATCACAAAAGTCAACAATTCGAATCTATCCAACTCTAACCCAAATTACCTAAACTTGAAAAGATCCAAACTCGAAATGACTAAACTAGAAACAACCTGAACTTGAAATAATTTAAACTTGAAATTATCAAAATTTGAGTGAGCTCGAATCTAGAATGGCGAGAAACCCAAATCATCCAAATCTAGAACAACCCGAACTTGAAACTGACCTGAGATAAAATGTCCTAAGAATTTTCACTTTTGATCTGTTACAGATGAACTTGAACCAAAATAAATCCAACTCACCGAATTAATAAATCCAAGAAACTCAAATAGTCTTGACTCAAAACAATCTGAACTTGAAATTGACCTAAATCTAAAAAGTTTTAAGGTTTGATTTGATTCAGATTTACCTTACCTAAAACCAATCCTATTCATCCAATTATAAGTAAAAATAAAAAATGAGGTGGCATCTGATTCATGAATGGATGTTTTCAACAGGGTTCCATCTGACATGCCTTTGTATGATATATTGAATGAGTTTCAAAAGGGCAGCAGTCATATGGCAGCTGTTGTTAGAGGCAAATCTAAGAATGCTTCTGCTACAGTTGATGGAGAAAAAAGTGAAGAAAATAATAGTCTCTCCAATGCAGCAGAATCCCAACTGACAACTCCTTTGCTTCCCAAACAAGACGAGAAGCCAGAGTCCGTAACTGTTGACATTGACAAGTCTTTCAAGCCTCCTTTATGCAAGAATGCTGCAACAAATGGACCGTCTATGACATCAGAGGATATTGAAGATGGTGAAGTTATTGGTATTATCACCCTAGAAGATGTTTTTGAAGAACTTCTACAGGTAAATTGAAGTCTTCTAAACTCGAACTCGAAAATTAGATCTTTTCAGTTCAATCTGATTTTATAACTCAAACTTATCTAACCCAAATCTGAAATGACCTGAACAACAAATGACAATCTGCCTAATTTAGATGGATTAGATCCAAAACAATCTGGTTTGTCTGATTGATAAGTCTAATTAATGTTATCTTGTTTTATTCTTGACTGTGTTTAATGTTAATGAGCTGTTGAATTTCTTTACAAAACACAGGAGGAGATAGTGGATGAAACAGATGAATATGTTGACGTGCATAAAAGGTAAATTGGTGTGCTACAACTTCCAATATTCTCTTTGGTTACCTCCAAAAGAATAAAAATGTGTAACAATGGATATCCTATATGTATATTGCAGAATCCGTGTTGCTGCAGCAGCTGCTGCTTCATCAGTGGCACGAGCACCGTCAAGCCGGCGGCTGACCGTTCAGAAAGGAGTGGTAAGGAAACATATTAAAATGCTTTGAAACAAATTATTCAAAAAGGAAAAAAAGTAAAAGAAAACATTGATGGGGTGATTCTTGTGTTTCTGTAGGAAATACAAAGTAAACAAGGACAAGGACATGCCCCAAAAAAGCTTGTGTAAGGTGATATCTTACCCCCACAGGGTAATAGGACCAGCTGAGAACAAGTGGAGTTCTGTTTTTAATTTTGGTTTCTAACACTGCAAGGGTGGAAAAAAGAAAAGGAACATAAAAAAGCCTTGTTCATTAAGTTTGGTTCCTATGTCTCGAAATAAATTTCTTGTGCTTAATGGTTGATCTAAATTTATATGCAGGACACGAAACATGTAATTAAAAATCCAAGTTTTTATTTAGTTATTCATTTTTTGGGTGATGATATATGGAATTGGCCCTTGGGTTACTTTGGTTTGCTTCATGAGCTGAATTTACTTGGATTACTTTTGTAGCGTGAATTTCTCCATTGCTCCTCATTGACCCATTCTTTCAAACCATAATATTGCCTACATATTGGTCTGCCATGTAGGCTTGTTTAAGCTGTAACAATCCACACATATATATACCAAGGCAAGAGAAAAGGGTTATCTAAGTTTCAACTCAATATCTCATATCAGCAAGACTTACAAGTCATTTATCACTACTCAAGTAGTTAGTTGATCATTTTAAATTTAAGTCAATTTTGAATCAGGTTTCTCATTCAAGTTTTTCTGATTTGGGACATTTTAAGTTTTGTCATTGGGGAACACTCAAATTCAATTATTTTGAGTTTGAGTTATTTCTGATTTAGCCTATTTTTAGATTAAGTTGAATAGATTCGAATTATTTATTTTCTATGATTATATCTGATTGAATTGAGTATGAATTTGATTAATATAGTTAAATTTTTGATTTAAAATCCAAATTTACGAACTTATAATTATATATAAACTCATTAAAATTCTTTTTTCCTCTTGCAAAAACAAAGTCTTTCTTAAACTTTCTTTTCCCAATACAATCGGAGAGGGAAGTGGTTACATATAAAAATTGTATCAAGTTGGTGATCACTACGGTGAAAACTATTTGAGTGGTAACCAAAACAGGAACCAAAATGACATGGTCTGTTAGAATAAAAAAGTTAAAAAACAGTAACAACCATTATCACATAAAATGAAGAGAGGAAACCTTAAACTCAACAACTTTATCTCTTTATGGAAGTGTCTCATCCAAACAACCAAAAAAAAATGGAACTTGTTTGTAAAGAGGTAAAGTAGGCTCAGTTCGGGGGTTCCTCTCTTCATTTTAGATGATAACGATGTGATATGATTGATTCACTGTAATTGCTTTTTTAATTATTTTTCATTTAACAATTTATCAGTTTGTAAAGAGATAAAAGAATATCTGACAATAATATTAATATTAATCGAACTAATACTCAATGAATTAAGAAAAATTATATTTAAAAGAATAATAAAGAGTTAAAAAGTTAACTAATTAAATGCACAAACAAAGTACAAGTAGGTGATCATCATTTAAATCCTAAGAGCTAACACATAGGAATTTTTCCATAGGGATGATTGGTGAAGCAGATTACTAATTTTTGGAAAGGGGTTGTTAAGTTTAAGAAAAAAAAATTCATTCACAATAAAACCAACATGAAAAATGCTAGAAAAAGGGGGGGCGGGGCGGGGAAAAAGCTTGATAATTTTACAATATATTTTACAAAAATCAGTGTACATTCTAGTTTCTAACTAGCCTAAGCCAAAAATTTCACCTCTTACCTCATTAGAAGCTACAACCTTTAAGTATGTAAGGAAGGGAAAAAAAGAGAACAACAACAGTAATTTGAGCTTTCCATTGTTGAAATACGTAGTTATTAATCCTCCCAACGTAGAAGCAACACAGTGCATCTCCATATAATGTAGAACCTTGTTCGCTGCTCTTTCACCAACCTCGAGCACCTCCGCCATAGCCGAAGCTTAGGGATCCCTGTGACTTTAGGGCTGCAACCAGATGCTGCCATGTTCAAGCAGAGACTCGACATATATATATATGATTATAAAGGTATTTGACAACTTTGGGTTTATGGTGTTTTTATGATTGTTGAAGCTGGGTTTTGTGTGTTTGTTTTTGGGAACATTGAACTATATATAGAGAGAGAAGGGAAGGGAAGGGTATGTGTGTGTGTGTGTGTGTGAGAGAGAGAGAGAGAGAGAGAGAGAGAGAGAGAGAGAGAGAGAGAGAGAGAGAAATGGTATGTAGTTTGGGTGATTGGAGAGAGACAAGTGTTGGCTAAATGTGGGTTAAGATGGAGAAGGCCCCTTTCAATCTGTGCTTGACAAATCAACCCTGGAATATGCATTCACTTGTACTATATATGAAATGGAATTCTTTTGCCCCTACACTGTAAACTATTGTTTGTATATGAAATGGCAAAATTGATGTTTTCAAGTTAATTTGATTAAAGAAGAGTTTGGATGTCTGGTAGAGTGTGGTGCGTTTAGTTTACTTTTTATCTTACATTAGAATAGTTAATCTCATTATTATTATTATTTTTATACTAATTACAGGTAAACGTATCACCTATTCAAACTCATTCTAAATATGATTTACCTTAATTTAAATTTTAAATTTCTTTTTTATTTGTAGATTGAGTCTTAACTCGATTGGCATCAGTATTGTTGTCAGTGCAGGAAGATATGAGTTCGAGTGCACTGAAGCGCATTATCCTCCTATTTAAGGGTTGGAGAGAGGTTATAGGTAATTTTAGACATCGTATAAAAAAACAGATAATAAAGAACATATAATGAGATTGATCTTCAAAAAAATTATTATTTCGAGTTTGGTTGTTTCGGATTTAAATTATTTTAGATTCATATCATATTATTTATATATTTTTATCATGTTGTCTTGGATTCAAGTCATTTTAAAACTTGATCGGTATTTTTTGTGATTAAATAAAGCTAAATTGAATTTAAATTAAAAATACTTGTATCATGATTTATATTTTTATTAAATAGTTTAATAAACATATATATATTTAAATATAGATTTGACATTTAATGATAGACAACTAAAAATGGATATCACAGTTTGACTTGATTGTTGCATTCCTCTTTTGTTATGTGATTTCTCAATTTAGAATATAAGAAGTTTGGTTATAAAATAAAGGTCAAGTCCTGCTATTAGTCCCTGTAGTGTATATAAGTTGTGGATTTAGTCCATGTATTTTAATTTGATCAAATTTTAATATTTGTATTTTTTTGAATTGATCAATTTTTAGTCCTTATAGTTTTGAATTTTGAAATTTATGTCATGACCAAATAGTAGCAGTTGAATCCGTTTGGTTAAAATTTGTTATTAGTCATGTATTATGCGTAAAGTTTGTAGATTTAGTCTATATTCTCCAATGTGATCATTCTTAGTTTTAATATTTTTTGAACTTTGAAATTTCAAGCTTGAAGCAAATGGTGACAACCATTAAACTCACCGATCGACCTTTGTGAGTTATATATGGAAATAACAAATTGACATTGCATTACACTTGTGTTAATATGTTTGCCGCACAAAATTTTAAAATTCAAAAAGTATAGGAATTAAACATGATCAAATTAAAGTATAAAGATTGGATTCACAACTTACGCACAATACAAAAACAAATAGTAGAACTTAGTTTGAAGAAAAGATCACTATAGTTTTTAGAGTCAACTAGACATTATTATATCTACATGACAATTTTACTTCAAATGTTTTTTTTAAAGAAAAACAAATACTTAAAATGCTAATTAGATACTACTTTATATTATGTAAATTTTTATTAATTTATAAAAATATATAAAAAGATAAAAACACACTTACAATAAGGTGTTAGTGTAATTAACTTAATTGGAGAATTTTTTGTTAATTTATACATTTATACATTATGTCAATAATTACAACATAAAAGTCTTGGCTTGAATAAAGCGGTAGTTAAAATTCTTGTCAAATACTCGTTTTTGCATGAATTTGAACTGTGTTACCCTTATCTCCTACCCCTAATATTGTATCGAAAAAATAATCACAACATACAAGTGAAAATATTTTGTAAATTTTTTTTTATAATTTTTTAATTTAAACTTCATAATTATTATTTTTTAAATAAAATATTTTGAAAGAAAATTTAATTGTTAAAGGGCATGGCTCCTAGAGCATGTGGCTCCAGCTGTGCCTCCCCCTGTCTGTATAACAATTATTTGTCCCAATTACTGTTTTGTAAGTGAACAAAAGTAGACCCACCATTAATCATTTTTTTATAGTTTGGTTTTTATTATTAATAGAATTTTTATAATTATTTTATGTTTCACAGTAAATAATTTAAAATGAAAATAAAATTATTTTCATAAAGATAATATAACAATATTTATTATATCTTCTAAGGGGCGAAGTTAGAAATTTTTCTAAAAGCCTACCTCATTTGATTTAAGACTCGACTCTTAATATAAATAATGTTATAATATGCTTTAAGTTCGTATACCTTTCATACATTTGAAATTTACCTCATCTACTTTTATTTTTAGGAATTTATAGTTCATCTACTTTTTGAATTTAAAAATTCAAGTTTAATTGTTAACATCAGTAAAAAAAATTTTATTAAATTTGTTGGGGTAGCATTTTGAAATAGAAAAATATTAATCACTTGATAGTCATGTAAGAAAAAAAAAGACGCGGTGATGAACCTAAATTTGATGGAAGAAGTTTAACCGTGTTAACAATTGGAGGTAAAAGTATCATGGAGGCCTCTATACTAGAAATTAAATTGCATTTTGCCCTTTTTACTTAAAAAATGGGTAAATTAGTCATTTTACATTAGATTAAAAAGCAAACTGGTCCTTTCTGTTAAAAATTTCATCTATTTTTACTGTTAAAAACTGGTGTGGTTGACTAGAGGTGATCATGGGTTGGGCTACCCGGCCCAGCCCGACGGCCCGCCCGAAAAATGGGAGGGTTCGGGTAAAAATATAGGCTCGAAATATGAGTTTGGGCAAAAAAATAAGGCCCGTTTAGAAAACGGGTCGGGCCTCGGGTAAAATTTTTTGGCCCGGCCCAGCCCGAATTATATATTAAATATATATTTTTATTTTTAATCAAATATATATTATTTTTAATCAAATATATATATTTTATATATTAAATATATATATTTAATATGGGCTGGGCCAAGCCGGGCTCGGGCTTAGCAATTTTCTTTCGGGCCGAGCTTGGACAAATTTTTAGGCCCATATTTCGGGCCAGACTGGGCCCAAGCCTAGACAATGGGCTTAAAATTTTGTTTGGGCCCAACCCGGCCCGACCCATGATCACCTCTATGGTTGACGAGTGTCACACAATTACACATGGCATGTCATGTGTACCTCATTCTAACTCATAGAACCAGTTTTTAGCAATAGAAATGGATAAAATTTTTAACATAGGATCAACTTACTCTTTGATCTAAAGTACAAAGACTAGTTTATCCATTTTTTAAGTAGGAAAGAAAAAATATGGTAAAAGCACCATGAAAGCCCTTGTATTTGGAGTTGAATTGCATTCTATCCCGTTTACTAAAAAAGGGGTAAATTAGTTTTTGTATGTTAGGTTAAAGAGCAAAGGGTCCTTTTGTTAAAAATTTCATCAATTTGTACTATTAAAAACTGTCCTTCTACGTCCACATGAGATACACGTGGCACACCACATGTAATTGTTTGGCTATTCCGTTAGTCACGCCAATTTTTAACAATAGAAATGGATGAAATTTATAACAGAAATGATCAATTTACTCTTTAATCTAACGTACAAAGACTACTTTGCTTAATTTTTTAGTAAAAGGGACAAAATGCAATCTAATAAATAAATAGGGATCTCTATGGTACTTTTATTGGCAAAATGTGATCTAACTTTTAGTACAACGGTTCCCATGGTACTTTTATCACAATTGGATTTATGTTCTTAAAATTGAAATGTAAATGAACTAAATTCCTAAAAATAAAAGCACAAAAACAAAATTACAAATATATGAAGAGTATAAAAATTCAAAAGGTAAAAAGACCTCTCTAGTCCCTTTCAATTTCAAAATCGAGCAAATTGGTCCTTCTCAAAAAAAATAATCCTTTTCAATTTCGAACGTGAGCAATGAAGGACAATTAATTACGACATTAATGTCTTCCGTCAAAGGTTTCGCCCCCCACCCTACGGAGAGCCATGTACGATTCACGGAGGGAGGCGCCTCGACCATACGTGGACGTACGATCACTCACCAAGAGACTCTCCATGTTTGGGGACAATACCTTCCATTGTCGAGGGATTGAATCGGCGTCCACGATAACAACACTTCGAATACTACTCTCAGAGGAACTAATTCTTCTTAACAATAAAAGATTAAATTGCTTTGATATTTTTTAAAAGAACTATTTTTCTCAACATTGAGAGTAGCAGAGAGAATTTTTTTAAAATTCAAAGCCAGTCTTATGTTATTAAGTCAGATCGAGTTGGATTTCTTTTGCTAACCCTAAATTTTAGACCAAGATTCCACTGACAATGAAGGGTCCACTTCCTAGTTTCTACCATTGGAACACAACAGAATCACGTGCGCAGTTTCTCATTTTCCCAAACTGCTGCTTCGATTCAACTTCAACAGTATATACACCTTTTTTATTTTAATCAAATTACAAAAATCTTGCCGGCCATTGATGAATTGATTGCCAAGCTTTTCTTAACCAGTTCTCACATTAAGCTTATCAAACATCAAACATTATCTCCTACAGTTACCATAAACCCTACAGTTTCTTTTTTATCCTTTTGTGAGACCCCCATTTTCTTTAAGCTCCCTCAAGGCCTAAGACAAGATTTGTTGGATACCCCATTGACCCCAAAATTAATTAATTAATTACTCAAATTGTGGCTCATAATATCTGCTGCCATGAGAAAGAAACATTTATTATATTGTAGAGTTCTTGGTTGGACCACTAGATCATGATTTTTAACAACAATATTTTTGTTTGGTTGCTTAATTCCATGCATGTATTGGTTTAGAGTTTTGGGTTCAGTGGTCAGTCAAAAAATTTTAATTTGGGGTTAAAATTGAATTATAATTTTTTTGGAGGGTTAAAATGAACTTTTAACATTGTATTAACTTATATTTTTATGATTTTTAAAATGATTATATTAAAATTTTTATCATTTTTTGGGTCAAGAGTCCTACCTTCCAGACCAATCTTCCGATTTTTATTGGCATAGGTAATTCATGCATTTTTTATGTGAAAAATATGGCATTTACTTAGTATCCTCAAAGTATCAATATCGTGTTAAGTCCTTTCGTCAGCTTAGCGCTATTAATCTAGGTGTTAAATGTCAGTTTAGATTTAAGGTAAGCATATTTAAAAAATGTGGATCAAATTGTAAACATGTGTATACTTACATGCATTGATAGTTTGGGTCTAAAAAGACATTATGAATAGATTTTAAAAAGGCTAACACATCAAATACGAGCAGCTTATGAAGTAGGTGCAGATACGATTTGAGTTGCCATTGAATGCCTAGATCAGTGTCTAGGTTGACGAAGAACTTGATTGATACAATATTAATACTTTAATGACTCAATCAATTAAAATCAAATGGATTATACTTTAAAGATGTGTAATGCAATTAGACAAAAAAAAATCAAATGGCAATAAGCTAAATGCCAATTTCACATATGGATATGCATTGTAGAAGGGTGATTGTCCTCCGTCACATTATAACAAATCAAGGCCTTGATAAGCTGCACACTTCCTTTATATCCCAATGTCAAGCTCAAGGTGGATTGTCAATGTTAGTTGACACTATTTTTTCCCTATCTTATTTATACATGATAAAAGATAATGAAAACTACATTCGATGGACCCTAACTTTTGGTCTATTGATTAAGAGTGTTCACTTATATACTCATATCATGAAATCAAATCGTAAAAAATATTTATTAATAGTGTATGTGGTAATAACTTTTTTTTTATCTATAAAATTCGAATCTAAAACTTTATTTAAAAAAATTAAACTCCTTACTACTCGAACTAACTCAGATCGATACATATTTGTTGGAGTTAATCGGTCAATAAGTGTTATCCTTAAGCTTCAATAATGATTACAACTAAAGATTTAGGGTCACACCCTGATAGTCAAATCATGTCCTATTGCCATGCAAAAGGATAGCAAGGAAAACCCCAAAGCCTTATCTTAAAACCCAAAGTATATCAAAGATAAGATCTTTAATACTAACTTATAAAACAATGTGGCCCTTTTTAAACAGAAATTTGATCAACTGAGTCCAGCTAATAATGAATGAGACCATGTTGGGACCTTATTGTGATTAGGCCAATAGACACCATACATGTGGACCAAAGAAATGTAATACACGTTAGACATATATTTAATCACAATTTAAGCACACATTTAGTGAAAAAAAAATCAAGAGATTATGCTTTACTAAAGGAGAAAATTTCCAAGTACTTATTTGTGTTCCATTTTGTTGGGAGATTGGATAGTCAATAATAGGAGGCAAGTGGTTTTTATCCTAAATGTTGAAAGTGACTATGTGAGACCCCAAGATAACAACATTCAATTTTTCTCAAAAAGAAAAAATGTATTTCATGTCCCCTTAAATGGGTGGTGCATCTATTTACAATTAGCGTAAAAGCAGCGGTGACGGTAAGATTAGACCCTATAGCAATATTGTAATGTGAGACAAAACAAAAAGCTAAACGCACCACACTAAAGGTGTTTACGTCAATCCAAAAAGGCCTTTCATTAAATAAGAAATTGTACATGATAGTCAAAAAAATCGAAAAAAACTTGAATCCAAGAAGCTTAAAAATATAAAAATATAAAAGGGACACAAATCTTAGCCCAATCTCGTGAAAATGACTTAAATTGAATTTTTAAAATTTAAAAGTGATAAATAATATAATTTTTTAATAAATACATTAAAAATATTAAGTTAAATTATTAATAATTAAGAACTAAAGTTGGAATTTTACTATTTTTACAAAAGAGTTTTACTTTAAACACTTTGACCTAAAGAGGTAAAACTTTACAATTTTACACCACCCAATCTTGTGAAATTGAATTTTAACCTATTTATTAGAACCAACACTCAAAACAAATTAGATTTCACTAAAATGTAGTTGATTGAGTCTTAGCTCGATTGGCATAAACATTGTCATCAATATAAGAGGATGTGAGTTCGAGTATATTGAAATGTAATTGTCCTTTTATTTTAAGGGTTGAAAATGGGTTATTTAGAATTATTTAATTTAAAAAAAAAACTCAAGCTCTAAAAATACTTTAACCCAATTAAAATTTTAAATAAAAATAATAATTATTTTTTCTAAAGGATAAATTTCAGTATCAATCTTAATAATATTTTTAAGTAATTATCTAAAAAATTAATTTAATACTATTTGGTGCTAACAAGTATTTGCTGTAAGTGGGGTGTACAGCCCAAAAATGGTGTAAGCCCAAAATAGGCTCAACTACATTAGAGCTTACTTTAGGAAAGCCCATTGAATATCCAATCCAATTTAAATGATAAAGCAAAATACAACATAAGAGAAAATACCTTTCCAAAATTAATTTCCAATTATTCAATCCAATCCAATCCAATCCAATTACGATAGACTTGTTCATGGGCCGGATTATTTCTCTAGCTTTGAAGGCCCGTCTAAAATTTGAGATAGGGGTGTGCAAAATTCGGGTAAAACCGAAAAAATTCAGTTAACTGACCGATTAACCCAATTCGGTCAGTTAACCGAATTTTTTCGGTCGGGGGTTGGTTAATTATTTTTTAATTTTTTGGTTAATGGTTAATTCGGTTCGAAATCGGTCGGTTAACCGAATTTTTTCGGTTTAACCGAAAAAATTAATAAATAAAATTATAATATATAAATAGGCCCACTATTCACCTAAACCCAAGTATTCAACCCAACCCAATTACCCAACCCAACCCAATCATAAAAATTACAAATAATTTAATAAATAAAAATAAAATTCTAAAACTAAGACTAAAACTAAAGTCTAAAAGTCTAAAAATAATTTAATTATATAGTGATTCAATTTGGTTAATTCGGTTAATTCGGTAAATTCGGTTAATTCGGGTAATTTGGTTAATTTTTAACCAAAAATAAAAAACATATAATTTTCAGTTAATTCGGTTAACCGACCGAATTAACCGAAAAAATTTCGGTTCAGTTAATTTTTTTGAAAAAAATTTTGGTTCGGTTAACGGTTAAAGATTTTAAAAGGTCGGTTAATTCGGTTAATGTTATTTCGGGTAGGTTAACTGGTCGGTTAACCGAATGAACACGTCTAATTTGAGAGGTTTGAGTAAAAATATTAGACAAAAAAATAGGTTTGGACAAAAATTTAGGCCCGTTTAAAATATGGGCTAGGCTCGGAATCGAATGGATTGGTCGTCGGATCAATCGGACTAGGAATACTAGTCTGGAGAAATGTATTAGGTCAATTGACACAGGAACCAATATGGATCGGTTGAATCAAACTAAAAATTAAAATTATTCTTTTAATAATTTTTTAGTAATTATTTAATCAAATTGGGCAATTGAACGGATAACATGATGAATTCAACCATCCGTTCATTTTAAAAATCCTGATTTTTGAATCAATTTAAATAAATAGTTGGATTTTTTGAGTTAACTGAAGTTAAACTTTTACAGTTGAAATAATTAAAATTAACTACTTATCAAAAACTAATTATAAAATTTAAACTTCAACTAGTGGTCGAACCTGTAACTTTACGTACCATTAGATGCATTGAACAAATTTGTAATTTTCAATTAAAATTCAACTTATTACAAAACAAAATTAACATTAATTAAATAACAACTTTTTAACAGTTTAATCCCATGTTAAAAAAGAAAACCAGAATTCTCAACTGTTCGTCACCCCCTCTGTCATCTCCTCAGCTACCATTCAATCATTTAATTTTCCTTTTTATCTTTGGTTTTTAATTTCCTAATAATTACTTGAATTCGATCTGTTTTTCCGATTCTTAGATTGAGGGAGTTTGAGTGAGATGTCTTGCTTAGCTTCTTGCTGTGCTGCGTCCACATGCGGCCTTTGCTCAACGGTGGCGTCTGGGATCTCCAGAAAATCAGCCAGGCTTGCTTATTGTGGTCTCTTTGGGCTTTCCCTTATCGTTTCATGGATTCTTCGAGAAGTTGGTGCACCTCTTTTGGAGAAGTTACCTTGTAATTTTTCCCTTTCTTCTTTCCTCTGGTCATATGACGTTTACCATATGTTTAATTCTTACTTCTTTCAGGGATTTGGGGGTTTATTTTGGCCTTAATTTTTTAAAATAAGAATCGGTCCTTCAAAGCTTTTGGAATTTGCTTGTTGGGTATCTCGAATATTGATGTTAGGTGATGAAGTATATTTATTAGAAGTTCGGATTTTGGAACAATGAAGTGGAAGCTGAGCTATTCATGAATGCAATTATTGACATATTGGAACCTTAGCTTCTAAGTTAAATTTTGATGTAAAAATGATTTTCTCCCCTCATTGGCATTTGGCTTGCTAAGTAGGTTTTGAATTGTGGAGTGAAGGAACAGTCAATTTACTTATTGAATTATAGGAGTTGTGATCTGTAGACAAGTTTTCTGAGTTTTCTTTATATTGCTTTGTATGCTATTACCAATCTAAGCCATTGTAAGCATGACTGTTTGAGTGTTAAGGATGTGAGTTCATATTGGTAGAATTAAATGGGGGCTTTAATGTTTGTATCCTGTACGTTGGCTAAGCATTCTTTAGTTGAGTCATTGAACTCTGTTTATTTTTTTTCCTTTTATGATAAATTTATACAAATAATAACAGAGTATTTGGAAGAACCTGGATCTTGGTTCACTTGGTTCATTTAGCCATCTTCATATAAAAAATTAACAGATAGTTTGGATTACACTGCTTATTCTAACTCAAGTACCAGACAGAATCAACTATACTTTTATGCCATCTAACTATTTGGACATCATTGTGTTGATATTCTGATATTGTACAATTGGTCTCATCTTTTATGTTCTATTGGGTTCTTGACATTTAATAAACTATTTTGTATTAATAATTACCCTATTGCTCCAAAAGATCATAACAAATCAATGCGCTTTCTCCTGAATACATGAATTTTTGGGTACGTTTAACTACTTTTACTATTCTGTGTTGTACAAGTAATATATAATCACATGTATTCTCATGTTTTCTTGGCAGGGATAAAGAGTTCTACGCAGACAAAAACATGGTATCAAGAACAGGCAGTACTTCGTGTCAGCTTGGGGAATTTCTTGTTTTTTGCTATACTAGCTCTAATAATGATTGGTGTCAAGGACCAAAATGACAAACGTGATTCATGGCATCATGGTGGATGGACTGCAAAGATGGTGATCTGGATTTTGCTTGTGATCCTTATGTTCTTCCTTCCCAATGTTGTCATCACAGTCTATGGTTAGTTTTGCTCCTTAAGCTCAATTATTAAAATCTTCCTCAATCTGGAGGTCTGTAAGTTCACGTGGTTATGGAGACACTCTTTTTTCTTTTAAATGGACTTTGTCGTTCCTTATTTTCATACACTAATGGCATGTCTGCCAAGTAAGGATAGCTAACTCTTCCAAGACCCAACAATGCAGGAGGCTCATGCAATGGATTGCATTGAACCTGCCTAATAACATGCTGCAAGCTTGTGTTACAAAGAACTTTATTTTTGCTCTATGCAACTACATGAAGCAATATTTAGGTTTTACTGCTAACTATTTCCCAGGTTTGCATGGTGTATCTGTTATAAAGATAAATCTGGTTAAGATTACAACATAAGAAAAAGACTGTTCTTTTGGAATGTTACATGAATTATCAGTGTGATCAAATATTATGTCTATGAAGTAATTATCCAGAATATATGTGTTTTTAAAGGCATAATTAATCACCAAAAATGTAATTCAATAGGATTAATTTAAGAGGTGCCATTTCTTATGTGCCATTAAATTCCCAGATTCAGAAAGAAAGGGAAGAAGGCAGGCATGTCTTCTTCGTTTTATTGAATTATGATGCTTTCTCTTGGGGCTATGTTGAATTAAATTTCTTGACTTCTAGTCTTTTATGCGTGTGTAAATATTTTCGTCAGATATGATACTGAAATTTGCAACTAACCTGGTAAACTTGCTATACTTTCAGAAATACTATCAAAATTTGGTGCGGGCATATTTTTATTGGTTCAAGTGATTATATTACTTGATTTTACGCACTCATGGAATGATGCCTGGGTTGAAAAAGATGAACAGAAATGGTTGGCTCAATTCCAGTGGTTCATTATTGTTCTCCATTGTTTCTGTTATTGATTACTAATGTTTAAATTCTGTTCCTTCAGGTATATTGCTTTACTTGCTGTATCAATTGGTTGCTACCTTGTAGCATTTGCGTTCTCTGGCATTTTGTTTATATGGTTCAACCCTTCTGGTCATGACTGTGGTCTCAATGTCTTCTTTATTGTCATGACAATGGTTCTGGCATTTTCTTTTGGAGTTATAGCTTTGCATCCTGCGGTAAGAATAAGCTTGTTTTTCTATTTATTGCTTTTACATGATCAACTGACCTGCTGCAAACAACTTGAGTTGATAAGACATATATTTATGTATTGAATCATTTAAAGAGTAGGTTACTGTAGAATGACAAGAAAATTGGACATTATCTGGTTAGCTCCTTAGGCTATCTGCTAGTTTACTCAGTTTTTTAAACTTTTATCTTTTATAATTTTATAATAAGAAAATTGGAGCTATGATCCTCTTGGTAAAACTACCAAGTCCCAGATTTCTTAACTCTCAAAGCTATTCATTATTATCTAAGCTATTCATTATTATCTATACCAAGCCTCCAAGGGACAGCTCACACCATAAATACGAAAAGCTTGCTGCATAAATCTTCCGTTGGAAAATTTGCATATACATGTAAGACACAACAGTGTAATAAGTCTAACCTTGGGCTTTGGCAGGCTTGTAGTGTTTAGTGATATTGAATTAATGAAAATATTTTAGATTTTTGCAACTGACAACATAATTGAAATTGAAAATCTTTAACAGGTGAATGGCAGTCTTTTGCCTGCTTCTGTGATATCAGTTTACTGTGCTTATGTGTGCTACACGGGTCTCTCCAGTGAACCTAGAGATTATGTATGCAATGGTCTCCATAATAAAGCCTCAGCTGTTTCACTTAGTACTCTTATTCTTGGGATGCTCACGACAGTTCTCTCAGTTATCTATTCTGCTCTTCGTGCTGGATCCTCAACGACATTTTTATCACCACCATCTTCCCCAAAAGCAGGTACTCAAAATAATGCAATACTTGTAATCTTTTAAAGTCCTCTGAAACTGCATAAGTCGAAGATATTTATACAAGTATTCCATCTATTTCCTGAAACTTTCCTGCTGACATTTTCAGATGCCTAAGCTAGTGCATTCTATTTTCCTTTTACATGATTCATTTTTTATTGACTGTTATGTTTTGTTTTCTATTCCCTTGGGTGAAATATTGTGATACTCTGAGGTAGACTTGAGAACAAGGCCAAACTGCTATTGGTAGATCATTTAATTATGCTACAATTGACCATGTATTGAGACAATAAAATAAAGTGGCTGCTGAACTTGCTTATCTGGTACCTTTTTCTGAATACCAGTTGTTTTGCTTCTTTTTTTTTTCATATGACATTTAATGCAAATTTACTAAAATCAAGTGGCTATATCTGCAGTTTATTACTCTTCAACCAGTTATTAATTCACAATTTTCTTTGTCTGTGCTTCTTGTAAATTGTAATTATCACAAGATATAATGCTTCAAACGTAGAACCAATGAATGAAGGTAGATTCCACCCTGTTTTCAAAATGAATTAAACAACAATTTCCCTGCAGCCTCTCGATGATACTATCTGAACAGGCTATAACCTTGAATGCCATTTGATAAGCTTCTGCATTTCAAAAGGCAGAAAGTAGAAACCACTTTAATTAGGAGATTAAAACCTTGTGGTGCAGGTACAAAGAAACCACTTTTAGAAGGGGACGACCTTGAAGAAGGCAAGGAAACAAAGGAGAAAGAAGCTCGACCAGTTAGTTATTCCTATTCATTCTTCCACCTGATCTTTGCCTTGGCAAGCATGTACTCTGCTATGCTTCTTTCCGGATGGACCAGCTCATCTGACAGCTCAGATCTTGTAGATGTTGGCTGGACATCAGTCTGGGTACGAATCTGCACCGAATGGGTCACTGCTGCACTCTACGTTTGGACCCTTGTGGCACCTTTGATTATCCCTGACCGTGAGTTCTTCTAGACTTTTATTTCAGCAACATATCTAGCTATTCTAGAAGCTATTAGCATCTAAATAGTATATAAAGCTACTCATTTCTTAGAACTATCAAATGTTCTGTTGACTTTCCTTCCTTTTGTTGGAAAGCAATGGTTGTAGATAGTGAAGCTAGGTTTATTTGTTTGTTTGTTGTATCCTGCATACAAAATCAGCATGATGAATGTATAAATACAAAATTGTTATTGTAGATTAGATTCCTCTCTTTTAGCTATTCTTTTTAATCAAATTTGCTCTCAATTGGTTTGGACAGTGGTAAAAAAACCGGTCTCATCTACTGAATTGGTTGAATCAAGAATCGGTAGCTTATTTAGTCTGTTCAAATTAAAAATCGGGCTTTGTTAATCAAGTTGAGCAGGTAGCTTGACTTTTGAACGAATCTAATTATAATTAAGTTTTTAAAGTCAAGATTGATTGTTGAATATAATTATATTGATTAGGTAGAAATCAATTTTTGAAGTTTAGACTCATCTCAATTTAAGATATATAATACTTTTATTTAATTTTAAAATTTACTAAAATTTTTAATATTTTTATATTTTTGAAAATTTTGCAGCCACTAGCAAAATTTTTAATAACTCAGTTCATAATACTTATTTTTTATGGTGAGAACTAACAAAGAAATGTTTTGTTGTAAAAATTTGACCCTTTAAAATTCATCATGCAATTTTGTCAAAAAGCATTATGAAGAATCACTTAAGTGCTATTTTCTTAGCCTAAATGATTGGTTTTTGTGAGACTTTTTTGCCTCTTTTTTTTACTTTACATTTCATAGAAGATCAAATTAAAAAGGGGATCAAAAATATCGAAATGTTCATATCAATTGTTTTCTTCTTAAAGGTGAACGTTTGATCGAATCGAGTGAAAAGATTTTGAGTTAATCAAGTTGGCGAGTTCTATTTTATCGTTATAACTCAATTTGAAATTCTTTTCAAATTGAGTCGAGTTAAATTAAATAATTAAACACATCGAATTAAAATCTTGTTGCAATATAACACTTGAATCATTAATTAACTTATTTAGGTCCCAATATTATTATTTTAAAATTTATTAATTTTCTTTATATATTCTTTAGAATTTTTTTAAAAATTATTATGCTTTTTAAAAAATATATAAATTTTGAAATTTTTATAAATATTTTGAATTTTAAAATTTATTTTGAATTTTTTAAATTATTTTGAATGTTTTTTGAAATTTTTGTTGAGAGAGACTAATTTGCTCATTTTCAAAATTGATAGGGACCAAAGGGGTATTTACAATTCAAATTATTCGAATTTTAAAATTCAATTCGATTCAAACTCGAAATTTGAATTACTTATTTGAGTTGACTCAAATAACTTGATTCGATTAACTCGAAATTCGAATACGTAAACTATACATAAATTACTAAATTATTAGTAAGTTTAGGTTTTGGTCACTCAACTTTAAAAAGTTACAAAATGATTATTAAGCTATTTGAAAGTTTTCATTTAAGTCACTAAACTATTCAAAAATTTTTATTTAAGTCATTGGATTTTTATTATTACTATTTTTTTAAAAGTTAGGCTAGCAAGCTCTGAGTGACGATTTAGAAATCAGTACAGTGGATCAATATCCATCGATGAGTAGAAGAACAATCTTAGATCCAAGTCGATCTGACGGTTAGTGTTGGAGATTGAAGAAGAAAGATGTTTGGCTTTTGGTTCATATATTCGTGGCGTTCAAAGTTATTTCATGGAAAAAAAAGTGTGATCTATAGAAGAGAAGGAGAAGGAGAGCTTTCAATTGGTGCAAGTGGTGTAAACAGAGAAGACCATGTAACAATGGTTCTAACAACCTAGTGACTTGAATGAAAACTTTCAAATAGTTCAGCAATCATTTTTATAACTTTTTGAAAGTTAAGTAATTAAAACGTAAACTTACTAATAGTTTAGTAACTTTGGATGCATTTTACCCTAATAATATTGTATTAAATGGAATATAATATAACAATAAATAATTCATTACGAAATAAAAATTATTTAAAAATCGAACTCGAGACAAAAATCTTAAATATAAATATTGATAACGGGTAACAAATAAAAATTTATTTAAAAATTGAACTCGAAACAAAAATCTTAAATTCAAATATTTTGATATTTCACCTGTGATTCAATAGATATCTCTAAGTACGATTTAAAATTAAGTCCAAAGCTTTTTGCTACGTGAGAATGAAGAATGTGTAGAATAAAAACTAAGAAAAGAAAACCGCGCATGAGGACGACACCGTTTCAGACTCTTTATATTAGGCAAGGGCAATGTAGAAATATAATGCTAAACACAATATAATTTTTAGATGAAAAAGGAGTGAAGAAAACAGTGTGTAATGTGAAATGCAAATTTATATTAGGCAGCCTCATATTAAACAAATTTTATAAAACAATATTCTTCCAATACAACCTAGTTTTTTATGTACAATATCACCCTACAAGCATCTTCCATCAAAAGAAATATATTCAGTCGCGACAAGTCTGAGATTCAAATCCTAATATCTGCAATCCCTTCCCCTATTCCAAACTACGCCCTCCATTATATCGAAAAAGAACTATTCTGAGTCGACGAAATACTAGTGTACAACCGGCATCCTACACAAAATGTGGGAGTTTTAAGTTAGGAGTCAAAGTGTTCAATTATGAGTTCAGCAGCAGCACCCATTGTACCAACCCCTCCAATGCCAAGCAAGGCCAGAGCAAGCTCCTCCTCATTCCATTGTCTTAATCCCTTGCTTAGCCTTCTTAACACATCTACATCCACCTCTAGGACCCAATTTGGGGTGCATCCAACCATTAGACTTACGAATCCGGACACATAGGCATGCCATGTGGCTCCATCACAACCGAGTGAAATCTTTCCATCTAGTGCACTTGCAAGGAACTCCATGTGTGAACCAAGGATTTTGGGTCTCCGCTTTGATGCTGATGAAGAAGAATCAACTCCCCAAGCAAAAGCACCACAAAGCACTATGAAATATGCAAGTGCATATCCACCGAGCATTGCCACGAGCCCTGATCCTTGATCCCGGTCAGACCTATGAACGGATATGAACCAAGACGGTAAAGTTTCCTTTATCAATGACTGAACCAGACCATGGCCACCGGACAACCATACTAAAGAAGCAGCTAGGGAGGCTGCAAGTTTCACCCTTGTCATTGCTGCAGCAAGAGAAACCTGCCCGTATTTCATTCCATTCTTGCTTCTCTTCAGCTTGTCTAGTTTCTGTTTTGGGAGACCACTGCATGCTATTTCTCTCACAGAATGCATCAAGAGAGAAACCACCTCTTCTGTTATGAACACAATATCTCTGATGGAACGGTAAACACGTAGATAGAGAATCCCTGGAGCAACAGGTGAAAGCCCACCGCAGAAATGTGATCCAAATCCATGGCCAAGAAGAGCTCCAACACCACCATTGCTGGAGATTGGTGCGATGTTCAAGCCAAGTGTGGCAGTGAAACAGCTTTTAAGAAGCTGGACGATAGCATCACTGTTATGGAGAAAAACAGTGCGAGATGCAGAAAAGACAAGGAAGTCAAACCACCGCTTTGCCTTTTGAGTCCATAGGGAAGCCACAATTGGCATGCAAGGCCATGGACAGTCTGCTGCAAGGGACTCCAAAGCTGGGCCAGCCAAATTGAGAAATCTTTCCGAGGTTTTGTCGATTTTGTAAGTAATGGTGAGACTTACAAAAGCAGCCAACGGTAGTGGAAGAGTAGCTGGAGAGCTACCACCTGTTTTTGCATTATGCATCAGTCATACAATCACAAAAAATGCCATTGCCATTCGGTAAAGACATAGGAATGAGTTAACTATAAATGCAAGTCCAGATCACAATCTGTAAACTTTAATGTTATAAACAATCAGAATTTAAGATGGCAACATTAAAAACCTGCAGAAAGTCTAGGGACATCAACACCGGTGGCTGCTAGAATTTTTTTGATATGCTCTTCAACATTGGACAAATTTGCAGCAGGGCTTGGCCAGTCCATACCGTTCATAACAACAGGTTTCCATACACATCGACTTACTTCAGCAGAGAAGTAGCTAACAATTGTTGCCAAAGATGCAGGAAGAAAATCAGCTAAATCCTTTAGCCCTGAGACATTAAAAAGATTCTGGTTATAACTATTTATTTATCAGAGCTAAGCATCATATCTAGGTGTCACATTAATTCACATAAAAGTAGTTCTTTTCCACTTCTCCTCTTTCCTATGCATCCTCTTCCCCCTCTTTTTACATGGTTCAACGAGTCAAGTTTACTTAGCCATGTGGAAACCAATCTATGGTTTCATCCTACATCAAAACATATAGATGGAGGGGTGGCATTTAGCCCAAAAGACCTCAACCATTATCGTTTTCCCCCAAGAGAAACAGCTCCTGGAAAAGAGACATTTATCCTGAACAGCAATATCTATGACTCTCGTCTTCCTCATTATGCATTAGTGCATAAAGACAAAATGAGATAAGCACACCAGACTAACCTGTAGCCAGCTCACGTGGAGAAAGTTTTCCATGAGCACATGCTGTTAAAGCAGCATCAACAACATAAGGAACAGCTTCCAGGATATCCCAGGCAGGCAACTCTGGTTTCAGAGAGTTATCCTCGATTCCAGCACCTGATGAACTACTACTTCCGGAAGTAACAGAAGTTATCGACTGGCTTCCTTTATTAATCTTTCTGAACATCATGTTAAGAAGTCTATCCACTGTCTGATGAACAGTAGTTCCATGAACAAGGCCGGAGAGTGTTGCAGCTATACATCTTTGATGTTGCCGATACCAGACCTTTAACTTAGGAAATGAATCCAGAAATACAGGCTCCGGGGATGAGGAACTTGCAACTTCTGAGAGTCTCCTTTTGTTTCGGTCCTTATGGGTGTTTTCAGAAGACAATAAATGGGAGTTCCGGACTAATAAAAGGTATTCGGGAGTCAGCTGGGATCCAACTGTTGGTACATCACCAACTCCATGTTCAATAGGAGGATGATTAAACCTCCATAGCTTCAGAAGAAGAGCAAATGCATTAGAAAAAACTGCGTGAGGAGAGATTTCTTCCCCTGAGGGGAGAGTCCATGAGAGATTAGGCACACACGACCCAAAAACTTCACATATCGGCATCAATGAACAAGCAAGCTGTGGGACCTGGCAAGACAGAAGAAGAAAGCAATCAAATCTACCTAATAGCTCAAATAAAGGTCTTCATCAATAAACAACTTACATTCATGAACAAACGAGAATATGAATTATATAAATCACATTTGTTATATAAAATTTGTTTGTGGTTTACTTATATGGGAATTTTGCTTGGAAGGAAACTTCAAATCCTCCTATATGTAAGTAAAGCTAAAAGGAATAAATAGTGTTCAGATTAGAATGCCCTTGATAATATAGATGGTACTGCCTGTAACGATGACAAATGAAAGACTTTCTCAGAATTTTTATTTATCCACTTCATATTTTGAAAATGGGTTGGTTGAATTTAAAAATACTTTCATTGAATGAGGAAACAATCCAATCCAATGCTGACCCATTTTCTCATTGATCGAGGGGTATGAAATAATTTAGATTGATTTTTCAATCAAAAGCACTATGGTCATTATATGTTGCATAAAAAACTTTCCATCAAGATATACATAACTTTAACCAATTAACCTTTCTAGTTTCAGATCATTTTGAACCAGTAGCTACAATGTGTCATGGCCAGTAAAAGACCCCTGATTCTTCATTAAAGCATAAGCTGTCATTTCTAAAATCTAAGTTCGAACGAAAGAATTCATTCCTGCATTCTACTTAAATTAGAACTGCTTAGACACTTAACAATTTAGCTCCCGAAGGAGATGCTGGTTTTCCTCGAAGAAGTCAAGAATATCTTTGAATTCAAAGTATTACTGAGGTAAAGAAACTATATCAATGTGACAGATAAAGATATATTATTATTCATTCATGAAAGTTTGTGAAACTAGAAGCAATATCACTCATTAACTGTGGAAGGGATATGCTTACATAAGTTAGCAAATCATACCAAGCCATGTAGTGAGAAAATCTGGACACAATCGACGGATGCTATTCCCACGATTAGTACATTCAACATAGGAGCATAATCTATCAAATGGCTGTCACTTCCAGTGAAATCAGCAGGAACCGGAGGAGACATCAATCTAGTTATAAATTTAACTGTATATTCCTGCATGCATATATAACCAACATAATTAGAAAGCAAGGATAATAAAAAGACAATATAAAAAGCAAAAAAAAAAAAAACAAGGAGAAAACCCAAAGGAGAAATGGGAAGAACCATTCAGTGTTACAAAATATGCAGTTACATGAAAGATTACGGCATCTGCATAAGGGTCAAAAATGAAATATGCTAAAATGAAAAGGAATATTAATCTTATTACCTGTATATTCCAGCCACGAATTAGAGAAGCTCCACAAAGAATTGTAGCAGCAGATATCTTCTCATCTTCTGATCCATTGACCGCAATCTCAAAAATTTTCTCCAGCTCTGCTAAGCTTCCATCAAATCCATGAGCTTAAATTCAGTTGCTTTACCCTTGGTAAATTTACAAAAAAGAGCAACTGATATACCTGGCTTCAGGAAAGAAAAAGGAATAACTGAAGACCAGGTCAAATCAACAAAAACTAAAGATATTTGAAAACTTGTATGTATCAAGATCACTCAGTTTTGCATTTGAGAATCCGGTTTAATGTTATTTTATTGTTTTGCATGCCAGATCTTTCCTCCTGTTATTGATTCTTACATTTGAGATTTTATCACTCACACAGGTAATATATAAAACTTTTCCTGTAAATATGAACTTCGATCCAATGCACAATATGATACATAGACTTTGGTTTACTGCAATTGTATGCATGAAACTTTGATTTTGATTCAGTTTTCATATAACACTAACACTATCACCTACCTAGTAGTACATGCACAAACAACTATATTCACTCTAAGTTTCATCACAATTGCACCAAATCAAAATTCCTATATCACATTATACATTGAATCAAAGTTTATGTGTAATTTTGGGATTTATCCCCATAAAAATATCCATACACATAAAGCTAATAACACCCTCCAACCTAATGCACACTATAACGCTCTCCTCAACCTTCCCATATACAGTAAGGGAACTAGAAGTTGCACATTGGTAGTAGTCGCCTATTTTATGTGTGTGGAATTGTGATACCTATAAAGTTGATAATTCCCTTTAACCTAACAAGCACTACAAAGCCTTGCCATTACTAAGTAGCATAGGACAGAAGCTTTTTGGAAAAAAAAAAAAGAGTATGAAAACAAAAGCATGATTTAAGAGAGATAAATATGTATACCTGGAAGCTGGGCTTGAAACAAGAGCATTAATCATTACCGAAGTAAGTGGGGCCCCCTTCATGAATGATGACCAACCAGGTGCCTGAGCTGGCACACTATAAGGTAGTTGGTTAATCCGTCCATTCACATAACCTGGCCAATAATATGCTGACGTATCTAGTAGATTTCTTGCAATACAAGCCTCAATAATCAGATGGCGCAAGTTTCCAGCTGCAAACAAGTTCACAACATAGGATTAGAAAGTGCTAAAAATGTAAAGCCAGAAGAATAATAAAAAATAAAGATCAAATTTCATGATAGGAACTTGGTGGTAGAAATCAACTTCAGAAAATTTCAAAAATGTGTTCTAGGTATTAAAGGTTTCTGGTGCAGCACAAACCAGAACCAATGGTAATTCTTAACTATTTTCTTTAAATGACTGCATTACACATATGTTCATCCATCCAATGCAACAACTTTTTCTGGGGAGAAAAGGATTATTTCTTCTATTTCTTTTCTCTTAAGTGTTTAAAAAGAAGCTGACACAGTGCCCCAAGAATTAAGGAACCCTTTTGGAATCATCAGTCATCACTTTACCCTGAAGCTCCAATGCTTCTTGACTTCTGATGATTTTAAGTCACAAGATTATACTCAGCTATGTTTTTTCTTTTTTTTTTCTGGTCATACAATAGTGCAGACAGATGCACATTGCAACATAAGTACCAGTGAAGCAAGAAGTTGAACCAAACTAATAAGTTCAGTCTCATCTTTTTAACGGCTTTGCCATGGTTTGGGTCCAGTGGAAAGCAATTAAGATGGTTTTGTAATAATTTTACGGCAGATCAGTTGGGAAAGTAAAAGGAACCTGCGACTGAACCAATTATATATCTTACAAGAATGTATAAAAGAACATATTTTTAAAATTCCAAGTTTTATAAGTTTAATGTTAAAAGAACTGAACCTAACTTGGTAAAATTTTCAACATTGAAACCATTCCTAGAATTTTCCACCCCCATCCCTACAAAAGGTTTGGCTTCCCAATTTATCTTCTCCGGTCGATGTCTAACAGAAAAGGAAACCACCTACGGATTTAATCACTGCCTATAAACATGTGCGCACAGATTAGACTCCAAACTTGTGACAAAAAGTGGTCAGCAACATCGATCAATAGAACAAGATATTACTTACAACAACTGAAAGGCATGTCTTTGATATTGACGCACTCAAAGTATGCACTCCCAACATTGATTCCTGACACAAACAGCATTGCTTTGGCAGCTGCCTGATTTGCTGCAGAAACAACAAACTTAGGAGGAGCTAACAAGCCTTGATAATCACCAAGTACTTGTAGGCTGGAGACCAGATCGGCACGACGTTTCCTGGGAAACTTCATTTCTTTCCAGTGATTAGTGGAGCCATATTCTGTTTCATCAGTTGGCGCACCCTCCTCCTCCTCGATAAGATCAGCAACCACAAGAGTCATAATAGAAAGTAGCATGCACAAACGTGTATCTAACCGGGGCATTGGACCTTCAATGGGATCTCTTTCCTAACAGTTAATTAAGAACTAAAGGTAAGATACATCAAACGGACTACTTCATATACCTGAAAACTAAAGAATAATATACCACTGAAGAATACACCTACAATAGATTCAGAGTGAATGTAGTGTTTGTTATAAAAAGAAAGAAATTTAGTTGGTCAAGCAAAGCAAGAACTTTTTTCCTTTTATATATTCTAGGCTTGAAAGCATAAATCTTTTAACAAATTAGTGATATTACTATTGTGAATTTAAGTACACCAATACCAGATATAACTTTTACACTTTTAAGAGCATTAAAATTTAAGGCATTTCAGAGCTGCAAAGTTACAGGGACAGAAGTCTTCGTAAACTTTGAATGCTTTAAGAAGACTTCAGATTCTCTGTTCAGAACATGGTAACCATTCAGAGAAAAAAGTGCAGAAAATTTCTGAACATTAGAAGAAGTTCTAACCCTTTGAACCAGCCGAAGTGATGCAATCCAAAGGCCTAAAAAGGTGTCATGCCAGTTGGTGCCATTTATTGCTTGAAGAGTTTTAGTAAGACCTGCACAGTACGAAACTTAATTGTTTACATTCTGGCATATCGGTTTTGCTACAACAGGCTACCTAACATTTTGAACTGAAAATACCATCTCAACCAAAGAAGATATCCAACTTTACCAGTTATAATTTCAACAGCACTTGTTGTGTTAACTAGATAACCATCCATAGCATCTTCTAATACCATATCAAGAGGGAGCCAAAGATCAGAGCGACTAGCTCCAGGGCATAGACTGACTGAAGAAGCTAGAGATCCAAAAGCCATAACAGCATGGAACTTTTGCCGCGAACTTGTTTTGCATTCTCTAGACAAAAAAATGCGACTATCTGATGCCAACTCTTGAAGAGCCTCAGAAGTTAAAACCTTCGAGTTTTTCAATGCTGCTGAATTTGCCCCAAGAAGCTGCAAACTCTGAATGAAGCTTACCCAATGAGAGGACCTGACAAGTGGTGTAAGATTGATAAGCAATAATCAAACCAAAAAAAAGGGTTATGTTTTGTTCAAATAGAACAAGCTCAGCAGAAAGGAACCTGAAAGGATAACTGACCTAAATTTACCAAACAAATAATTAAAGAACTTTCTCTGATACACGTGCAGAAGCATGCATGCATACACACCCACCTCGTTGAATGTATGCACTTACAGATAAAACAATGAGGAAACAGTATCCAGTTTATTCCTTCGAGATTAACTAAGATAAGAACACTTACCGCTCCAATGCTTGGAAAACTAAAATGCACTGGACAAACAAGAACACATAAAAGTCAAGAGGGATTGTGAAAGTTAACAAGATACATACATGTTTCGCTGTGCCAGGTAAAGAATCCTAGAAGTCGCTTTATTTTGCAGAAATTGTCCAATTATCTCAATAGCCATTGTAGTATTGAAATTCTGCAACCTCTCACAATATGCGATATTCTTCTCATCATACATATCATGACCATCTATCTCCATTTCTTGAGGTTTAATTGCCCATCTGGACACCTTTTCCTCAGTAAGTTCTAGCAAACCCTCATCATCTAATGATGCATCTAATAACTGCCACACAATTGAAAAGATGAACTCAACCACCAAAATGGCAGGTTCCGTTGTTTGGAGACCAAAAATCTCGGAAAGATGAAGAGTAGCATCTATTGATTCCATGACCCTGTATGAAGGGAAAGCACAGAAATTACAAACAAAAACTGATAATAATTGGTATAATCTAAAATGGTCACTTTAATCAAAAGCATTTGAATGGTGTTGAAGGATCAAAGCTCATCATGGACTTAATAATATCCAACACAGAAACATAAAATATTTCAAAAGTGTCCCCATTGGTTACTAAGGTCTAAGAGTCATATCTTTAAAGATTTGAAGGCATCTAATTGATGTCCAACACGGTTATATTAGGGTAAAGTCAACTCTGCACTTAACATAGATTGGAACAACTTTTAACATATAAATTTCCGTCTGGGAACTGAGTTCATGTGCATCAAAATTATAGAATAACGAAACTTTTTTTTTTGTTCAAATTAAGCAATCATAAGAGCCAATACCATGAAGTTATTGAGTAGCGAACCTACTTCTGCACAATGATACTAAAGCATGTTACTAACACATCTTCAGATATTAAAACTGAAGCACAATGATCATGTTGAAGACAGAATCTGGTTATTATAATGCACGTGAAACAAAATTATTTAGTTCTGATAAAGATATAGTGATATGCAATAATACATTATAACAAAAACCGTAGAGCTCATACTCATTCGCAAAGACCTTTTCTGTAATGTAATATTCAAAGCTGCAAACTAAACATTTTTTCCTATTTTCTTCTCTATACCATCTTTTGCTAGCTGAATTTATAAATGTTTGATTTTTTTTTATATTGTTTGTGTGTGAGTGTGTGTGTGTAGGAGTGTGTCAAATAATACATGCAATAAGAACTCGAGGAACTCACTCTTGGTAATCAAGTCCATTAATTTGACACTTGAGTGCAAAAGCATGTCTTTTAAGAAGTTCCAAGTAAAGCCTATAAGCAGCTGGATGGGAACGCCGACTCGGAATTACTCTGTAGAAAGAAATATACCAACAAAGTGAGAGAACTGGATATGTAAAAAATGATAGCATCGGAACCATAAGAACTCCATCACTAACTAATAGCAGATTGAGATTAGAAGACAATATTATTTGCATTGCCCACCTGAAACTCAAATTTACATCCCTTATCCAAAATATAAGAAAATAAGTTGAATAAATACATATAAAGAAAAAACTAAGCTTCAATAGAGTTTCCTAGTGGCTAATGTATTTCTTTTCTTTTGAAGTACTAGACATTTTAATTAATCAGGCATCACAATGGCAAGCATCGAATAGTTGAAAAAACTAAAAGGAAAAGAATGAAAATAGAGGCCATTAGAATCCAAAATTATTTAAGTAAAAGCTTAAGAACAGTTAAATAAACTATTTGACTTTCTAGTTGCTGACTTTTCTTTTTCCACTATAGTTGATGGAATTAGACTTTAAGACCAATGCTTTGTTCTCCACTTATCATACCTTTCCCCTTTTCTTATCAAATCTCTCATTACCCTGAATAACAAATAAGGAAGCTACATAATCACAAATAAAGGAAAAAAAAAACCTATAGAAAATAGATTTCTACGAAGATCATCTTCAGATTGTATTTAAAGAAATATAAAACGATAAATCTTTTATTTTTTAAATTATTTTTCAAATCTCTCTAAATCTCCAAGAAACTGAAATATCCAATTAAAACTCTAGAAGGGGGGGACAAGTGAGGGACTTGAAATGAATCAAATTTACCATTAACACACATCGAACTATTCATCATCCATGAACAAATATCTCACAGCTTCAACAAAAACCCAGAATCTAAAACCTCTCAAAAACCAGGACCACCCAAGAAAGTAAAGGAAAAAATACACAACCTTTGTGAAAGCAGAGCAATAACAAGCAAAGGAGGAATGATCTTCATCATCAAAGCTTTATCCAAAAACTTCCATAGAATTGGGATATTGTTATCCCAACAAATGTAGTTAACCAGCACGTGGGCCAACTCAGTTGAAGGCAAAGCAATCCCTGAGGTACCCAAACTTGAAGACACTTGTAAAGCCCAAAGCAAAGGATCAATACCCTTCTCTTTCGCCAACTTTGTTTGTTCCACCACCTCTTCCCACAGCCTGCTGCTTTGCAAGCTAAACTCCATTGGTCTAAAGCTCCACAATAAGCAGCCACCTTTGTTTCCTTTCTGTTTTTGTAATGCAAAAAAATAATAAAAATCACAGTTTTGAGGAAAGGAGTGATGGAGTTTGAGGGAAAAGGGTTAAGAATGGAGGCCCCTTTTTTTTATAATTATTTTGGAAGTTATTTTACTTTGTCTTTTTTTGTTTTTCCTTTTATTTTTGGATTTTGAGCAATAAATCTGGCATAATTTCAGAAAGTCAAAAATGGAGAAGGGCAGTGGTTGTCATTTTAGATAAAGACATTTCTTAAATGGGTTATTTCCATAATGAGTCCCTTACAGTTTATACGTTACATTGGTCCTAACTTCAAATCATTCTAATTAAATTCTCAAAAGACATAATGACTTTTTGGACCCTCCAACTTTACAATCAAATGACCCTAAAATAAATGAAAAAGTTAATTTCTTTTAACATTACGCCACATTAGCAATTAATTATTTTTTTAATATAAAAAATATGTTTTATACTTTTTTAAAAAAAATTTTAAATTTTAAAAAGTTTTTAATTGTTGATGTAGCATCCACGTGGCAATCCAAGTGTATGTCACGTCAGTAAAGTTAACATACATTAACTTTTCCTTATATTTTGGGGTGATTTAACAACCAACGTAAGTTTAAATGTCAGAAAAGGCAAAAAAATTAAAATGACTGGCTAAAATATTTTTTATAAAGTTTGAGGACCAAATAAGTTATTGTACCTTTTAAAAAATATAGGTATCGCATTAATCAAATCCTTCCATTAGCCTAATCAATAAATTAGGATTCAAAGTCTAACTTAAATTTAAAGTGGAGCATATTTAAAACAAATATATTAAATTTTAAACACATATGTACCTTCTGCATCGATAATTTATATCTAACTCGCTAAAAATCGACAATGTTATTAAAATTTATGATTATTTCCTTTTTTTCAACAAATCAAATTCATTATTGTATGTGCCATAGGTAATTAATACATACATGCTTACATTTTGATTTTTGTGTTTTAAATGTACTTAATGTCATTTTTGAGGTCTCATTTAATATTTGAATTGATGACTGGGTTGATAAAAGGACTAATCGATACAAAATTTGATCTTTTAAAGACTCAATTAAAATGATTTAAAGTTGGAGGACCAATTCAAAATCTTAGCCATGATTTGGGGTTGTCGAGAGAAAATTAACCCTATAAACATTACTAATAAATTTTTTTATAAGGACATAACCAATAATTTAAGCATTTGATAATGTCATTTTTGTTTAAAACAGTTTTTTATAGTATATATCCGCTCGATACAATGTTTAGAACTATTTATAATCTCTCTCTAACCTTTAAAAATAAAGATAATACGCTTCAAAAATATATTTTCCACCATTTTAATAGTTTTTCTTTCATGATAATTTATATTTTCCATAATATTATTCAAAAATATATTTTTTGAGTTAAAGCTATTAAAATTCAGTTAATAATAACTGATTTTATCTTTTTAATATTATTTTATGTATTTGATAAATGAAATTTAATAATAAATATTTGTAATTTTGGATATTTTTTTTACATATAATCATATAAATATATTTTTTATACAATTTCAAGATAATTTAATTTATATTAAATAGTAATTAGAAATGAGTTTTACCCCCCCCTCCATGTCAAGATATGTATATATATATATAAATTAGCAATTGAGTGGATCTCTTAGTTTGCAATATTTTATGTTAATATCAAAATAATAATAATAATAAGGTCAAATATCTGTTATTTTAATAATGTTTTAATTTCATTGCTTAAATCATTGGAGCAGTGCCCACATGGTATGACTGTATTACAGATTTAAATAAAGAATATTTTATCTTTTTTTTTGAGGAAATTTAAATAAGAATAGTTCTTTTAATTAAAAATTTGTATCTAGGAGGGTAAAATCGTCCGCTAAGTAATTTTGGACCAACCCCCTAAAAATATAAAATCAGATTTCATTAATAGTAAATTTTGTTAAAATCTATAAATAATATTAAGAAAATGTCCTACAGAGCAAAAACATCTTTATAATAATATTGGTTATTTTTTAAGTGGGTGATTCTTTTAATTATTTTTCAATTGAATTAGTATTTAATTGACTCGTGATAATATCTTAATTAGATATTTAAATATAATATAAATACATAATCGATTAAATCATTTGAATTTAAATCTTTAGTTGACACAGATCTCGAGTTTGATTCTCTATCGATCTTACCAAAAATAATATAATAAACACAACAAGCTAAGATTTAATTAAATAAAATTAACATAATGTATTTTTTAAAAAATAATCTCATTACAAGTTCTAATTATATATGTTTTGTTTTTGCTCAATACCTAGAATTATCCATAATCTCTTCCCAACTCATAAATAGGAGAATAATACGCTTCTACACACTTGAACCTACGTTCTTCTATATTAACAACAATATCTATACTAATTAAACTACGATTCAATCGACAATATATATATAATTATAATGGAAGGAAAATGAAAGGGAAAAGGTAGGGGTTAGGTTGGAATTTGCATGAAGAGATATTGTAGGGTTAAACATTTCTTTATTGGATAAAATTAAGTTTAAGGAATCATAAAAAAACTGAAAAAAGAAAAAAAGAAAAAAGAACCCACCATTCACCGCACAAAATGGAACACTTATAAACATCCAAACTCCTGTATATGTTTGATACCAAAAAAATATTATTATGTATACTTCACACTAACACCCAAATATGGTGTCTTTTTCAATGGAGGAAATGGGAAGGAAAAAAATCATTTGGAGGTCTAATTATGCGTTAAGTCCTTCAAACATTTCAAATTTTAATCTCTTCTGGTTCTGGTGTTCTAATTCTAGGAATTTAGTTATTTATTTTTCAAATTTCAAGTCCAATTATTAGTACTATTTATTTTTTTATTAAAAAACTCATTGTGTAGTAATTAAGAAAATGACATTGTAATGAACCTGAATTTAACCAAATAATTTTAACAATATTATCAATTTAACCTAAATTTTAAAATATGAAAAGTATAAGTATCAAATTTTGAAATTTAAAAAGAGTACATGGATTTATGACATATTTTAACCCGTTATAATTTCAAATTCAATTCAACGAAAATCCATTATCAATGTTATCAATCAGAGTTCAATTTATAAATCACACGAGAGACTAAATTCCTAAGAGTTTGAAGAAGATAAGGACTTAGAGTGTAATTAAACCTCAATTGGAGTATAAAGTGTACTTTAAAAAAAAATTCTAGTGGTTAGGGTAGGTAAAGATGATGACAGGGGGATGAGAATTGGCCCCCCAATTCCTACTCCTTAAGTGGTAATCATAATATTGGTACATTTTTTACATTGAAATATATTTTTTTATATAAAATATATAAATTTCCGCTTATTATTATATTTGTATATTCATATCATCCGCTTAATTGTATATTTTTATGATAATAAAAATATAATTTTATTATTTTAATAGTTTATATATTTGTCGATAGAATCTTAGCTCGATTGGTATAGGTATTATTGTCAATGTAGGAGGAAGTGAGTTTGAGTATATTAAAATACATTATCCTCCTATTTATGAATTGGGAATGAATTATAGATCAAAAAGAACATATATGATCAGAAATTATAATAAAATTATTCAAAAAGAAAATCATATCTTTATAATTTTTAATAAATATGATAAAAAAAATTATTATTATTAATTTAAAATTTTATAAATTATAATATTTCAAAAAAAATATTTTAGGAGAGATTGGGATCCTGCGAACCTCTCTAACTCCGCCTCTGATTCAAGCATGATGAAAGTGGTAGGTAAAGGATGAAGTGGAGGTGACTTTAATCTGTTAGGGATTATTAGTTAGGGGAAAGTGATGTATTGGGGCCACCCTATCATTATCCTCGAAGTCTCAACAAATACGGTTCAACCCCCTCCACCTTCACCATTGACATTGACATTCACAGAAAATAAGTATTTAATTAATATGAGAAATAAATAAGACAGTGGCAGATCCATAAAATCCTCCACTTTGATCCTGGTTTTGGCTTTGTGAGATTGCGGTTTTTGTTTAAGGAAGAAGAGAATATGTTGTTTTGTTTTTGTTTGTTTCTCGGGAAAAAATTAATTATATAACAATACAAGGACCTGCATATTTAATGCCAGAAAAAGGAATCTAAGACACCGTTTTTGGCTAACTCAGCGCCAATCATCTGCTAAACTACAAGTTTATGATCCTATGAAGACTGTTACACCTATCGATTTTGGTCTGAAGTTGAAATTTTGACAAATATAAATTCAGATTCATCTATCTTGATTTAATTATTAAAATGATTTGTACAAATAATTTAAAATGATCAATCTGAAGAATCTATAATGATTAAACTAAAAATAAATAAACTCTCAAACACAAATGAACCAAACTCAAAATGACTCAATCGAAAATTACACAAACCTAAAATTGAACCGAATCTAAAATAACCCGAACTCAAAACTCCAAACCAAGGTTTTCATAATTAGATTGGTGGCCAAACTAATCAAGTCACCGGTTCAATTAAATAAATTCATAAAAAATCAATTTTAAAAGATTTATTTCAACTAATTTTTTTAACCCGATTCAACCAGTCCGTATTGATTTATAAATCAATCGATCTAACATCTCTCTTTAGATTAATACCCCATCAGTTCCTTATCTAAACATTTTGATTCAAACAATTATATTTTAAACCGAACTGACCTAAAAATTTCAAAACCCGATTTCAACCCACCAAAACCAACACCAACGGGTTTTTTACAAAATTATTATAAAAAATAAAAAATAACCAAAATGTTATAACTTTTTTTATTTACCAAAATATTATAAATTTTTTTATTTACCAAAATATACAAAAAAAACAAAAAATAGAAAAAAAAACCTGACACAGCCTGATCAGGCCAATCATATTGGCGGCACCAATGGTGCGAAAGGACTAAAATGTTAGTTAAGGGTAGTTTCAAGGACCTGACATGTAAATTTACCATTTTAAATTTTGAAAGTGAATTGGCGCTGCTGTGCGTGTGGGTTGCACTAAAATTGAAATGTGGCTAATTACCTCCTAAGCCCTCCTTATTTATTATTTTCTTTTTATTCCCCTTCAACTCACTTTTTTATTTAATAAACAAGCCCTCAACTTATTTTTGTAGTTAAATAAGCTCTTAATCTATGATTTTTACTCATAAAAGCCCTTTATTTTATTATTAAAGTAAATATATTTTACCTAAAATAAAGCTATTTAAAAAAGTATAAACTAATTCGCATTTTATGTATTATTTTTTATGTGAGCTTGCCTACGAACCAAATGGAGAACGAACAAGAAGCCATTAAGCTGCCCATTGGTCCAATAACGCGAGCTAGAGCTAAACGATTCAAAGATGCTATTTTAGCAATGGTGGAACGGGTTGAGGAAAATGATAGCAAGGAGTTTAAAAACAAGCTGAACATATTCAACTTCTTTGAAGCTGAATTTCGTTCTAGCTAATTAATTTGATGACTGGAATTTAGACCATTTAAATAAACATTTAAATAAGTTTCATTACAGCTTTTAAATATGTCTTAATTAATTTAAGTGTTTAATATGTCTTGATTTAGTTAAATTAAAGATGTCTTGATGTCATATAGTTTGTCTAAATTATTACATGTTTTAAATTTGTCTAGCCGAATTTATGTGTTATGATTTGTTAATATTTAAGTTGTCTCAATGTTATTTAGGATGTTCACATTATATTTTAATTTAGTTCAGATGAATTTGCTTGAAATTAATTAAGTTCATGTTTATTTTTAGGTGCAGCCGAATTTGGAGATTAATTGGACAGATTCATGCATGGAGATTCAATGAATTTGAAGATGCATGTGCAGCTGAACTAATGCATTGAAAGCTGATTAATTTTGGTGTTCTTCAAGGCAACTATTCGGCCAAGAGTGATCAAGTTTTTCATCCTTTCAAGCTTGGTCGATTCTCTTCCCAAGGGCGTATAAAAGCTGTTCACACTATGTCTATTCGGTTCAGCCATGTTCACACTTCAAGGCTCTTCAAGTCCATTCGGCTACTAGACATTAGACTATAAATAGTTGCTCAATTTCTTGTAAAAGGACTTTTGACAAATTTTTGAATGAAATATCATTTTAGTGAGGCAATTCACTCTCTTTATTCTCCAAAGCTCAAATTGACTTATCTTCAACAAGTGGCGTCAATCTGACTTTGTTTCGAACTTATCACCATTGGTGTGGCGTTCTTCATACCGTAGGTTCCTATTTTGCTAAATAGAGGGTCTCGGTTTTATTCCAAATCCTTTCTTTCTTCGAAACCTTAAGCCCTGGGTCCTTATTTGCTAATAAGGGTTCGACTTGTTTTCATTGAAATATCCAGCAAACAACACTCCATCAAACTCCCTTGTTTCCCAAAGCCATTTAATTTTAAACACCAAGACTTGAATTTATTTCAAGGCCGACACTACCTAATTTCGATCGGGAAATATTACGACTCGTTATTTCATACGAAACGAGCTCGTATCAATTTTGATAATTTGATGAGAATAGTTTATTTAAAAAATTTACTAAATAGAGTATTAAGAGTATATAATATAATTATAATTTATTTTTTCTATTTGGGTTACATTTATGGGTGATCAGTTTTATTATTACTTCTGGTTTTTTAATAAGGCATGCCTGGTATTTCTATTAATTTTTTTAATTAAATCTAATATTAGTTAAGTGATAATTAAGATGCTTAGAATTCTAATTAAGTAATAACTCTATTTTAATTTAATAAAATATTCTCATTTAATAACTCTATTTTCATTTAAAATATAAAATCTACTGAAATATAAAATTTGTTGCTTCATAATATCTTAAAAGACTATTTTAATTAAAATAGTCTAACATGTTTATGTTATAAGTCTATTAAGAATATATTAAATTTATAAATAGATAAAATAGTTTATTTCCATTATTTAGTCTAACATGTTTATGTTATAAGTCTATTAAGAATATATTAAATTTATAAATAGATAAAATAGTTTATGTTTCCGTTATTTTTTTCCTTTTGATTTAATATTAGTTAAGGGAATATATTAAATTTATAAAATTAAAATAGTTTAATTTAATAACTCTATTTTAATGTAATAAACTATTCTCATTTAATAACTATATTTTAATTTAAAAAAATTAAATTAAACTATTTTAATTTTATAAATTTAATATATTCTCTTAACTAATATTAAATCAAAAGGAAAAAAATAACGGAAACATAAACTATTTTATCTATAAACATAAACTATTAAATTTAATAAATTAAAATAGAGTTATTAAATAAAAAAGTGAGTTGAAGGGGAATAAAAAGAAAATAATAAATAAAGAAGGCTTAGAAGGCAATTAGCCATATTTCAATTTTAAGTGCGCACAGCAACAGCAACAATTAACTTTCAAAATTCAAAATAGTAAATTTGCATGTCAGGTCCTTGAAATTACCCTTAACTAACATTTTAGTCCATTGGCACAATTGGTGCCGCCAATCACATTGGCACCATTGGTGCCGCCAATATGATTGGCCTGATCAGGCTGTGTCAGTTTTTTTTTTTTCTGTTTTTCTTTTTTGGTATATTTTGGTAAATAAAAAAAATTTTATAATATTTTGGTAAATAAAAAAAAGTTATAATATTTTAGTTATTTTTTATTTTTTTTTAATAATTTTGTAAAAAACCCCAACACCAACTCAAAGAATAAGTTAGGTGAAACGGTCCACTCACCACTATCTGATCTCATCAGGATAGATAAAATGAAGCAGGGTTGTTAAAAGTGGTAAAAAGAATAAATATCAGAGAATTCCAACTATTTGAGGTGATGATGAGGATCCACGTCCTTTAATATAATTTTGTCAAATTTTGATATTTATATAATAGAAAAGGGGGTGCCTAACCCACACACCACACCACCAAAAAACCAAGACGGCAACGCCAAGCAAACATAATTGAGAAACAATTATGTTCATAATGATGAAACCCTGTAATATTAAACAAAAAGGCTCTAAATGTATAATTACATCACTGTTCTTTGCAGCTCAGCTGTCAATTCTCCAACCTCTTTTCACTTTTTTTTATTACAAATTCATTCTTTCACTCAATGTAGGGAAAAAAACACAAAAACTGGAGTGACTGCCCCAACTCCAAATTCAGTAAATTAAATGCATTCAGACCCATCATTAATTGGTTTTTGCTATTTTTAGTGCCTGTGGTGTTTCATAACTTAAACTTCTTCTATTTTATTAGCATTACTAACAAGACTAATCACCGATGTAGAGACAAATAACTTACATTGCTTAAGTGTTTATTGACATCCCCTCACCTTCCCCTACCCCTTAATACTAATAATAATAGTAAACAATACCATTATTACATGTTTACTAACCGTAAAAGTACTATGAAAATACCCTTATACTAAAAATCAGATTGTATTTTACTCCCTTTACTTAAAAAATAAATAAATTAGTCCTTTATATCAAAGAGCAAATTGATCCTTCAGTTAAGAATTTCATTCATGTCTACTGTTAAAAATTAATTATTGTACATCAACATGAGGTATACGTGACATGCCACTATTTGGTTATTCCATAAGGCATGTCAATTTTTAACAGTACAAATGGATGAAATTTTTAATAGAAAAGATCAGTTTGCTTTTTGATCTAATATATAGGGCCTAATTTGTCCAATTTTTTAATAGAGAGGTCAAACACAATCTAATTCTTAATACAAAGGTCTCCATGATACTTTTACCTCTACTAGCTACTTATGCAGTAGCAAATAACCTGCTTTGTTAAGTCCTTGTTAACATCAAGCACTGAGTTCAGATCTAGACAACCCCTCCCCTTCGCCCTACCCCTTAATAATAATAAACAAGACCATTATTGACTAGGATAACCCTCAATACCTTTCATCCTTGCTAAGCTGCAAATACTAAAGTTTAAAAATCAAAGTTGTGCCTTGCACCACACACTAAAAGGGGCAAAAGGAAAATAACATTTCAATTAATTATTTGAACTCTTCAACTCTCATACTATTTTATTATTATTATTATTATTATTTAGGTTTCATATTGTATGGAATTGGCAGCCATATATGCATTATGTAACTTACCTAGTTTGATATGTATTGAATAAATATTTTAGTGAATTGAAGAGGAAGTAAGACATAAGCAATTGCAAAGTGCAAACAAGATAATGATAATATAGACTTTCCACCATATGAAAGCAAATAAGGGAATAAAAGATACGTAGTACCTCTTGGAATATGACAGGCACTTAAAAAATTCGATAAGTTAAAAAATTCGATAAGGGACAACAATATGCATCCAAAATGATTATTATTACCGCACATGGTAAAAGTCTAATGATGCCATGGCATAATATACATACATACATGATTTAAGCTTTTATTGTTGCAGGCGGTGAACTGATGTCTTGGAATTTATGGCATAATGAAACGATATTATAGACAAACAGACCTACTACAAAGAATATTTTGATACCAATAACAGGCAGCATCTATATAATACTTGCAGTGTGCAACAAAATGGAAACTAGATCGATGGGGGTGATTTAGAAGTCTTCGTCTAGTTTGAAAACGTAGTTTTTACCTCCATTTTGAAGGCTTGACATAACAGATGCTTTCTGATAATCACCAACCCTCCTCTCAAAGAAGTTAGCTTTTCCTCTGCAAAGTCAAAAACACGTTTAAGAAGATTAAGACTCTAAATATGTCATAAACGATAATATAGACCTAATCACCATAGGTTATGCACACACTAGAATACAAAATGCAGCAAGTCAGCAATTGACTACTATCATTACTCACACAGCTAAGCTTGACAAGCACTAGCTCTCAAAAAAAAGGGGGGGTGTTAACTATATGATTAATCAAGACTAGAAAAAGTCAATGACTGTTACAATCCCTTACCACACAAATTCCTTCCCTATATGTTATCATGGTGATGTTAGAAGGGAAGACACATATAGCCACTCACATTTCACATACATGTCTCATTTCTGCAATAATTCCTTTGGGACCAATGTTAGATGGGTCCCGTCAAGAGCAACAATCATTCAAATCAAAAAGTTCAAAAAAGAGAACCAAATATGGTAGAAAGAATGCCACTGACAAAAGGGTGTCTGTGTCTTAATTAGGTGTAGAAGAGTCCAACTTCAGGACGTCAGCTTAATAAAAGATGTTGCAATTGACATTACTTTTATATAATCCAATAACTTAAAACCAAAAAAATGCAGCAATATGGGATATTAATACTTACTGTAAAGATATAAATTCCATCCAATCAAAGGGATTTTCGACGCTGTACTTTCTTTGACAGCCCAATGAAACCTGCAAATAAGTGGGAAACAAGTCACTAATTTAGTTCTTTACACCCAACAAAGCCATCTTCAACTATGAAAGATATCTTTTAAGTTCTCAAAAAATCATTTCTTTTAATCAGGAAAATCATCCTGCAAAATCATATAATTCAGAATGGTAATACACCTTTTTCCTGTCAAATCCCTGAAATTTTCTTTAAAAAAACAGATTAAAGATTTTATAAATGTAAACTAGATTTCTTTACCCACTTGAAGTTAAATTTTTGAGCAATTCATTCAAGAAGAAATATAATTTTAAGGGAAAATCTTGAAGCAAATATACAAATGATCCTATCGGTGATACTAGTAACATTTCATGGTCATGAAAATATGTTTTTGGATTTCAGTGTATTACATCAACAAAGAATGATCAAATTTAAAAGTCAGATGATCTATTAGTCACGTGTTAAAACATCTCTTCTTATTTCGGATAAAAGTATATCAGTTTAGGATTAAGAAATAAGATTACAAGTTTTATGGAATCAATATAAATGTGTGTTTTGGTGTATCTGTATAATAGTCAAATATGAATTTGTTAAATATTTTTCATTCAAGGTGGTTCAAGATATCAAGCTAGGATTATCAAAATGAACTGTTAAAATATAAACAAATTAACAGAAATATACCAGAAGACGATCAGCAACGAACTTAATGTACTGGCTCATGAGTGTCGAGTTCATGCCAATAAGTGCACAAGGAAGAGCTTCACACACGAACTCAGTCTCGATTTCCACTGCTTCATGAACAATATGATGGACTTTGTGCCATTTAAGTTGCTTCTGCAGCAACCTGTAAGCAGGTGCATTCAAATTCCATATCTTCTTAAATACAACCCACATATCCAGCCAATGGGGTTAAGATCCACTCCATTACTTTTTCATGCATTAACATCCTATACAATGATCATCACCATTCAAATGTGTAGGACCCATGTAAGATCCATCTATTAAATGTGAAAATCAACTTGTGAATGGTGATTAAACATGCATTGGATATTAATGAATGAAAAAGTAATGAAGTGGAGCCAAACCCCAGCCAATCCCCCCCCCCCAAAAAAAAAAGCAGCAGCAAAAGTTCTATTATTGTTTTCAAATATATTTTAATAAAAATAAAAAATAGAAAGCTACCCGTAAAGAAGGCAAGCAAAGTCACAGTGAAGCCCCTCATCTCTAGATATAAGCTCATTTGAGAATGTCAAACCAGGCATCAGTCCCCTCTTTTTAAGCCAGAAAATGGCACAAAAGCTGAAAAACTCAATGATTAATCAATAAAAAGGAAATGTTAAAAAATTAAATCCAACTTCGTAGTAGGAAAGTATAAGAAACACAAACTCTAGAAACAGAAAGAACCTAATGGATAAAGAAGATTACCTTCCAGAAAAGAAGATTCCTTCAATACATGCAAAAGCCACAAGTCTCTCTGCAAATGAAGTGGAACTGCATACAGACAAAACCAAAGAGACCTTTTAAAGAAAGAAAGGTACTGCAGTGCTTTGACTTAATGATAGCTAGTTTAAACTGTAAATACGCTTGAGAACCACAAAGATGATGACCAAACAAATTCCAGCTATTCAATGGTGCAGAAAGGAGCCAAGGCTACCGAGCTCAATATTTGATCCGTACATGATTATAAAGAACAGCAAACATACATGCATTGATCATTGCAAATCAAGCTCTACCATATCTAGGACAGAAATTCTGCCTTAGGTATATCTAATAGGCAGAATGATCAATTAAAGTTAGAAAAACCTTGGTAAAAATGTTCTATTGAACTTCTAGTCCAACATGTTGAGAATTCTTTAACCAAATTGCTTCTTTGGCTTAATATATTAAGTCCCCAGAGAGCAGGACATGAAAGTAATACCTCTGAATCCAATCGATAGCCCATTTAGCCTTCTTACTGACACAAGGGATGCTTTCAATAGCATTGAACAATCGATGTTTTTCTTTGGAATCCTTGATATATGTCTCCAAAAGCAAGCTGTACATTTCTAACCATTGGCAGCAGAAAATATACGCAATCAGGTAACTCTAATTCAAGATACTGGGAAATCATCAGAAAGACCACAACTTAGTAAATGCTTACTAGGCTGCAGTCTTGTGTTGACAGTTAAGGCCAAATAAGTCTGACAATCTAGCCCAACCAACAACTGACTCTTGAAGGTTAAACCAAGCCCTAAAATAATCTAAAAACGAGTTTGACAACCTCAATAAAGATTAACTGGGACCAAGACTGAACAAGAGGCTGGACTCATCTTTACTTTTCAAGCACCAAAAGTCATTTGTAATCATTAGAGAGGGCTTTCTCCAGAAGTCTGAAATGTGGCTGCAAGCTAGATTATGCCAAAACCTGCAAGCCCTTGACAGGCTAAATTGGCCAAGAACTTTCTTGTAGTAACATCTAAATGGGGGCACAGATTAGATGTGAAGATAAACAATTCTAGTAAATGATCAATTTTCTACCAGAATGAATATTCTCCATAGCAATTTGAAATCCGTAGAATGCCCGGGCCTGAGAGAATGGGAAACCTGATATTAGATTAAAAAAAAAAACTTGAAAAAACAAGGCTGATTACTGGTTTCTAAACAAGTATCCCCTACCTTAATGTAAAACAAACTGGTCATTAACGGCCTTTAAGTCTACAACTAGCTAAGCAGGCAAAATCATTAAGAACTAAACAGAACATTATCCTGATATTACCCACCAGACCCAACACCGTTGCAATATGATTCTCCTATTATAGTCATTCATATAAGAATGAAGTTATCCTAAATTGCAAAACCAGACATGAAATGTATAATTAAAGATACTAGTCCCATTGGTACTCACGGGCATTCATAAAATAGCCTGCAAAACAACTTAACGAATGCCTACCTCTGGAATTTGAACATCATTTAGGAATCTTGCAGCCAAGTTCTCCAAAACTATCCCATCAGATGCAGCAAAAAAGGCCAGCACATGGCTTATGAAGTGTTTTTCTGAGCTAGACAAGGTTTCCCAATGCTGCACGTCTTGTGAGAGATCAACCTCCTCAGCTGCAATAACATTAAAAAATGATGAGAATGAGGTCAAACCAAGGGGAAGGAAATTACTGGACAAGGTAAAGAAGATATGAATAGTAATACATAATAGGAAGTCGATATAAACAGATAAAAGATCCAAATTAAGGGGTAAAAAAGCTTACAAAGAAGGGTGGAAAAAAGGCTCATTGCACTTTTTATACAAGATTGCTAAGGTTAAATTTCCTAAGAAACATCAATCAGATTAATTGTTCTTTAAGTTTGGAGGTCAACTTCTATGCAATAAAAATTCATTTCAATTAACCAATAATCCTTCCTGCATGACTACATTATAACATAACAATGAAGAAGCGTGATACGAGAAAAAGAAAACAGTTCCAAGAACATGAAAAGAAGTCTATATCAACATTTACAGAAGGTAGCTTTTCGTTATCTTCTTTGGAGGGATAACTAATGGTTTGAATGCTTTTTCTCATGACTGCCAGCCAACAAAAATTTAAAAAAAAAATTCAAAACCATTACAACATATGAACAGTATAACAACAATGATGTTGATACCAAAATTGCCAATGCAACAGTCAATTCCAAAATTCAACCATGCATACAACCCACTTTTCTTTAACCCTCTGCCTCCAGCCATTAATTTGACTTCCCATTCCATTTATACAAAGCAAAGTTCATAAGATCTAAAACAAACCCAACTTCAAACAAACAAAAACAACATCAAAAACCCAAGTTTGAGAAGAAGAAAAAAACACAAAAATGACCAATAAAATTCTGAAAACAGAGGAAAATAGGTAGTACCAGTCCAAAAACTAGCCTCAGCCTTCTTGTACATCTCCCAAAGTGGTTGATAGGTAATGGGAAACATACAAAACCTTTGGTTTTGTTGTTTTAGTATAGGCTCTTCCTCTTCCTTCTCTTCTTCTTCCTCTTCTTCTTTTCCCATTACTCTCTGTTCCTCATCTCTCAACGAACCCATTTTCTCCCTTTTTTTCCCCTTTTTTATCGTTACTTTCTACAGATATTGAATGAAGGAAAAGAAGAAAGATATAAATGAAAATGAAAATGAAAACCCTACAAAAACCCTTCTGTGAAATGAAAACGACAGGTTTTGTATGATTGGGTGGTATGAGAAGCAGATCTTTTTGGCTTTCGTTCTTTTCTTTTTGTTTCGAGTGTCCTTTGGTTGCATGCTTTGCATTTATTCGTTAAGATAGAAAACGGCGTCGTTTGCAGCTTTTCTGCTAGTTGTGGTGTTGGGTGCATGATATTGGGTTTTTCATGGTAAGGTGGGCGCATGATGTTGGGGTTTTCATGGTAAGGTGGGCCTTATGCCACCATATGAAATTTATTATCACAATTTACAATTTTTTTGTTTGGCCAACAATCACTTACAATTTAGTGTAATATATGAAAATTATATTTTGCAAAATTTAATATCAGTAAGATATGGGTGCACACCGATAAGTGGTCGGGTGTAATGGTAATATATATTATATTTTTATAGAGAAAATATAAATTTGAATCATAGACACGATATTGATAAACCACCGGAATATAATTACTAAATGACTAGGGTCCCCAAAAAATCATCTTCAAATAAATGATATGATTGAATTAAATCAAATACAAGCCACTCCTCCCCCAATCGATTTAATTGTGGCCCCTTTCAACCGGCGCTATAGTGCAAAGAGAGTACATTCCATGGCATTAAATTTAATCATCCTTTCTCCCATAAACTTACCCACAAGGTAAATATCATAGTTGATTTCATCCTCCACTCCCAATATCTCCATCAAGCACCAGGTTAAATTCTCTTTCTCGTACAAAGACAACCCTTGCAATGTCTCATCCATCCACAATAGAATCAAGAAGCGACAGAACCAATCAAACAAAACAATAACATTCGCTAGCAACTTGACAAAGCAAGGACGAATTTGCACTCACAACCCTAGCCGCAAACCACGATAAGTAAGGGTTTAGAGATAAATTATTTCACAATAAGTGATTAAACTTTTACTCGTATAAAAAAAAACTACTAAAATATTTTCTATTTCTTTCATAACTTTTTCAATAAAATCAAATCAAAATTTTTTTCTAAAAAAATATACATTACAATCTTTAATGATATTAAAATCTTAATATACGTTTTTATTTTATTGACAGTATTTAGTAATACAATAAAATGATAAATCATATTTAAAATTTGATTTATAAACTTATTATATCATATTGTCAAATCTAATATTTTTTATTTTTAAATAACAGCCGCAATATTGCAGATGTTGAAGCCGCCCGGCCCAACGGCCCGCTCGAAATATGGGAGGATTCGGGAAAAATATAGGCCCGAAATATGGGTTTGGGCAAAAAATGAAGCCCGTTTTGAAAAAAAATGAAGCCCGTTTAGAAAACGGGTCAGGCCCGGGCCAAAAAAGTATTTTTGATTTTTTTAATTTTAAAATATTTTTAAAATACTTTTTTATTTTTTTATTTTTAAAATAAATTTTTAGTGTTTATTAAAAAAATAGGTCGGGCTCGGGCTTAGGAATTTTTTTCCGGGCCTGGCCTAGACAAAATTTTAGGCCCATTTTCGGGCCAGGTAGGGCCTGAGCCTAGGACGCTGGCCGAAATTTTTTTTATGGGCACGGCCCATGAGCACTCTAAATAGGAAGAACAAAAATAACTTTTCTATTCAATTTTACAACTAGACTTATTAATTAAACATTTATCTTTGCAATTACTTTAATTTTTATTTAACTTTACATGCTTAATATACTATGTAATACAAAAGTATTACATCAACTGATTTTCGTAAAAAAGAATCACAATAATCTTCTTATTATAATAATCATCACTTAAAAGAAATATTTTGGAAAGAAAAATATAAAACTAATATTTATCACTTTAATTTTTAGGGTCTAATGGTATGAAAAGTTATTTAAGAAAAAAAATCAATTAAATTCCTTTGAATTTTTTATACCCAAATAAGTTATTAACAGTGACGAAGCTCGAGCCCGTAGTTTAAACGGGCCTATTTTTTTTGTCTAAGCCTATTTTTTAGGCTGAATATTTTTACTCGAATCCTCTCAAATTTCAGGGCAGTCTTCAGGTCTGGGCGGGTAGCCTAACCCATGAACAGATCTACTTGCCTTCTAGTATAGAAAAATTTTCATTTAGGTCCTTTACAATTTATAAATTTTTAAATTAGTAATAGTAAAATTGCACTTTGGCTCCCCAAAAATGATAAAATTTTGATTTAATCCTTTAAAAATTATAAAGATATGGGTTATTAAAGTGGTGAAATTGCATTTTTACTATCGTAAAAATATACAATTTAATTCCGCTCCCCCCCCAAAAAATTGGCTTCTCCCCTGGTTCTTACACCGACAAAATTGTTATGTTAAGTGTTTTGACCATTAAATCCTAATGGTAAAAAAATTTCTTCAATCCCTCTCAATTTTAAAATTGGTTTCTCTCAAAAAAATCGAAGTAATTAAGGACAATTAATCACAATGTTAATATTTTTTAATTGAACACAATTTTGATTGGTATAATAACAAATTTAGCCGTCAAAGTATACACATTCAGCCAATTTGGTAATAATTTAACAAATTTAACCAACAACATTTATTTAAATGTGTAAATGTTGAGGCTAAATTTGTTGAATTTTTTAGAATCTAGATCAATTTGACAAAACATGTAAACATTGGGAGCTAAATTTGTTATTATACAAATTGGAATTATATACAATTGAGTGAAGATGTTAATGTTGTGATTAATTGTCCTTAATTGCTCACTTTCGAAATTGACAAGGATTAAATTGCTCCAACAAATTTTAAAAGGACCAATTTGCTTATTTTTGAAACTGAGAAAAATTGGAGAGATATTTTTACTGATCCTTAGTCTTGTTGAGGTGGCTTTCAATGATCACTGAGTCCCTTATCATGATGCTAACGTGACAATCCACGTAAATGATTTAATTGGTTGAACTATTCTCCCGTAGGGCCAATATATATATTAAATCGGATAAATGATTGCTTCTATATTGAACCGGTCTAATTGGTTGGTTTAGATTTTTCAACCATGATTTGACCTTCTTCTTTTTTCACACTATGATTGAATTTTTATATATGAAATTAGGGCCCGTTTAATTCGCTGAAAATAATTATTGAAAAATGATTTCTGGAAAATTTAATATTTTTTAGTGTTTAATTGATTCTGAGTAAATTATTTTTTACTATTTGATAAATTTCTTAAAATCATTTTATAAAAATTTAATTCAAACACAAAATAAACATCTTGACGACAGAAAAAATAATATTTTTCATTAATTAATTTAAAATTTAGAATTTAAGTATTAATTATAAAATAATAAACAACATTAATTTGGAACCTCCTTTTTTAAATATAAAAAATTATATTTTTTCTCAAAAAACTTTAATTAAAAAATGCGCTCACCATTGGGTCGAGAGATAAGAAATTTTAGTTTTGGTATTTAATCTCAAGCTCGCTAATCATTTTTATATTTTTTTCCCACAAAACATTAATTAGAAAATGCACTAATTATTGGATCATTATTGGGTCAAATGGTACGAAATTTGATAAAATTTTAAATTTTACCCCAAAATTCATTTCAACTCAATGTAGCTTCCGAACATCGAAGAATTTCAGATGAAAAAAATACAACAATATATTTTTTTAAGTCCAATATTTCAACAATCATAAATATTATTTCTAACTTGTGATGAAAAACATGAATTATACAAATTATAAAAACCTTAATTATTATATTAATATAATATTTCAAACAAGGGTATTAACTAATAGTATACTAATACAATATAAATATAATGTTTTTGCAATCTTTTGTTTCAATATGCTCTAAGCTGAGAAGTAAAGTTTATTGGGTCGGGTCGGGTCGGATCGATGCAAAATTTTAAATATGCTTTTTAGGTTTGAACTCGGTTTTATTTGAAAAATGAGTTTAAAACTCTATTCAATCCCGACCCAGATTGAAAATGCTAAGCTCGACCTGACATGTTTATATTAATTTTTTTAGATTTTTTATATAAAAATAAATTTAAAAATATAACATATCAAATACACCAAAAACATTAAGACACGTCCCACTAAATTGAAAATGCATTAAAAATTATTTATACTTAATTAATACTAATATAGTTACAACTTAGCATTAATAACAATAAAATAATAAAATAATAATAAAATTAACAACAAAATAAGAATTATATAATATTCAAATAACAAAAATAAAATAACAACGAAATGACAATAAAATAACAACGAATTAATAAGTGCTGTACAACTTTTTTTTTTTTTCTAATGGAAACATCATCTCGTTTGACTTTTACATTGTAATAATAAATGCATTTTATTGAATTTCATTGAAATTATTAATCTAATAATAAATGTAGTACATCTCTTTATATTTTTTATGGTCTATCTTCTTCGCTCTCATTCTCATCTATTTGATCATTAATTTTCCTTTTTTCTTAATTGTCTCTTCTCTCGTTCCTTTGCGTGCTAAGTACTATAATTAGTAAACTAAATTTAAAAGTAACCTTTTTCTGCTTAAATATTCATGGCTCCTTTTCTACTACTCTTTAGTGTAGGAAATAAACTCGATTAAACAACGAATAAAATGAAGAAAATAAGAATTAAAAAGATAAATTTCTCAAAAGAGGATAAAAAACCACAGGTAAAAAGATATTTCATTATATTAAATGAGAGTTCAAAAGACGGAGAGAATTAAAAGATAACTCAGAGCCTCACAAGAAAAAACCCTTCGAAACAAATAACAAAGTTCTCTCAATCTAAATATTTTTATTGTATAAAACTTAGAATAACTAAGGCCCATTTATTGGCTGAAATTCGTAACATATATGACTACAACAACTATAAATTTTACATATCTCGAAGATACACCGAACCAATTATGCTAAAGTGTTCGTATTAATCTTTTGAGATAAGCATCATCGTCTACTTAAGAAATTATATTAAGTAGAGAATTTTTAGTCTTTGAATTTCATGGAAAGAAGATTCCTATTCGCCAAATAATGTCCTAAGACTGGTGCAAATTTAAATAATAAAAATAGTTGAAAATACTATGAACATTGAAAATAATTTTTAACATAAATTTTAATTAATTAAAAAAAGTTGAAAATACTATAGACATTGAAAATAATTTTCAACATAAATTTTAATTTACATGTTTATGTATTTTTTAAAATTATATAAAAATAAAAGCATTCTGGATATAATATTTTTTATTTGTAAAAGTAATGCGTTTTTTATAATTTCACAATTGAATTAAAATTAGATTGATGGGTGAAAGTAACTTAGTTAAACTGTAAAAAATAAATTAAAATAGTAACAATGTCATCTATACTATATATTAATCCCTTAACTAAGTTGTTGTCACGACGGGGCGAATTAAAATGAGAAGTTGCTTCTTTAGGCCCTCAAAAAATTATAAAATTTTAAGTTAATATGTGATAAATTATAGTTTGGCCTCCTAAAAATGTTAGAATTTCAATTTAGTCATTTTGAAAACCATAAAGATATAATCCAATATAAGGGTTAAATTGCATTTGAACTCTTATAAAAGTATATAACTTAATCTTTTCGAATGGATGGAGACCAGTTTGTGTTCTTTAATATGGTTGTCGAATGTGGGGGTTCTCTGGTCTGGTCTAGTCTTTTTGGTTTAATCGCATGACGCATATAGAAAAACATGAATCTCTTTATTTTTCAAGGAATAACTTGGAATTCTATTGAGACTATTATGTATTCGATGAGCTGGGCAAAACAATATATTTGAGCACTTAAGTAGGATTCGTTTGGACACTTTAAATCTGCTTATAAGCCTGTATAGACAATTAACTAGATTCATTTATATACTGATGGAGTTGTTAAGTTGAATGCAGGGTAGGCTGTTGTCGGGGGTGGTATACAAACAAGTTGGTCAATGGATCGTTGAATACAATTGGTATTTGGGATTTTACTCAATTTTTTATGCTGAACTCTGGGGAATTTTATATGATCTGACTCTCATCCAAAGAGAGGGGCACAAAAAGGTTTTGACCGATTCAAATAACTTAAAGGCGGTTGAAGCCCTTCAAGATATTCATCTGACTGAATTAACTTCAGTTTTAATTAGAAGGATGCACATGACTTTACAAACCATTGAGCAATGGGAAATCAAGTATATTCTAAGAGAAAGAAATCAAGTTGCGGATCAATCAACCACTGACATCAGAGAGGAACTCAGCTATGTAAGTGCTCGAAGAGTGCCCAAATGAGCTAACAGTTGTTGTTGAGATTGCTAGAGCAACAAATTATTCATTTATTTTAGATTAATTTAGTTTGATTATGTTTTATTCACCAAAAAAAAAAAGAACAATCATCATCCTCTCATTCCTCTTTATGAGTTTGCTGAGTATTTTTCTATTGTATTCTATTGTTGATTCCTGTTCTTGTTTAATAACAATAGAGCTTGTTGAATCATGAGATATACACTATATAGTGAAATATTCATAAGGATAGTGTTCGGGCTACCTATCTAGGTCCAAAGGCTTGCCTAAAAATAGTAAGGTTTGGGAAAAAATATAGGCCCGAAAAATGGTTTTGGATAAAAAATAATGTTATTTTCTAAATAGGCCGAGCCTCAGGTAGGATTTTGTTGGCCCAGCCCAAATCAACTATTTTATTGTTGTTTCACTACCATCTCGCTATTATATTGCTACTATTTTGTTATTATTGTTTGGATATTGTATAACTTTATTTTATTATTATTGCTATTATTTTAGAGGTATTTGCTTACTAAATTACAATTATTTTAGTGTCATTTAAGTATAAAGATTTTTTTTTTCAATATATTTTTAATTTGTCGGGAAACATTTATTTTAATATTTTTAGTGTATTTAATGTATTATATTTTTAAATTTTTGATATAAAAATAATCTAAACAAAATTTAATACGAGTGGGCCGGGTCAGGCTCAAGTTTATCATTTTAATTTGGAACGGGCTTAGGTAGAATTTTAGGCCCATTTTTCGGGTAAGTCTCGGACCTAAAATTTTACAACAACCCGATTCGGTCCAACCCATGATCAGGTCTAGTCCAACAGGCCTCAAGCTATTCAACTTGTATCATTGACTCGTTAAATTGATGAATATTCTAACAAAATGTTTATTTTCCAGTTATAAAAGTTATAAAATAAGTTTCAAATTAAAAAAGAAAATAAAGTTTGATTCATATAACTCTTTTTTATTTTGTGAATAATAAACCAAAATTGAATAAATTTTAACAAATAAACAAATTGGAATAGAATCGAATTTAATAGAACCAAATCGGACGTTGCTGTTCAAATCTATTTTCAAATCTATATATATATATTTAGGACCCTATATATTATGAATCTCGAACATACACCATAGTTACGAACCAATTACGCAAAAGAGTCTGTACTAATCTTTTGAGATAGGCATGATTGTCTACTTATGAAATTATATGAAGTAGAGAATTTTAATTTTTTTTCTCATCATAATCTCAAAGTCTCGGTTACTTGAAATAAAACTAAATTCGGAAGTCGGTTACACTAGAGGAAGATGATAGCACCCCGGAATCTTCGAGCACGTGAAAACGACAATAAATTAGGAAATTTAGAAAGTGGTACCCAAAAGCTGCGGAATATTTCTTTTCCGTCTTTGAATTTTATGGAAAGAAGATTCCCATTCGCCAAATAATGTCCTAAGACTGGTGCAAATTTAAATAAATAAATAAAAAGCTGAAATTGCTATAAACATTGAAAATAATTTTTGACATAAATTTTAATTTACATGTTTATGTATTTTTTAAAATTATATAAAAATAAAAACATTCTCAATATAATATTTGTTTATTAAAAGTAATGCATTTTTAGTAATTTCACAACTGAGTTAAAATTAAATTGAAGGGTGAAACTAAGTTAAACCGTAAAAAATAAATTAAAATAGTAACAATGTCGTCTATACTATATACTAAGTCATTAACTAAGTTAGTGTCATGACATGAGCGAACTAAAATGAGAAATTACTTCTTTAGGCCCCCAAAAATTTATAAAATTTTAAGTCAATATGTGATAAATTATAGTTTGACCTCCTAAAAATGCTAGAATTTCAATTTAGTCCTTTTGAAAACCATGAAGATATAAGCCAATATAAGGGTTAAATTGCATTTGAACTCTTATAAAAGTATATAACTTAATCTCTTCCCCCTTTAGAAAAAATTCTGACTTCGCCCCTACGTCACGAGTTAACTAAACATCAATTCAGTTGGATAATGACTAACGTACATTACTTTATAAAGTAAGTTATGTTGTGATAGAGGGTTGCGCGTGGACCAAGATCGAGTTGTCAAGTCATGGGAAAATCCTACGAAAGCTTTAGACGCTGAGATCTGAAACGAAACAGAAAAGTTAAATCTTAGAATTCCAAATCTAAAACAAAAACCCCAAAACAATAAAGAATCAGCCAAGAATCGAAACACTTATTAATAGGGGATTCTTGGAAACCAAGAACACGAAATTGAACTTCAAGAAATAATCCAATCAGCCGAATCTGACAATTGAACACAAAACAGCAAGTCAATTCAAAAACTCAGCAAACCGAATTGAATCAGAGATAGGATAATTGGGCGGCAAGATCAATTGCAAATTATGAATAGAAAACGTTTTCTTGCTGCCAAGAAAGGTGCCGATCAACTTCTTGAAGATTGAAAAGGGCTGGAAACGCAACAAGAATGAATAAAACAAGTTAATCAATGAATCGGCACAAGCAGAAAAATCTAAAGAAAAACAAACAACAATAAAGATAAGAAAAGTCCTAATAAGCCTTAAAATCGAAAAAGATTTCACAACTCCCTTCAAACGGCTCTAATCTCCCCTCCGATGTAAGCACACGGCAAGAAGAAGGCCGAAGATGGCTCCCACAATAAAAAAGATTGTTAAAACTACTTCTAAATAAAACTTAATAGAGAATTCTTGGAGAAACTCTAAGAGAATTTTCACTCAACAAAAATCTGAAATTTAATGTCTAATGTATAAAGGTGGCCGACCAAGCCATATATATAGGCCTCCTAACTACTTTCCTAGCCTTATTGGGAAATTAAAAAAAAAACCTAATTGTTGACTTTCAAGAGGAGTGCCGTCCAAGGCTTTTTTAATGGGCCTCTTGGACTGAATTTTTACATAGAAATTTATTCATAAAGCCTAAAAATTAAAACTAAGTATTTAAAGAATTAAAAATTTACAAATTGGGCCACTTTGACAATTTGGCCTGATTTTCAACTAAGTCTAATTTAAACTTCTTGGTTGGGCTTGGAACATCTTATTGGGCCGTATCTTCAAGCACTTGGGCTTGTAATCCGTTCTCTCTTGAAATTGGTTCGTTGATGCTCGTAACTGAGATCCAATGCGCCTTAGCTGCAAGATTCAGTTTCTTGGACCAAGATTTCCAAGATTTGAAATCTTGATTTTCTTGATTATTGAAATCGCTCAAAACAGCAAAATTGGACCAAGATTCGGTTTCTTAATTTTCTTGAAAACAAGAAAGTGAATCTTGATTTTATTTTTCCTTTTTATATGCATCTAAGGCCTTGCTAATGAAGTCTTGAACAGTTCCATTTAGTTTCGTATGCATTTGCCTGGCCTTTGACCTCGTTATTGGGCCTTGTGGTAATTTGAACCCATCACGTTCTTGAGCTTGATTGGGCCTTTGTGACTCGTATCATGTTATTTTAAGAGTATTTTTGTCTCTTTATATATTTTGTATAAGAAAATAGAAAAATACATTTACATAATAATATTTGAACCTAAGACATTATGATTTTTTAATAATTTCACTTTACCATTTACCCCTTACCAGGTGTCCAATGTGGACACCTGGTATTATGAGAAGATACTTGAGAGATGTCCGAGAATGGCCCTCCGCCTTGTATCACTTGGCAGCCCTCCATCGTACACCACCTAATTGGTCACTAGATGACTTGCCCCTCAGATGCCTTGTCCTCTAAGCCACCGACTTTTAATGAGAACTCATCTATAGTAAAGGACCACCAAGGCGTAATAACCTCGTATTACCTCGTCAAAGGGAATGACAAGGCAGTACCGCACGTGAGGACAATTGGCTTGCCACCTCACCAACCACACAAGCAAGCCACCACCCGTGCAATCAGTGACATGGCACTACCATACATGGGGATTTTCCCCAACACGATGAAAAAAAGATCTTTTGGACCTTCTCAGCAACCTTAAGCCTTTGCCTACTGCACTCATCTCCCCTTGCCTTCAGACCTTCCTCAGTTTCTTCTTACTCCTATCCATTTCCAACTCTCTACTTGTCTAGATGAACCGACCTCATTTTCACCACTACATTCTCCTCCTTTCTCTTCATTTATTGATACCTTGTATCAACATTTTTTTAATCAATTTCTTATAAACATATTTACTACAAAATTCTATTTTTCACTTATATTGTAAATGTGTCATAATCAAATCTTTACATTATTACTTTATTCCTTTAACTCTTTTTAATTAATAAAAAAATTTCTTATTAATATTTAAAAAAAATAAGACACATTACTATTTTTTTAATCTTATCAAATAATAATCATAAAAATATATTTGAGATTCCATTGTTGTTAAATCTAGAACCACAAATGAAAACTACCAAAATCGCATCGCCGCCGGCATTTAAAAGACGTGCAGTTAGGTCCAAAAAGTTCATTTTTCATGCCTCTTCCAAATAATAAAAATAATAAAAATGTTTAAAAGTAAAATTTCACAAAAAAGGAAAACCTTAAATATGTATAATAAAAAATCTAGTAATTTTCAAAATAACTAAGAAAGTTTTATAAGAAAATTCAAAAAGAATATATAAAAAAAATAAGAAAATATATTTTTGTAAAAACTCAATGATAAAAATAAACTCAAATAAAATGAAATTATAAATTTAAAAAATAATAAAAAGCAATTTTTATTTATAATAAGTGAAGGGGAAGAAAATGATAAGATTTGAATTCGTGTCATTTAGATGTTAGATCAGCACAATCGAGTACAAAGATGTTCGAACAAGTAAAATCAAAATTATTACTGCATAAACGAATTATGAAATGGAAAATTTTAGGCAAGGGTGAAACCAAAAAACTTTTTGGGGGGAACTGGAATCGAATTGTATAGTAAAAATATAATTTCATCATTTTGAATTTTGATACCCTATACCTTTATAATTTTAGAATGATTAAATCAAAATTTTATCATTTCAGGGGGCTGAAGTGCAAATTTATTATTATTTTTATAAATTATAAAATAGCCTAAATAAAAAAATCATTTTTTGGGGGTCCCCTGACTTCGCCACTGAATTCAGATATAGTCGACGAACTTAAACTAAAACCCACACATAATATCAACACATTGTGAGAATTCGAAACCCATAAATAAAGACGAATCTAAAAATTCTTTTAGGTGGAAGTCGAAATTGAGTCATAAATTTTTAAACGGTTAAAATATAATTTTATTATATATTAATTTATAATTTTATCACTTTTTGAAAAGGACTAAACATAATTTTTTTCATTTTAAGCTATAAAAGTGTAATTTTATCTTATAAATATATAAATTTATAATTTAATAATTTTTAAGGCTGTGTTTACATTTTTGAAAGGTCAACCCCTACATGCGGCTTTGCAGTGTGCCGTGCAGAACATAATTGCATAAATAAATATGTGGCAAAAAAATATGTGTGGTGGACCCCATATTTTTAGGGAAATAAATATTAAGCAAACCTTTTCACGTAAAAATTTTATATATCTTCGACCGACAATCATTTTACCAACTGCAAACTTCAATAGTCCCCAGTTTTCTATTAATAAATTAAGAGATAAAAGTAACTTTTTTTTCAAAATTTTCAATTTCGTCATTAGGTTCATGATAGTTTCGAAATTTAGTAAATTTTTTAATGATATTTATAGTTTTTATTGATTTTAATTTTTTATAATTTTTAATAAAATTAATGGTTTAATTGTTTTTTTTAAGTTTGAGGGTATTTTTTTTATACATTTTGAAAGTTTAAGTACCCAATTGAGTATAAAAAAAAGCAAGGACTTAATTACTTTTTTTGAAAAAGTTTGAGGACTTTTTGCACCCTTAAGCCTTTTTTAATTTAGTCTATGAATCTAGAGATACATTAACGTGACACTTTAATATTATACTATACCATCATTTAAAATTTAAATATATATAATTTAAAAAATAAAATATATAAAGTTTTTTAAAATTTTCAAGTAATGATGTAGAACTCGTAGAATTGTCCATGGGCCGGACCAGGCCCTAACAACATATTGGGCATGATTGATAGGTTCGGATCTGCAAAAAAATGGGCTTATTATATAAACCCGACCCGCATTAATTTTTTTAAAATTATTTTATTATATAAAACAAATTTTAAAAATATAATATATCAAATACATCAAAAACATTAAAATAAATGTTTCCCAACAAATTTTAAAAACATGTGTTCAAGTCGGGTTTGGGCCAGAAAAGCTTACTTGAAGCCTGACCCATCAAGAAAACATGCATCATTTTTTGTCCAAGCCCATTTTGGGTCTATATTTTTGTATAAACCCTCCTATTTTTTGGGCGGACCTTCGGGCCTAATCGGATGACCTGACCTACAACTCTAAGCACTCACAATATGCCTCATTCTCGTACCTTAACAGAAATCAAGTTCAGGGATCAAATCAAAAAAAGGTTGTTAAGTTTCGAGACCAATACGGACAAAACAAAAGTCCAGAGATCAATGTGAGAATTTTTTTAAAAAATTTAAACACTAAATATTGTTAAGTATAGTTTTATATGAACTCAACTTGTGCGGTAGACCCTTGGCCTCTCGCCCCCATAGGTCTCTTTATTTTGCGGCTATATTTATTTTTTTAACAAATTACAGGATTCGGGTAACAAATTCTAACAGAAACAAAAAAGAGCAAAAACAACCTTCAACAATTATAATAATAGATCATGAGTAAAATTATGCGGGCTATTGAAAAAGTAAATTATAATATTGATTTGAAAAAATAAAAATTTAAAACAACATGCAATAATTGATAGATATATAGATATAGATTTATTAAAAAAATTATGTGGGCTAGAATAAAATTTATAATTTATGATTAAAAAAGTTTAAAGACTGATTTGAGAATTAAGATATAAGTTAGGGATTAATTTACGAATAAAACCTTTTTATTATACTCTCGAAACCTCACCTATTCGCTTCCAACTTTCTGGTTGGTGCTTCTTTATATATATGGCGCTCCTGTTTGATCAAACAAACCAAGTGTAACTTTTTTTTTTATTGCTTAGGAGAAAAGAGAAGAAAACAATGTCAGGTCCTCAGTGCTGTTCGAATCCACCAACATTGGATTCTGCAAGTGGGGCTGGTCACGTTGAGAATCTTGCTGGTCTCAACACTTATGTTTCTGGGTCTCTTCAATCTAAGCTTGCTGTTTTTCTTATCTCTGATATTTTCGGTACTTATCCCCATAAGCTCTTCACAGTCGTCATTTGTGGATTTTTGAGTTATTTTGGATTTGGGTTTTGTGTGAAATTGATGAGCAATTACTCTGTTTAGGAATTAAGCAACTTCAAGGATTTCTTTAACTTTATTTATGTTAACTTGTTTGCCCTTTACAGTCTGTTTTCGAGCGTATTATATCTGGGTTTTGTATTTGATTGTTGTTGATGGATTTTCGACTCCTTCGGTAGTGTGAAATTTTGTCATTTTTTGTCATATTTTTTTGTGGGTTTTGTGTGAAATTCATGAGGAGCGGTGTGTTTAGGAATTGACCAGCTTCAAGTTTTATTTATTTATATAGACAAAAAAGGAAAGAAAGAGAAGAGCTTCTTTAGTTTTCACCCATTTTCTGCCCTTTTTTTACTTCTTTTTGTTGACCTTTTCGCACTTTGCAGTCTGTTTTTTCAACATATTATATATGGGTTTTGTATTTGATTATGGATTTTTAAGCACATATTAACTTTGAAACTAGTTCAAAAGGATGTTGGGGGTTAACGGAATTTTGGATTGATTATGGATATTTTTGGAACATACTATATGTGGGTTGTGTATTCATTACGATATAAGCATATTAGTATCTGTACTATAAATTTGTTTACTATACATTTGCTTTCATTGAGCACTGTATATGCAATTGCCTGTGTCTGTGCTATAAAGTATAGATAGTGTTGTAATCAAAATTATGATAATCATCACCACCAATTTGGATCATCTGCTAATTTCACTGTTCCTCTTCTCATGCCTTTGCAGGATATGAGGCTCCAAACTTTAGGTAAGACTAATTCTGCTATTGTGACGCTGGTTTTTGCTGTTGTGTTGCCTTTTATTATCTATTCTATGATTAATGTGAAGTCGTGTTTTTGCTCCGAATATGAAACAAGTATCAAATGAGCCTAAATGTTAAAAACAACTAAAGTGGAACGTTTCTTAAACATAACTAAAACACCCCAAATCAAATTTCCTTTGTCCCTCCAAGTATTGATGAGAGTGATTCCAAGGTCATCAAAAAGTTTCCTCACCTTTATCTGTTATGATCTGGAAAGTATGTATAGCTAAAGAAATTGTCCATCAAGCTTATCAAGGAACCGTTCATAACTTGAATGAGTAAGTCGGCAAGTAGGTCACTACCATCGAAAAATGCCCTCGCCTATATGAAAATCATGTACCCCGGCTACTAGTCTCATTAAAAGCTTTTTATATATTCTTCCTAGGTCAATAATGAGTATTACACACCATGAAGTTACCACCTAAGAATTTGATTAATACCAAGTGTGGCCCTTGACATACAAAGTGCTTCTGACAGTCCATCAACGTGGTCACACACCAAGGAATATTCTAGCAGATGACTTACTTCATTTTTTTCGATAGCTTTATGGATTCTTATACCGAGGTGTTTTCTCCTATTAAATGCTAGTTATTCTTGGCTCATCGAAAAATGCCCTCGCCCATATGAAAATCATATGCCTCGGTTACTAGCCTCATTAAAAGTTTTTATACATTCTTTCTAGGTCAATAATGAGTTTTACACACTATGAAGTTACCACCTGAGAATTTGATTAATACAAAGTGTGGTCCTTGACATACAAAGTGCTTCTGACAGTATATCAATGTGGTCAAGCACAAAGGAATACTCTAGCAGATGGCTTGCTTCAGTTTTTCAGTAGCTTTATGGATTCTTATACTGAGGTGTTTTCTCCTATTAAATACTAGTTATTCTTGCCTAAAAATACAGAGTAACCTATGATTGTAACATTTTGGCATGCCTCTAACTGATTTCTTACACGGTTGAATTATTTGTTCGAGGTTGTGATATAATGGTTTAGTCTGTCATAGGGCGGTTGTGAGAAGCCATTTTAATTTACTTACATATTTTGTTCTATCTAGCATCTTGAGTTGAACTGTACCAGCTTCTGGAACCTAATTTCAGTTGCTTTTGATTGTATAGAAAGCTCGCGGACAAGGTTGCAGCCGCTGGGTTCTATGTGGTGGCTCCTGACTTCTTTTATGGAGAACCCTATGACCCTAATAACCCTGATAGACCTCTATCTGTTTGGATAAAGGATCATGGACCGGTTAGTGGCCTTTTGACCAATAATTAAAATTGGTTATTGATCAAGTTTTATAAGCAAGGAGATATTTTTTCAATCTGTAATTTTATCTCTTTTATTTTTTTCTTCCGGTAGTATTGTGTTACGGATTCTCTAAATTTCTAGACCGGCTTTAGTTTCTTTATAGTTAGATGTAGGTTTGATTTTGAATTTGTTCTGTTCATTCAACTTTTGTTCACCATTACAGAACCTTCATTTTTCGGCTATATCTATTTTAACTAGACAAGTATCTAATGTTTAATGATTCATCACCTTTTGAAGTTTTATGCCCTTATGCATTTTAATTGCTTGTTTAGGATAAAGGTTACGAGGATGCAAAGCTCGTAATTGACGCTTTGAAAAGTAAAGGGGTTTCATCCATTGGAGCTGCTGGGTTCTGTTGGGGTGGTGAGGTTTCATTTATGCACTATATATTAAGTGGTTTCATAGCAGATATTTAGGTAAAAGTACCATGGAGGCTCTTGTACTAGGAGTCGGATTGCATTTTGCCCCTCTCTTCTTAAAAATGGGCAAATTAGTTCCTTTACATTACATTAGATGAAAGAGCAAACTGGTCCTTCTGTTAAAATCCTATCCATTTCTACTGTTAAAAACTGATCTCTGTACGTCGGCATGAGGTACACATGGCACACCATGTGTAACTATCTGGTTATTCTGTTCATGCTGGTTTTTAATATTAGAAATGGATGAAATTGTTAAGAAAAAGGATTAGTTTGCTCTTTGAACTAACGTACAATGACTAATTTGCCTATTTTTTGAATCGAGAGGGCAAAATGCAATCTAATCCCTAGAACAGGGCCCAGATATTTACTATGTTCATACAAGCATGTTCTGCACCACTTATGGCTTCAATAATATTATCTTTTCATTTAAGTATCACTTTATTACTAGATGGCTAATGCTAGGTCTTTTGATTACCGCAGCTAAAGTTGTGGCTGGACTGGCTAAGGATCCCCTTATCCAAGCAGCTGTAATGTTACATCCTTCATTTGTGACTGTGGACGATATCAAAAGTAAGATTTGAGCCTGGTTTTTTGCTGTACTTTGGGGCAAAATTTCTGGTTGAATTCTTTGTGAATTTTTTTTTTCATAGGCTGTTGCATTAAGATTCATTTTATTTTCAAGAGGCATGTTAGGTGAGCAGTTTCTGAAGTATTCATGGCATTTTTATTGAAAGATCCTTATACCATCTTATTAAAAATCTTTCTCTTGCCTCTCCTGTTGCTCTATAAGGCGGTGTTTGGTATGTTTTTGACCCATAAAACAATTATGGTAATTAAATCACCATGAGAAGAATCCTATGATATCATGTGGCAGTGAACTTAGATCATCGCCTTAGAAGGTGAGTCGTAAAATGAATTGTATTAAGTGTTAGTTTGTGAATTAAAAATTTCCTCTCAAAATGCTAATTGTTTTCAATAATGTGAAGTTATGACTATCCTCTCTCTTTTCTTTTTTTTTCGGAAAACCCTTTTTGAAGAATCAGTAAGAAACACAAAACGTTTCTCGTGATAAACCAACACTACAACTTTGCTAAATAAGTTCATATACGGCCACCTCATCAATTTACTATCAAAATGTTAGGTGTCCTAATACAATAAGCAAGATTATGCAACTGTCTCGAGACGAGAAACTTTGCCTTCTATGATGATTACTATAGTGTTTTTCCCGTTATCTATATCATGAAACTGTTTCTAGGGTACTTCGCAAAATTTGAAGTTTTGGGTTTGGTTGCAGTTATCAGTTGATTCTTTAAGAGAGCATTTTCATCCATTCTTGTGCTTTTTTGTGGTGTCTGTGTTAGGGGCAAGTCTACCTTTGTACTATTGATTATGTGTGAATTTTTGCAGGTGTGAAGGTGCCCATTGCGATATTGGGAGCTGAGCATGACCATATATCTCCCCCAGAGCTTTTAAAACAGTTTGATGAGATCTTAAAAGCGAGTGAGGTAAGAAGGCCCGATGCCTGGTTTCGTACTGTAATCTTTTTTGATTGAGCCTAAGAATTCAGTAAAAGATTGCATTTTCTTTAACATGGTATCAATGTTAGGTTTCTTGTTTGCTCCATTGAGTTGCCTATCATATGCTTATTTTGCCAGGACTCTATGGAGATGAAGCGTTATAAGTCCCACATTGCTTATCTTTTGTACTTGATTGTGACTTATATACCATATTAGGTTTGCTCGTGCCTTTTTGGCTTATTGCCTTGCACGTCAAATTGTCACGGTTATCAACTAAACAAAATATTATGCCAATTACTCGGTCTTTGAGTATGGCTTTTTCCGGGTTCCTTCTTAACTCGGTCTACATGTACTCGTTTGTATTTATTACAAAACAATCTCTGTCGCAGGTTGATAGCTATGTGAAGATATTTCCTAAAGTTGCCCATGGATGGTCGGTGAGATATGATGTCAATGATCTGGCAGCTGTGTCGAGAGCTAACGAAGCTCAACAAGATATGCTGGAGTGGTTTGCAAAGTACGTTAAGTGAGAAACTTATCCGATGGTGATGGGAGTTTATGCGTGTTATTTAGAATTCTGTCTAAAAGTATGGTCGTGTTTCTGTAGAATAAAGGTTAAATTTTAATGCATTGTGCCTTATTGCGTAAAACGGAACATTGTAACACATAGAAAAGCTTGAACAGATATGGTGTCTATGTTGTACCATTTAGCCAATGCATTGGAATTTGTTGTTTTTGTGGTTCAATATTATGGTTTGTGTAATCAGATTATAAATTCCAAGAATCATGAAAGGGCTAATCATAAATTTGTGTTATAAATTCAGCTTGGTTTTTGCCTATTAATATTCCTTGCAACTGTACTACCTGAAGAAAGTGTTCTATGGCCATGGCAAGCAAAGGTCGTTGCGATGTTGCTCTCTAGCATTAGTGCTCTTTAGCAGTAGCCAATGATTTTTTATTTAAAGGTATTGGGTTAAATTTTTTATTTAAAGGTATTGGGTTAAATTTTTTTAAAAGTTCAGCTAGCGTGTTTTAAACAATGAAGTAATGATTAGTATAGTGGATCAGTACTCATCGATGAGTAAAATATATACTAGATCTAAGTCAATCTAACGGATAGTGTTGGAGATCAGGAAGGAAAGCTGTTTGAGTTTTGGTTCACAGATTTGGACCTACAAAGTCATTTCACAAAAGAAAATTGAATTGTGGATGAGAAGGGAATGAAACCTTTCGATGGGTGTAAGTTGTGTGAATAGAAAATGCCATACAATAATGATTTTAACATTTTAATGATTTAAATGAAAGCTTTCGTCAAATTTAACCCTTAAAGTCTATATTTTTTTGTCAAATTGGTCCTTGTTTTTTTTTTGAGTTAAATTTAACTTTTAATTTTTTAAAAAGAGTCAAATTTGTCCCTCAGCCTTTTAAAAAAAGTTGATTAATTGATGTTTTGGATGAAAATAATGACTAAAACTTTAAATTTTTAAATATGACAGCTCGTATGACTATCCACATATATTTCATGTAAATTTTTAAAAACTTATTATATTTCTTTATGAAATTTTATTTCTATTTTATTTTTATAAATTTTGAATTATTTATTGAGGTATCATATAAAATAAATAATGTTATGTCAGCATAAAACGCACATAAACTGCCACACCAACATTGTTAAAAAATTAAATATTTTAGCAATTATTTCTATGAAAGAAAAATAATTTGACACTTTTTGAAATATTGATAGTTAAATTTAATTAAAAGAATAAAAAAAGTAAATTGAAAGAAAATATAAATACCTTTCAAATTTAATTCATAATCAAATTAAATTACAGTAAATCTAAATGAACTAAATTAAATTTTCCTCATCAAAATTTTTAATGCATTTCAACACACTTAAATTCATGTCCTCCTAACAATAATTCTTATACAATTTGAGTACCTACATGTCAGGACCTATACAAATCGAGTTAATATGGACAAAATTTTATATATATATATACACACACGTGCATTCCCTTCTTCTCCTGTCGATATCCACATTTTCTGGCATTTTCACGGGAGAAATTCAATATATATATATACACATACATACATTACCTTCTTATCCTCCTCCTCTCCCTACCCATGATTTCTGGCATTTTAACGGGAAAGATTCATACTGTACATTATATAAAATTGTAAAAAAATTCTCGAAATCCAAAAGATACATAAAAAAATTTCAAGAAAAATTTATAAAAGGATTTGGAAAATCAATTGGTTTCCTCCTTATCACACTCCCCATTGACGTTTTCTCATTTTCCTTTGTCCATATCTCACCCTTCTCTTTGTCCAAAAAGGAGAGATTCTCCGCCATTAATATGAGATTCCGATCAACACCTGTGCACAAATTAGCCGCGACGGTGATCTCGGCGGTTATCTTCCTTTTCCTGATACACGGCGCCCACTGCTTCGACCTTCCTGGTACCGCTACCGAGATCTTCCAAAAGGTCGAATTTCGGTTCCTCTTTTATTATGTTTTTTTTAAAAAAATTCTTCGTTTGTTTGCTTAATCGTCTTTGTTTTTTATTTGATTTCGTTTATGATTTCGAATTTTCACATCGAATCTCTGTTTGTTTTCGAATAGAATCATAGGAGAAGGAAATTAGTGAGTATTTACTGCCTGTTGTTTAAGAGACCTTTTTTAAAAATTTAATTTTTTTTACGTTAAAAATTGTAAAATACTATTTTGACATGGACACTCAGTGTTCAACTTGACTATGCTTTTTTCCTTTATGGGAAGTGAACAGTCTAATTTCATTTTTGGTCCTTTTGTTATGTAAAAATTTATGATTTAGTCGTATTTTAATTTAGTATAATTTGATCATCTTAGAATTTTATCGGTTAGTCCAAATTGTCAACGTGATTAGCTATTTTCAAAAAAGTTTTGATGTAAAATTTTTCTTTAAAAGTACTCTAAAATCTCCTTTTAAGTATTTAGCTCACATGTATTTTTTTGATTAAGTTAATCGGATAAATTTGGATTAACTAATAATATTATAAAAATTAAAATATAAAGATTAAACAGTAATTTTTGTAAAATATAGAGACCAAAACCCGAATTCGACTATTAACTTTTTGATGGCAAGAAGCAAAAAGAAAAAGATAGGCGACGTCGACATGAGCCTCGAGGTCGAAAAATAACTTTTCGAGAATTCTCGAAATTCACCCATAATGTACTTTTCCTGTAAATAATCTTTGAATTATCCCTAGTTTGAAAAAAATATTTAAATAAAAAGCCTTGTTTCAGATTCTGCTATTGTTTTTATAATTTTTATTTTTTTATCAGTTGCAGAAAAACATATTTATTTGAATTTCTAAATTTGTAATCCTTTTCAAATATAAAAATATTTTTATATATTTTAAAAATGCTTGTTGACTTGCAGATTTAGATAAAGGTGTGTTATTTATTTAATTGATAGTTTCATTATGGGTTGTTGAAATGTCATGTCATTTCCAAAATGAATGACAAAATTATAATTAGGTAATAAACACGATGGAAACTGTTTAATGTATAATGGCCAACTTTATGTAGCAAATGATGTAGTAATTATTTGTCAATCAATAATATAGGGTCCACTATATCTTCCTCAATCCTGAAGAATATTTGGGATATTTTTTTATCCGAATAAATTTTTGGATATTTTATCTACTTTTGTGAAGATTTGAATATTGTGGATTAATATGATACTTTAATTAATATCCGAGCTTTAGGATGGATATAGTCGAATAATCGAATCAAAGGTGGAATTTTTGGATATAGGCCCAATAAAATTATCTAGAAAAATTTTAAAAACAAATTAATACTAATTATGAGAAATTCATAAAGAAAATCAAACAATAAGGAATGTATAGAAACCGTTAGAAAATTAGGAAAACTTTAATGAAAATAAATTAGAACATAATGAAAAACTCTAATTTAAAAAAAAATCCAAGTAATAATGAAATTGTTGTACTGGTTTTAACCGGTTTTTTAGTTATTGATTTTTGATATTTTACCTGTTTTGGCCATTTTTTCAATTTTCTAGTTCAAACTTCAAATTATATGAATGAATCAATGTACTAATTAATTTTTGATTTAGCCGGTTGAACTCTGATTTAGTTTTTCAACTATAAAAATAGATATAAATATTAAGAGTTTATTTTTTAATTTTCAGGTAATTGATTTGAACTCAGATTTCCAATCTATGAACTGCTTACCTTTTACATTTCTTTTGAATTTTCTTATTATTAAACTCGGTATCTATCATAATCAGATATCTAGTTGGTATTTGTTTTTTATACACTGTGCTAGTGTACGTTCAATCAAAGCAACTGAAAGTTTTTTTTTTGTTTAGATAGGAGAAGAGAGAAAAATATCGTTAGCTCCTCATTGCGGCTCAAATCCACCCATATTGGACCCTGAAAGTGGAGGTGGTCATGTTGAAAAACTTGCTGATTTCAACACTTATGTCTCTGGCTCTCCTGAGTGCAAGCATGCTGTTCTTCTTGCCTCTGATGTTTATGGTAGTTATCCATAAACCCTATTTCTTTTCTTTATCTTTCAGCTTCAGTGTGAGCTTTTTTTTTTTGTCATTTTCTATTTGGGTTTTGTGTGAAATTAATGAGGAACAGTTCTTTAGGAATTGAGCAGCTTAAAGGTTTTCTGTATTCAAGCAAAGAAAAAAAAGAAAAGAGCTTCTTTAGTTTTCGCCAATTTTCTGTATTATCTTTTACTTCTTTTTTCTTTACTTGTTTGCAGTCTGTTTTTCTTGACATATTATATCTGGGTTTTGTATTTCACTATAGATTTAATTTTGGTATTTTGTTTACTATACATTTGCTTTCATTGAGCATTTTTCTGCAATTTCTAATCTCTGTTCCATGATGATCATCACCATGATGATGATCATCACCATTGTTTTGATCATCCGCTAATTTCACTATTCTTCTCTTGGCTCTGCAGGATATGAGGCTCCAAACTTGAGGTACGGCTAATAGTGCTAGGGAAACCAATTTTTTCTGATTTTTTGCCTTTATTATCTCTTCTATGCCTTTCTTATCCTTTGCATGCCAATCTTGTCAAAGCATATCCAAATGTGTTTTGATAATGTTTTGGACTTTTCTAATTTTGTTTTTCTTTTTTTCTTCATCTATTCGTACATGTACTATACGTACTTCCATTTGTCGGACATCTGTCCCTGCATGGAGGGTTCATGCTTCATAGTTACACCATAGGTTGTGGAAAAACAAACTTAGCTAGGTCCTTGACATACAGAATGCTCTTGGCAGTCCATCAATGTGGTCACACTCCATGGAAAATTCGAGAAGATGACTTATTATCTTGCTTCATTTTTCTCAATAGCTTTATGGATTCATATATGGAGTAGTTTTTTCCTATTAAATACTAGTTATTCTTGGCTTAAAACACAGAGAAACCAATGACTGTAACATTTTGAAAATTGAAATCATTGCTTTTGATATCAGAATATGGATTCTGACAATTACAACTTAGTAAATTAAGATTTGGCATTCCTCTAACTGATTTTTGACGCAGTTGAATTATGTTTTTTCGAGATTGTGATATAATGGATTAGTCTGTCAAAGGGTGACTGTGACACAGTTGAAACAAATTAAGATTTGACATGCCTCTAAATAGTTTGTTCTATCTAGCATCTTGAGTTGAACTGTACAGCTTCTGTAACCTAATTTCAGTTGCTCTTGATTGTATAGAAAGATCGCTGACAAGGTTGCAGATGCTGGGTTCTATGCGGTGGTTCCTGACTTCTTTAATGGAGAACCCTATGACCCTAATAATCCTGATAGACCTAAAGATGCTTGGATGAAGGATCATTCACCGGTTAGTGGCCTTCTGACAAGTACTTGAAATTGGTTATCGATCAAGTTTTATAAGGAATGGCATACTTTTCAATCTTTGTTTATCTCATTTTTATTCCATTTGTATTGTATTATGGACTCTAATTTTCTACACTGGCTTTAGTCTCTTCATAATAGGTATAGGTTTGATTTTGAATTTGTGCCGTTCATCCTGCATTTCTACACCATTACCTAGGGAAGAATCTAATGTTTAATGATGAACCTCTTTTGAAGTTTATGTCCTTGTGCATTTAGTTCTTCCTTTAGGAAAAAGGTTTTGAAGATGCAAAGCTAATGTTTTAGTCTCTTCATAATAGATATAGGTTTGATTTTGAATTTGTTCCGTTCATTCTGTATTTCTACACCATTATCTAGGGAAGCATTTAATGTTTAATGATGAATCTCTTTTGAAGTTTATGTCCTTGTGCATTTAAATCTTCCTTTAGGTAAAAGGTTTTGAAGATGCAAAGCTAATGATTGATGCTTTGAAAAGTAAAGGGTTTTCATCAATTGGAGCTGCTGGGTTCTGTTGGGGTGGTGAGTTTTCATATATGCACTGTACTCTTAAGTGGTTTCATATAAGATATTTACTATGATTATACAAGCATGTTATGCACCAGTTATGGTTTCAAGATATTTTTTTCATATAATTTTGTGACCATTTTATTACTAGATGGCTAATACCAAGTCTTTTGATTACCTCAGCTAAAGCTGTGGTTGAACTGACAAAAGCTGAACTTATTCAAGCTGCTGTGATATTACATCCTTCATATGTGACTGTGGCTGATATCAAGAGTAAGATTCTGCTTCTCTCCTCTTTTTATGTCAGTTATAAATTGTTGTTCATTTCACTACAAATTGGTTTGGATTTAATGACTAAGTTTAAGGTGAGGTCTCCTATGCTTTGGGGCTGGTTGAACTCTCTGTGAATAATGTGCTTAGGTTCTTGCATTAGGATTCAGTTTCATATACCATTTTAGGGATTCATAGTTTTTTAAAGGAAAGGTTCTTATACCATTTTAATAATAAAAAAAATCTCTTGCCTCTCTTCCTTCACTCTAAGGTTGTTTTAGGTATGGGGTTCACCTATAAAACTATGGTGTTTTTACATATTGTGAAATCACCAAATTAGAGAAGAACTGAACGATCTTTTGTAGCAGTGATCTTAGGTCATAGAGAATGATTAGATCTTCACCTTAGAAGATGATTTAATTTTCATTCACAAAGGGTAAAAAACTTTTGTTGCCAAGATGAAGTGAGCTGTAAAATTATACTAATTTTTTTTCGGAACTAAAATTTCCTCTCAAAATTTTAATTGTTTCATATCATATCTTACCTTCTCAGAATTATATTTTTGAATCAAATTCAAAACTAAATTCCATGCTTTCTTTTAACTTTTTTAAAAAAAAAAGTTATATATAATATAATTCTTATTTTTCAGAATTTTAATAGATTTAGTTCTGTTTTCAAATTAAAATGTTATTTAGTATTTTAATTTTAATATTATAATTTAGTTATATTAATAAAATATTACTTGTATTTTGTAGGTTATCATGTTTGAGCAACATTGCAATATTGATGACCTTGAATACCCTAATACCATTAGCACATTCATGCAACTTTCTTGAGATGAGAACTTGTCCTTCTATGATGATTGCCAAGTGTGCTTTTTCCATAATCTATGAAACTGTTTTGATGATACACTTAATGCAAAAATTGAAGTTTTGGGCATGGTTGGAGTTATTAGATGATTACTTTAAGAGAGCTTTCCTGTTTTACTAGCATTACTTAATTAGAATCTATCTTGACTTCATAGTTTATGGAGTCTTTAGCCATAGCAAACTTAGATTAGAGAATTAAACCTTAGCTGCTTTTAAGGTTCTAAGACAAATGTTTCACTAAAAATTGAACACATCAAGCTAACTACACTTGCTACATATATGAACTAGTATAGTAAAAAGCTGCAGTGATAGTGTGGGAATATTTGCAGGTGTGAAGCTGCCCATTGCGATATTGGGAGCTGAGCTTGACCATTTGGCTTCCCCAGCAGTTTTAAAACAGTTTGATGACATCTTAAGTGCGAATAAGGTAAGAAGCGCCCATGCCTTGTATCATACTGTCTGCTTGTTATCTTTATTGAATGAGCCTAAGAATTTAGTAACGAAATTGCATTCTCTATGATCTATTTGGATTTTCTGTCGATTACAATACTATTCTTGTTTAACTAACTCTATTTTCGAATGGATTTTAATGCTTTTCATTTAAATTAAGGGTTCACCAAATATAATAATTCAAGTGTGTGAGAGATCGAAAGTAAAAGACGAAAAGTGTAAAAGAACATACATTTTGAATGTGTTTGTTAATAAAAAAAAAAAAAAGAGGTGAGAACCCAAAAAAGAGAGATACCATTTTTAATTGGAATGATATGAACAAATAAAATGAGAGGAATTTATGTTGGTTCAAAATTACACATTTTTCCAAAGTTTCATTTTCTTTTTTCTCAATTTCAACTCTATCACGGAAGCATGAAAAGAAAATTACTTTTTTCTTTCAGTTTTTTTCTATCTATTTTACCAAGCACACTAACAAAAAAGATCAAATATATCCTTCTCTTCTCTTCTCTTCTCTTCTCTTGCAGGTTGATAGGTTTGTGAAGGTATTTCCTAATTGTTCTCATGGATGGACACTGAGATATGATATTAATAATTCAACTGCTGTGGCACGTGCTAACGAAGCGCATCAAGATATGCTGGAATGGCTTTTGAAGTATGTCAAGTAAGAGTCTCATTTTATGATGATGGATTATTTAGAATTCTGTTTGCATTCTACTCTGTGTTTCTGTAGAATAAGAGAGAACTTTAATGCATTGTGCTTTATTATGTAAGATGGAATGCTATAGCATCAAGATCACAAATGGTGTCTATGTTGTATCATTTAGCCAATGCATTGAAATTTATTTTATAAATTCATCTCGGTTTTGCCTATTAATATGCCATTCAAGCATAGTTCTTATATGCATCCGTCCGTGATGAGAATGATCACTACTTGGCAAGCAATGCTCCCTAGCAATAACGAATTGGTACTGTTCAATTGAATTGATTAATTTAGAAATCAAACTTGGGGACTGATTTAAAAAAAAATATAAACACATTTTTAAAATTTTAAAATTTAGTTTTTATAAGTTAGGATGAGATATACATAGTACATTACGTGTAACTTCTAATTATTTTGTCAGCTACATCGATTCTGCAATAGTAAAATAAATGAAATTTAATAGAAATGATTAGTTTGCTCTTTAATCTAATGTATAATGACTAATTTATCATTTTTAAAATAAAATGGACAATATAAACCTGACTCTTAACACATAAACGTAAATGGTACTTTTATCGATATAGAATTCATGAGGAGAAATATAAATTAGAATATTATATGTAATATTTAAAGAGAAAATTTTAAAATATAGGGGCATAGTAAAAAATACTTTTAAAAAAAGAGATGCATGACATTTTTTTTCCTGCTATTGTGTTGCTGTTTTACTGCTGTTATGTTTTTGTTTTGCTACCATAGTTGATGTATTATATTTTTTAAATTTATTTTTATATAAAAAAATTTCAGTTAAGTCAAACTTAGATTTAGCAATTTTAATTAGAACTGGACTTGAGTAGAATTTTAGACCTATTTTCAAAACTAGGCCAAACTTAAAAAGTGGATTTAAAATTTTGTTTCGACTTAACGCAATCTATGATTAATAGAATGTAAACAAAAAATGGGGTACTGGTTGGTACTAATTATGATTTTTCTTTTCTTTTTATTCTTTAAAAAGATGTTCTTTATTTACTATGATTGTGATAAAATTTTATTTAGTACAACTTGATTCGAAAATAAAAATCTTAAGCTTTTATACGTGTCCACCATTACAACTATATATAATTTAAGCCAAGTAAGAAAGGGTCAAGCTTGTCCCAATGAAGATTAGGCTCAAAATCGACTTCTTCAAGCACTTTGGGCAATGGCACCATTTGAATTTTCTTACTCAAACCAAGATGTGCCATGAGAAGTGCAACGTGGGTTAAGAATTCATCACCATACTGGAGTCGCCTCGCATGCTTTTTCCACGAACATTGAGCCGCGGCATAAGTCAGCATGTCCAGCCACATATCCGCTATCAGTTTCCATTTATCTTGGTTATCCCATTGGAACATAGATACCAAACTCTGCAAATGATTGGCGATTCCGCACCCTTCAAAGAATGCGGACTTCCTTGAACTTCCCATCTGGATTAAGAATGACCGAGATCTAATGTCCACCCCAAACAACCCTCTGACAGCTTCCTTGAATTGGACATTGTTGAGGGTGAAGTTCATCGCTTCAGGGCAGGTATCACGGAGCCTTATGTGACCAATCCCTGCGGGAAGCATTGCGGGATATAGAGAAAAAAGGTACATCATATAATCAGATAAGGCCTTAATTATCCGGCAATACGGATCGAGCAAGGCTCGATACCGGTGATTGTCGTCATGGAAAACAACTTCTGTAGCAACATGCCATAGGATGACACTGTGGGTGAATTCGACTTCGCGTACACTCCACATAATGTCCCCAGAGAGCTCTCCCATTCCTTTAATAGCACACTTGAACCTCTGTCATCCAATAACTTTGAGAGATTTTTGAACTCGGTCTCTGCGTATTTTTTTCGTTTTTCTTGGAGACCGGAGTAGATAAACTGTTGCAACTCGGGAGGTACGTCTCTCCAACCGGTCTTTAAGTACTTCCCCATACTGTCCTCAGAGTAGAGGAACTGTAAAACTGCTGCAGGATTCAGTTTCCTGGGCGGTAGGCAGTAATCTAGCAGGCTGCGCTGTGCCATGGATTGAATTCCCCTCTTGGGCTTAGTGAAACGAACCAACTTAGAACCAATACCCCCAAGACAATATTATATGATCCGACACCGTTTTCAAACCAGATTTATTCTTGACCGCTAGGAACAGCATTGCACTTGCAACTGGAATTCAACAAAAATGTTAAAGCATTGCTGTTGAAAGATTTTTCATCTATTCCGGGAATTAAGCATGTGTAAGACTTTTTAATTATTTAGTTCGTAGTTATAAGGACACTTGTTTATCCAAATTCAAATCGTGTTGCTCCACCTTATTCTCTATCATGTCTAGGAGCTTGATTTGCTTAAAATTGGATATGCCAGTGTTGATGTTTATTTGAATCTCGAGTGGACAAATTCTAACACCAAACATTCCTTTTAGTCATTAATAATCTATGTCTTAGATTGAGTACTAATCAGGGTTAAGTCAAGTTTGGGTTGAATCAGTGCTGAATTTCAGCTTCGGGTTTGACTCAATTTAAAGATAAGTTTAAAATTTGGTTGAAGCTTAATCCATATTAAAAATACTAAATTTGAGCTCGACTCGGCTCGAATGTAATAAATTATTTTATATAAAAATAAATTTTAAAAAATATAATACATTAAACACACTAAAAATAACAAATTGAAAATGCAAAAAAAAAAGAAGAAGAAGAAGGTATAGATATGTGATTCAAGTCGGAGTTTGAGTTAAAAAAATTCTGCCTAAGGCCCTACTCGTTTAAAAAATTAGCCTTATTTTTTGTTCAAACCCATTTTTTGGGTGGGTGACCCAACCCATCATCAAGTCTAATAACCATGCATCCCGAAAAAAGTATTCATAAATTATAAAATAGATTTGTTTTACAAAAATAAGTTATATTATTACGCGAGTGTTTTTTAAAATATATATTTATATAAAATCAATATAGATTCATATATGGTGAGATTTAAATTTAGATCTTTATGAATTTTAGACCTTCAAATTTACCATTTCAACTAAAGTTTGATGTGTTTTTTTATATAAACTTTTATTGAGTACTAGATTATGGCACACCCATCATTATGGGTGAAAATTTATGTAAAAAATAAAAAATAAAAAATAAAAATAACCGAGTTATGATACGTGAGTGCTTAAGTTGCAAACTTTTTTATTTTTTATTTTGAGTGCCTAAAATGAATTTTTTTATAATTTGGTGACTATTACACTAATTTTTTTGGTAATTGAGTTGATACTCGATTAACCCGTGTCACCAAATATTTCTATCTTTTTTGGTGGGTTACAAGAAGAGGACAAAGGCTTAACAGCAACATGACTATTGTGACTCGAACCCAGACCATACCTGAGGTTGTGAACACCCTGGCCATCGCATTGAATTGAAAAGTGATCTAATAATTGGATTTGAGTGTAATTTATAATAATACATGTTTAAGGAACTACAATTTTGAGAGTAAATTGTTGTTTTGAATAATTATGTCTTGGGAAAATGAAAAAATGAAAAAAATGAAAATTTTATATATTTTGTATATTTCCATATTTTCTATTTTCTATTTTCTATAATTTTTTTGTAATTTTTATCTTTTTTATAATTATTTACAATTATTTATCATTTTTAATTTCTTTATAATTATTTACAATTTTTATACTTTTCTGGTTTTAAAAAAATAATTTTCTATACTTTTTATGTAAATTTCTATAATTATTTATTAATTTTAATTATTTTCTATAAATTTTAGGAAAACATGTTTTGTTATAATTTTTAGATTATTAATATTATTTTCTTAATTTTTATGATTTTTATATTTTTAAAAAAATAAAAAAGAAAATTTAAGCTAAAACATATTTTATAATTATTTTAAGGTAAAACGTGCATCCCATGGTAATACTTTTCATAACTCAACAAATTGAAAGAAATTTAAATAAATAAACAAAAAAACAAATATAAATTATTAGGTAAAAAGATTTCTTCAGTCTCTCTCAATTTTAAAATTGAGTAAATTGGTCCATCTCAAAAAAAAAAAGTTGGAGCAATTTAATCCTTATTAATTTCGAAAGTAAACAATTAAGGACAATTACTTCCGTCAGTTGTACATAATTTTGATTGGTATAATAACAAATTTAGCTTTCGATATTTACATATTTTGTTATTCTAGCCTTAATTCTAAAAACCTTAACATTTACACAAATATTGCGGGATAATTTTGTTAAATTAAGACTGGTTTAACAGAATGTATAAACTTTGAGGGCTAAAATTATTATTATACCAATTAAAATAATATACAATTGATAGAAAACATTTGCTCACTTTCGAAATTGATAAAAATTAAATTGCTTTAATTTTTTTGAGACTTTTTTACTAAATTATTACTATGATAAATGGAAATAAACTGACAAAAAAGAAAAGTCAAATTATGGACCCAAAGATGTAAAATTATAGTTCTACTTACTTGTAAGCAGTGTTGAGAGGGATGCCATTGTCAAGCAACAAAAATACACCAAAGATGTGTCTGCCCGAAGGATCAAATATATCTGAATTATTTAAGCTTGCCAAAGAGCTATATTCCTCCTCTTCTTCTTCTTTTCCTTTCTCTCTATTTTTAATTATATTTTTAGCTGCAAAAAAAAAATCAATGGTGATGTGATACATGTGTCATAAGATTTCTTCATGTCATCAAGCAAAGAATAGGTTCGATTAAAGTATTTGGGAAGTCCATGTATGATAGGGATTAAATCGAATTAATTTTACTATTATTAAATGGGTTAATTTATTTCATATACTATTAAAAAAATAAAATAAGTTTAAATTGTGATAGAGTTAACAGTTATTGTATAAAAAAGTTTTGAAAATTATTATTCTTTTAATTGCAGTTTAATTCCAAATAAAAGCTTTCATTTATAAAATCATACAAACTTTAAAAATATTAACTCTGTTTAACAGTAAATGATATATATATATTTTAAAGAGTAAATATAAACTCTATTATGATTTGGCCTTATTGATTCTTTTTAATAATTTATGGACTAAATTGATTAGACCCTTATAATAGAGGGACCTCTCAAGTAGATTCACTGCAACAAATCTCACTCTTTTCAGAATCGATTGGACCAAAAATCAGTCGAAATACCAATTCAAAATAAGGAATTGAACTGGTCGATTAGACTGATTGAATCGATTTTTTAAAATATTTTTATTAATTTATTGAATTCAACTCATTTGAGAGATTGGAAATAGCAGACTGCTAATTGGGCAAGTTCAGTAAGCAAGATTGAAGGCATGAAGAATAAATTATAAAAATCCAAATAATTAAAAGAACCTTTTACTCACTTTATTTTAGGTGAATGTTTATACTTTATTACATTAAATCTTTTTTAATTAATCACGAGAGTTTAAATAAGATGATAATGATTTTTTTTACCTTAATCAGTGGTCGAAGGTTCGATTCTCGCCTTGGGTATGGAGGAGCAACTTTAAAACTCGTGGTCAACATCTATCTGCTTAATAGATCTATAGAATATGGAAGATTACTTCGATATTTTAAAAAGAAAAAAAAATTAGTTTATAACCAAGTAATAATATTTTCATCGTATTTATAAAGAAGAACAAATATAATAATAATAGTCGGAACTTGCTAGAATAACTATATAACGTGGGTGCTTAAATTGCAAACTTTTTATTTTAAGTGCCTAAAAAAATTTTATAGTTGGCTAACTATATGTGTTGTTTACCCTAGTTTTTTAGTAATTGAGTTAATACCCAATTAACCCGTGACACCAACTCAATTAAATGTTTTGTAATAAGTATTAGATTTTTTTTTCATAATTTTTTTTTGTAAAATATATTTTCAATCTTCTTTTAGTAAATAGGGGATTTAAACATTTTCATCCAACTCGTTAGTAACGTAAATTAAATATTTTTAATATTAGAAAAATTATTAATAATTAGATTACTATTTTTAGAAATTCAGAGAGACATGAGAGATCTTTTTACCAAATAATTACTATTTTTAGTTTGATAAATGAAAATAAACAGATAAAAAAAATCAAATTATTACTACTTACTTGTAAGTATCATTGTGAGGGATGTTATTGTTAAGCAATCGAAATACACCAAAGATGTGTCTGCTTGATAGTTAGGGTGTTCACCGCCGCAGGTATGACTTGAGCTCAAGTTGTACTAGTCGTGTTGTTGTTAGAGCTTTATCCTCTTTTTATAGTTCATCATAGAAAAAATATCTCCGAATGAATTATTTAAGGTTGCCAAAGAGCTATCATCCTCTCCTTTTTCTGTTCTATTTTTTTTCGCAGTTGAGGATTTTTAATTATATTTATAGCTACAAAAAAAAATCAAAGTTGATGTGATACATGTGTTATGAGATTTCTTCATGTGATGAAGGAAAGAATCAGCTAGGTTAAAGTATTTGGGACACTAGTGAATTATAGGGATTAAATCGAATTAGTTTTTTTTATTAAATAGGTTAATTTATTTTATAAACTATTAGAAAAATTAAATAAGTTTAAACTGTAATAGAGTTAACATTTACTGTATAAAAATATTTTAAATTTTTTTTTCATTTGTAGTTCAATTCCAAATAGAAGGTTTCATTTATAGAATCATACAAGTTTTAAAAATATTAACTCTATTAAATAGTAAATGATATTTTTTAAAGAGTAAATATAAACTCTATTCTAATTTGGCATTATTTGATTCTTTTTAATAGTATATGGACTAATTTGATTAGATCGCTATAATAGAGGAACCTCTCAAGTAGATGCACTGCAACAAATCTCACTCTTTTTAGAATCAATTGGACCAAGAATTAATCGAGATACGAATCCAAAATAAGGGGTCAAACCGGTCGATCAGAACAATTGAATCGATTTTTAAAAAATATTTTTATTAATTTATTGAATTGAATTTATTTGAGAGATTGGTTGAATCACCTAAAAACTTTGACAAATTTAAAAGAGTTGTTTAGGGGAAAAAATGGAAAAAATTTAAGGCATGAAGAATAAATTATAAAAATTGAAATAATTAAAAGGACCTTTTACTCACTTTATTTTAGGTGAATGTTTATACTTTATTACATTAAACGAAATTTTTAAATAATCACGAGATTTAGACGAGATGTTAATCAATGATCGAGGGTTTGATCATCGTTTTGAGTATGGAGCAGCCTTAAAACTCTTGGTCAGCTTCTATCTCCTTAATGGATCTACAGAATAGGGATGATTAGTTAGATACTTTGAAAAGAAAAGAAAAAAGCTTTTAATTTTTATCGTATTTATTTTGTTATTTTATATAAAATTTATACACATAATGACTTTCAATATTTTTTTTATTTCAACTAAATATCATTTAATTTTTATATAAAATTATTGATCTAATAATTTAATATATATTGCTGATTGAATTTTAGCTCAATTGGAATTGACATTGTTGTTAGTGAAAGACATGAGTTCGAGTATGTTGAAGCGCATTATCCTCCTATTTAGAGGTGATCATGGGCCGGGCCCGGAAAAAAATTTTAGCCCGCTTTCTAGGCCCGGGCCCGGGCTCGATATTTGGGCTTGAAATTTTGTCCAGGCCTGGCCCGGGGAAAAATACTAAGCCCAAGCCTAGCCCGGCCCGGCCCGTTTTTAAAAGATTGAATTAACTTTTTTTATCATTTGAGGGGCAAAGTGTAATTTTACCATTACTATTTTAAAATTTTATAAATTATAAAGAGTTAAAATAAATTTTATTTTTATTTTAGAGTGGAACCCTTGCCCATGAAATATCATATCAACAAATTTAACAATAGTAATAATTAAAATTAAATTTTAAATTTTGAAATATAAAAATTAAAAATTTTAAAATAAAAATAAAAATAAAAAATAAATTTCAAAATATACGGGATTAGGGAAATGGGAAATGGGGAGGGGAAATGAGAAATTTATTTAAAAAAAATATTTATTATTTTCGGGCCAAAAATATTTTGCCCGAGGCCTGGCCCATTTTCTAAACGGACCTCGTTTTTTGTCCAAACCCATATTTTGGGCCTATATTTTTACTCAAATCCTCTCATATTTCGGGTGGGCCGTCGGGCCGGGCGGAATGATTGAGAGAGATTATAAATAATTTTAGGCATTGTATAAAAAAATAACAGAGATGATAATAATAGTCGGGAAATTGCTAGAGTAACTTCATTCATTTAAAAGTTATTGTAGAAGAGAATATTTATAAACTTGGATTAGCTGATAAGCAATGAATAGATGCAATTATGCAAAGAGGTAAAAGAATATTCAATTGTAGACATCACACCCCAATTATTATTAATAGGTGATTTGAAATTATTTATTTTAGTTGAAATGAGGTAGCATGGCTTAACTCATGTTAAACGAGTGTTTGAAAAAAAATTTAACCACTGTTTCATATAAGTTAAAACGGTGATTTGACATTATTAACTAAGGGTGAATATTCGATCGTATTGAGTCAAATCGGGTCAAAAAATTTCGAGTTAGTCGAGTTGACGAATCCTATTTTAGCAACCGAAGTCAATTTTAGATTTTTTTCAAATCGAATCGAATCGAGTCGAGTCAAGTCGAGCCGCGTTAACTGATCCTATTATTTATACTCAATTTTAACTAAATGGTTTTAACTTTTAATGTTAGAAAAGGTAAACATTTATCCAAAAAATTTGATTTTTTTATGCGAGTTTATCCGAATAACTCGAATAACTCAAACCATTTAACTCAAATTATTTTATTGAGGTAAGTTCGTATAGGGGTTATTTTGTTAAATTTCCTTTTTAGTGAATAATTGTAAGTTTTTTTATAATTATAAATGGTCATAAAATGTTAACTAGCATTTGGATTGAATTGCAAAATTGAAATAGTTGATAGAAATGTGTGAAAGATGGGAACTTTACGAAATTATAGTTATGAAACGATGCAATGGAACGAATCAATAACTTATATGTGAAAGTATTTTGTCTGAACCTTAAGAATTCTTAACATACAAATTACACTAGAGAATTACGCTACTTCCAAAGCATCCTAACATTCAATTCCAAATAGAGTGTCCCAACGGGCATTACAACAAACATGGATAGTGGACATATTCAAATTAGCCATCACCTAGCCCACCAAATTCGAGGCAAAGAAATTGACCTGAATATAAGTTGTCACCAAGTTTTTCCACACGTGTATGGGCGTGGGCAATCCTTGATTGCGTGAATAGAACTCCCCTAAATTGCCCCCATAGGTGAAAAAAGGCATCAATGGTGATTCCCCTTTTACACCTCTCCATATTAGTTAGGAGTCTATCCTTCATAAGAAGTCAAAGGAAACAACATTCCAACAACTATTATTGGCATCCCAATTCTAACTTGCAAAGGCCACAAAAGCATCAGAAATCGAGGACCGACTATCAACCATCCTTTTCTAAGTTATCATGTCTTTGCCCCCATCCAATCTCCTAGGGACGATGGTAAATATGCAAAGCAACATAGTATGACCAAGCCATAAAGAGAGTTTCCCCCAATCCCATTTCCCAACTTGAGTCGACATCTCATTAACCAACCCTTTTTCATTACTTCCCATGGAAGAGTACTTACGATTCCAAAGAAGACCAACATTTGAAATCCAAACATACATTTTATAATCTAATATACATTTAATCTTTTATAATAATATTTTTCAATAAAATAATTTATAAAACCATATATCAAATATATTTAATCTTGATATCATCCTAACTCACCTTTAAAAAGTAAAAAAAACAAAAAAACAAAACCATACACCCATGTAAATATATATATAAAGAAAAATATATAAAAGAAATTAGTTCATATATGGTGAGATTTAAATTTAGATCTTTATAAATTTTAGACCTTCAATTTTACCATTTCAACTAAAGTTTGATTTATTTTTTTATATAAACTTTTATTTAGTACTAGATTATGGCACACCCATGAATAATGTGAAAATTTATGTAAAAAAACTAAAAATAAATTTAATAAAATAATTAAATATAGTTCGGTTGAAATGATAAGATTTAGATGTTAAATATTATAAAGTTTTGGGGTTCGAATCCTATAATGCATCCGTGAGCGAGTTTTTTTTAGATTTTATATGAAAAGATAAAATTGCCCTCAAAATAGTATGGTATAATGACTTATTTTGCATTTCAACTTTACATTTAATTTTCCGCATCTTTCAACCCTTAAAGTTATGATGTTTGTCAAATTACCCAAAAAGAATGAAAAAGTTAACGCTTGTTAACTTTGTTGACGTGGCATACACGTGGCATGCCATGTCAAAAATAAATAAATTTTTAAAAATTCAAAAACTATATAAAAATTATTAAAATATTATAAAATATAAAAATATTTTTAAATATTAAAAAAATAATTGCTAACGTGAAATACACGTGGTCTAAAATAATTTTAAATATTAAAAAAATAATTGCTAACGTGATTTGACAAATAATGCAATTTCAAGGGATAAATGAGGTGAAAAATTAAATTGATGGCTAAAATAATTTTTTTTTGCAAAGTTGAAGGGCCAATTATGCCAATAATATTTATTTGTTAAAATAATGGGCTTTTGCAAACTTTATGATTGAGTTGAGAACGGTTGATGGGTGACACCAATTGAATTTATATATAATTTTTATTAAATACATGTTCAATCTTATATATGTAGTTATTATTATTGTTGTTGTTGTTGTTAAAAAAATAGAAATAGCAGAATGCCAATTGGGCAAGTTCAGTAAGCAAGATTGAAGGCATGAAGAATAAATTATAAAAATCGAAATAATTAAAATAACCTTTTACTCACTTTATTTTAGGTGAATGTTTATATTTTATTACATTAAAATTTTTTTAATTAATCACGAGAGTTTAAATGAGATGGTAATAATTTTTTTACCTTAATCAGTGATCGAGGATTTGATTCTCGCCTTGGATATGGAGGAGCAACTTTAAAACTCGTGGTCAACATCTATCCGCTTCGTAGATCATCTATAGAATACAGAAGATTAATTAAATACTTTTAAAAGAAAAAAATAATAATTTATAACTAAGTAATGATATGTTTATCATATATATATATATATATGAAGAAGAACATATATGATAATAATAGTCGGAACTTGTTAGAATAACTTCATTCATTTAAAAGTTATTATAGAAGAGAATAATTATAAACTTGGAGTGGTGGATAAACAATGAATTGATGCAATTATGCAAAGGGGTAAAGAATATTCAACTGAGGACACGCTTTCTTTCAATATTTTAACTCACTCCAACGAGTATTAATAGGTGACTTGATATAATTTATTTCAGTTTAAATGAGTTAAGTCGATTTGAACTCGTATTTAAAAAAAATTAACTATCGCTCCATACAGATCAAGAAGGTGATATGATATTATTAACTATACTCCAAAAACTCGAGGTAAAAATCTAAACAAACACTATGTCAGTACCATAATTGTCTCTATCTATCTCCACCTATGTAATTGCAAGAAAAATTATGTAAATCAATGGCTTGTGTTTTAAAAAACATGAGTTTCTCTCCCTCCATAACCAGTAAACTGTAGCAAGGAAGGCTATCCTTCTTGTAATAGCCAATGGATTTTTCCCCATGGTCTTTCTAGTAAACCAACTAACTTTCCTCCTCCAATGTAAGATGTTTATATGTAAGTCATACCTCTGTAATACATCCTTCCAAACTGTGCCAGAAATAGAGCATTCAAAGAAAGGTGCTCGACAATCTCTTTATGAGAAGAACAAAGGCTGCACAAGTCATCAGACGTAATCTTCCATCGAAACAACCTGTCTTTAGTAGCAAGCCTATTCCTGATTTAAGTTTGCCCCACAGTAACTTGTACCAGCTCACTTGTGGCTTACAATCTCTAATAGCTTCCCAAGCAGAAGCAATAGTGTCTTCAGTTGTAGGTAAAGAGAACTTCTGCACTTCCTCCCATGCCTGAAGAGTCAACTGATCCATCGGGTCAGGTAGTCGCCACTCGCCATCTTCCATTCCTCCAGACGTCTTTAACAATAGTAACTTTTGGAATATCTGTATCAACCATTCAACCATGGGTCAAACCAAAAGCTAAGTTCTCCTCTTACCTATTTATATATAAAAAGCTCTTTCAAAGACTTTCTCAAATCAAGTAAATGTTCCATACCCAGTTAGCATCTGGTGTTTTAGTAATGCCCTAAAAGCTGATGAGCTTTAACTTGTTCTTAGCAATCCAAACAACCCATAGAGAAGATTTAGTACAAATAATATCCCAAATTTGCTTCCCAACAGCAGCTTTATTCCAGCCGCTATATAATATCCCAGTTAGCATCAGGTGTTTTAGTAATGCATTGTGCTTTATCATGTAAGATGGAATGCTATAGCATCAAGAATACAAATGGTGTCTATGTTGTATCATTTAACCAATGCATTCAAATTTATTTTATAAATTCACCTCGGTTTTGCCTATTAGTATGTGATTCAAGCACAGTTGTTAATAGGCATTTTTAAATAAATAAATATAGATACATTTTTTAAATTTTGAGGTACACGTATTACATTACGTCTAATTTTTGATTATTCGGTTGGCTACACCGATTCTTAATAGTAGAAATAAATAAAGTTTAACAGAAATTTAACAGAAATGATTAGTTTACTCTTTAATCTAATGTATAATTATTATTTTAACCATTTTTTTAAATAAAAGAGACAATATAAACCCGACTCTTAGCACATGAACGTCCATGGTACTTTTATCGATATAGAATTCATGAGGAGAAAATTAAAACAAAATATTATATATAATATTTAAAGAGAAGTTTTTAAAATATAGGAGTATAGTAAAATATTTAATATTTTAAGAAAAGAGACTTGACAATTTTTTTCCCACAGTTTTGTTGTTGTTATATTGTTGTTTTGCTACCATTTTGCTATTATATTACTATTATTTTGATGTTATTGTTTAGATATTGTATAACTCTTGTTTTATTGTTAATTTTAATAATATTTTAGAGGCATTTGCTTCCTAAGTTACAATTATGTTAGTGTTATTTAAGTAGGCTTTTTTTAATGTATTTTCATTTTGTTGGGAAGCATTTAGTGTATTTGATGTATTAAAATTTTTTAATTTGTTTTTATATAAAAAATTAATATAGGCGGGCCGGGTCTAACTTGAGTTTAACATTTTTAATTTGGACCGGTCTTAGGTAGAATTTTAGACTCATTTTGAAACAGACTCGAACCTAAAAAACGTATTTAAAATTTTATTTTGACTCGACTCAACTCAACTCATGATCATGATCAGTTGCATTAAAAGAAAAGGGCAACTGGTTGGTGCTAGTTATGACTTTTCTTTTCCTTTAAAAAGATGTTGATTATTACTATGATTGTGATAAAATTTTATTTGGTACAACGTAATTTGAAAATAAAAATTTTAAGCATTTTGACATCTAAAATTTTATTTTATTAGATGTAAGTAGTCTCTTCATTTAAATACCTTTATAAAATTTAAGCCGAGTAAGAAGTCAATCGGTGAAGCTTGTCCCAATGAAAAGTAGGCTCAAAATCGACTTCTTCAAGCATTTTGGGCAATGGCACCATTTGAATTTTCGTACTCAAACCAAGATGTGCCATGAGAAGTGCAACGTGGGTTATGAATTCCTCACCATGCTGGAGTTGCCTCGCATGCTCTTTCCACGAACATTGAGCCGCGGCATAAGTCAGCATGTTCAGCCACAGATCCGCTATCAGTTTCCATTTATCTTGGTTATCCCATTGGAACATAGATACCAAACTCTGCAATTGCTCCGCGATTTGGCACCCTTCAAAGAATGCCGACTTCCTCGAATTTCCCATCTGGATAAAGAATGATCGAGATCTAATGCCCATCCCAAACAACCCTCTGACAGCTTCCTTGAATTGGAATTTGTCGAGGGCGAAGTTCATCGCTTCAGTGCAGGTATCTTGGTGCCTTATGTTACCAATCCCTTCGGGAAGCATTGCGGGACATAGAAAAAGAAGGTACATCATATAATCAGATAAGACCTTACTTATCCGGCAATACTGCTCAAGTTGCACGGCTCGATACCGGTGATTGTCGTCATGGAAAACAACTTCTGTAGCAAAATGCCATAGGAGGAGACTGTGGGTGAATTCGACCTCGCGTACACTCCAAAGAATGTCTTCAGATGACCCTCCCATTCCTTTAAGCACACTTGAACCTCTATCATCCAATAACTCTGAGAGATTTTTGAACTCGGTCTCTGCGTATTTTTTTCGTTTTTCTTGGAGGCCGGAGTAGATAAACTGTTTCAACTCGAAGCTTACCTCTTTCCAACCGGTGTGTAAGTACTTCCCCATTCTGTCCTCAGAGTCGAATAAGTTTAAAACTGCAGCAAGATTCAGTTTCCTGGGCGGCAGGCAATAATCTAGCAGGCTATGCTGTGCCATGGACCGAATTCCCTCATTGGGCTTAGTAAAACGAACTAACTTAGGACCAATAAGCCTAAGAAACCTGTTGTTTTGTTGGTCTAACCAGTAGAGTCCCCAATCCGACCTAAGATGCAGGAGGGCGGAATAAATTTCAAGAAAGATGGCACCGACCATTAACAAGCAGGGTACGGCAATGTCAACTCGGGAGTCGTGTAGCTTGACAAAAACGAAGAAGGCAAGCAGCGTGCAAGTGATGAAGGATAAGCAAATGAAGCGAAGAATTACACCGAGTCGAGTTATAACTATAGGAATCTTTGTATACAGCAGATCATAAAGGAATCCAAGCTCAATCTCCACAATTGTGAAGGCCGCTTCTGCACTAACTTTGTTCTGGTCCAGCTCAAATACGTAACTCAAATTTTTGTAAATTCTGAGCTTGAGATCTGCAAACATGGGCTTGAACACTTGAAACAAATGAAAGGCTCAATAAAGATCTCCGTATTTCCCCTTAATTGGTTTCGGCTCCAAGTATTCTTCCAACGTCAAACGCATACCTCTTTCTGAAGGCGACTGTGAAGGCTCAACTTCCAATGGGGAACCTTTGTCATCAGAAAACACAGATTTCCTAAACCGGACGCTACTAGCTTTGAAGAGAGACCAAACCCTTTCCCCATACTTGATAACCCCGACAATGATTATTGGAATGGCCATGAAGATGACCAGTGGTGTTGCTATTGTCCAGAACTTGACATATACATAGAGAGCCACTCCAATATGGAAACACATTCCAAAGAAATGTCGTGGCCAGAGTTCATTGTCCGACAATGAGTAAGCGGTGATGGTATCGGGGCCACCCAAATGCAAGAGCAAGAATGGGGCCCAAAATAGAACCCGAGGATTGGTTACTTCATCCTTTCTACTTCTGAGGAGGGTACCCAAGGTTAATGCGGCCAACCAATCTGCAAACAAGTATAGGGTCCAAAGAAAAAAGGAGACCGTCTTTGAATTTCTGTCGCTGAATCTCCGTCGACTTCCAAGTTTTATCAGTGTAAGTTGAACGGTGAGGCTGACGATTACCATTGCCCGGAGTTCCCATTCCAGCCAAAGAGATAGTATACGATCCGACAGCGTTCTCAGAAGCGCTTGATCCCTGATCTCTAGGAACATCATTACACTGGCAACTGGAATTTAACAAAAATGTTAAGCTTACTGTTGAATGATTTTTCATTTATTCCAGGAATTAATTATTTAATTCTACTTCATAGTAGTTAAAGTTATTCTCGAATATTTATAATTATACAAATTCAAATCGTGCTATTCATAGAGTTGACATTTATTTGAGTAAACACATTCTAGTGTCATGGGTTGCGCGTCGGTGCTCGCAACCATGACAAACTGGTGCGATCCATCGTGTTCGAGGGAGGTCATTTAGGCCAACCAAACTGGCCCAACCAAACTGGCCCGGTGATTTGAAAGATTAAAAGCCCATCTCAAGAGCCTGATAGAAATGGGAAGTGTTCTAGAAGATATAATTATGGAATCTTAGAGTTCTATTTGTATATAGCTGGTTATGTAAGCTTAGAGTTCTAATTGTATTCAGCTTTTAATTATAGCTATTGATATACTGTGAGGCTCAACTATAAATAGAGACCTCTTTGCTAATTGTAGATTCAGGGAGTTATTAATAAGAATTTTGAGAGTATTCACTCAAACTTTTCTCTCAAGTGTTCTTGCTTTTGTTCATCTTTCAAGGCTCGTTCTTACTTTGTTCTTCTGTTGTTCTTCGTGAAAATCTTAAGGGAATTCTATTGAATCCTTTATTGTCGCAAGTGAAGTTGACTTGGGCGTTTTTGCTGCTGAATATTTTTTTGTTACAAGTTAGGCTGACTTAGGCGTTTTGAGCAGAGAAACTGCCTAAGGCCGCACGGATCGCGTGGGAAAACTCTAAGTCCGTGACAGTTGGTATCCGAGCTAAGGTTCGAAGCCACCGTTGAAAGATGTCAAAAGAAGTTGAGGGAGTGGAGACCCGTGGGAGGGCTAGGAAAGCCAGTCGCTCAAGGGACATATTGTCTGCTTTAGAGGATCGCGTCGTCACTCTCGAGAGTTCAATGGGGGATATCAAGGAGAGGGTGGAAGACGTTGATGATAGGCTCCATGATGGACTGCAGTCCATGCAGGAGCAGCTTAAAGAGTATGTGACGGATAATATGAAACAGTTGACTGGTAGAGATGATGCCATTGAGGCTATGGTGGTGGCCTTGAAGGGAGAGATTGCGGAGCTCAAGGGTGAACTCACAATCTACAAGGTTGCCTTGGGCAATGGTGGGTTAGCGGCTGCCGCACCCAAGCCCAATATTGATGTTCCCAAGCCAAAAGAGTTTAAGGGAACAAGGTCCACAAGAGATGTGGACAACTTTTTGTGGGGAATCGAGCAATACTTCTGTGCCAAAGGCATCACGGAGGATGTCACTAAGGTAACTACTGCTGCGATGTATTTATCTGACGTTGCTTTGTTGTGGTGGCGTCGTAGGTCCACTGATGTGAGACGTGGTGGGTCTGAAATCGAAACATGGGAGGAGTTTCGATGTGAGTTCAAAGCACAGTTTTACCCAGAGTATGCCGAGGATGAGGCTCGGGCAAGGTTGCGTCGGCTTGCGCAACAAGGCACTGTGAGGGAGTATGTACAGGAGTTTAGCGAGCTTATGCTCCAAATCTCAGATATGGGGGAGAAAGAGGCATTCTTTTCCTTTATGGACGGATTAAAACCGTGGGCGAAGCAAGAGTTGCAGCGCCGAGGAGTTCAAGAGCTCACCAAGGCTATGTCAGTAGCAGAATCACTTGCTGAATTTGGTGGGAGGAAAGACAATTCCAATTCTTCTAAACCCAGATTAAAGGGTAATAGTGGGGGAGATAAAGAAAGGCCCACTAGGAACGGCGATGGTAAGAAACCTTGGGACAAGAGAAAGAGTGGGCCTATAAGGTGCTTCCACTGTGAGGGTCCACATATGATCAAGGACTGTCCAAAGAAGGCCGCTCTTAAGGCTATGGAAGCAAAGGGGGAGTCCGATGTGGAGGATAACAACCTTGGATCGATACTAGGGGGTGTCGAAGATAGAATGAGCCATGGTTTGATGTTTGTAGACATCATTGTGGCCGGCAGAAAATTGAATGCGCTCGTCGACACAGGCGCTTCTGACTTATTCATGTCTGAGGAGGCTGCTTGTAAACTAGGCCTCAAGATAGATAATGAAAGGGGTCGGATCAAAACAGTGAACTCGGAAAGTATTCCAATCAAGGGGGTTGCAAAGGGAGTAGATCTTCAGCTCGGAAATTGGTCAGGGAAGGTATCCATTAAGGTAATACCACTTGATGACTATGATTTTGTGGTGGGACTAAGCTTCCTTGATCAGGTTAAAGCTCTTATTGCCCCTTCGAGCAATTACATGGTGATTTCAGATGCGAAACATCAATGCATGGTGAAAGTGACAAGGAAGAGAAGCTTTGAGGGAAAAACACTATCAGCAATTCAGTTTGCTAAAGGTGTACGGAGAAATGAAGTCTCATATTTAGCCACCTTGAAGATCGAAGAGACCGTTGAGTTTGTTAGTAAGACCCCGAAAGAAGTGGGACAATTGCTACAATCATTTCGAGATGTAATGCCTACTTAGTTGCCAAAAAGATTGCCACCCAAGAGGGAGGTGGACCACAAAATTGAGTTAGTATCCAATGTGGTGCCGCCAGCAAGGGCCCCCTATCGTATGTCTCCGCCAGAATTAGAAGAGTTGCGGAAACAATTGAAGGAACTTTTGGATGCGAGATTCATTAGACCATCCAAATCCCCATATGGTGCGCCAGTGTTGTTCCAAAAGAAACACGATGGGTCTTTAAGAATGTGCATCGATTATCGAGCTCTAAACAAGATCACCGTGAAGAATAGGTATCCTATTCCTCTTATCGCAGATTTGTTCGACCAGCTTGGTAGTGCAAGATGGTTTACCAAGTTAGATTTGAGATCGGGGTATCATCAAGTTCGGATAGTCGAGGGGGACGAACCAAAGACAGCTTGTGTGACACGGTACGGTTCGTATGAGTTCCTTGTGATGCCTTTTGGACTCACGAATGCTCCAGCTACATTCTGCACCCTAAAGAATAAGGTACTTCAACCCTTTCTTGATCGTTTTGTGGTTGTTTACCTTGACGATATTGTGGTCTATAGCAAGTCGCTTGAAGAGCACGTAAGACACTTGAGGGAGGTGTTCCAGACTTTGAGGGAAAATGAGCTATTCGTCAAGGAGGAGAAATGCTCATTTGCCCAACAAGAGGTGTCATTCTTAGGCCACATTGTGGGAGGCGGTAAGATCCGAATGGATAAAAATAAGATTCGAGCCATTTCAGAGTGGGAGCCTCCAACCAAGGTAACAGAGTTGAGATCTTTCCTTGGATTGGCAAATTACTATCGCCGCTTTGTCGAAGGCTACTCCAAAATTACCACTCCCTTGACGGACATGTTGAAGAAGGGGAAGGTATGGGATTGGAATCCAGAATGTGAGAAGGCCTTCAACCAATTGAAGCAAGAAATGACGAGGGAGCCCGTACTTGTCTTGCCGGATTTTACGAAGCCTTACGAGGTACGTACAGATGCATCAGATTATGCTATTGGGGGAGTACTGATGCAAGATGGACACCCAATTGCTTTCGAGAGTCGAAAGCTTAACGAGACGGAACGTAGATATACGGTCCAAGAGAAAGAGATGACCGCGGTAGTACACTGCTTGCGCACATGGAGACATTATTTATTGGGTTCCAGGTTCGTGGTCCTTACCGACAATGTTGCCAATAGTTACTTTCTAACCCAGAAAAAGTTGTCTCCCAAGCAGGCTCGTTGGCAGGTTTTACTAGCAGAGTTTGATTTCACAATGGAATATAAACCAGGAAGTGCCAACAATGTTGCTGATGCACTTAGTCGAAAGATGGAATTCGCAGCAATCAGTCAACCTGATGGCTCTTTGTTGGAACGCATTCGAGAGGGATTGTCCCATGATCCTACGGCCAAAAATTTGATTGAGCTTGCCAAGGAGGGAAAAACAAGAAGATTTTGGCTTGATGGGGAGCTAGTATACACTCATGGTCACCGCCTCTATGTGCCCCATTATGGGAAACTCCGTAAGGAAGTCATGAAGGAATGTCATGACTCGAAATGGGCAGGCCATCCAGGGATGCATCGCACTTTGGCCCTTTTGGAGGATCGCTATTATTGGCCTCACATGGGTGCTGATGTGGAAACCTATGTGAAAACTTGTCTAGTGTGCCAACAAGACAAGGTTGAGTTAAAGACTCCAGCCGGCTTGCTTCAACCCCTGCCAGTCCCAGAAAGGCCATGGGAGAGTTTATCCATGGATTTTATTACTGGTTTGCCTAAGTCTGACGGGTTTGCTAGTATTCTTGTTGTGGTAGACAGGTTTTCAAAGTATGCGACTTTTATTCCAGCGACCAAAGAGTGCCCTGCTGAGGAAGTAGCTCGGTTATTCCTTAGACACGTGGTGAAATATTGGGGAGTGCCACTATCTATTATCAGTGATCGAGATGGTCGATTTACTGGTCGGTTCTGGACAGAGTTGTTCAAGTCAATGGGCTCAAATTTGAACTTCTCCACGAGCATGCATCCACAAACCGATGGGCAAACTGAACGAGTAAATGCACTGTTGGAGACGTATCTTCGGCACTATGTGAGTGCCACACAAAGGAATTGGCCAAAGTTACTGGATGTGGCCCAATTTTCATATAACTTGCAGCAAAGTGGGACCACGAATCAAAGTCCATTTGAAATAGTGACGGGTCAACAGCCACTCACACCCAACGCTGTTGTGACACATTACACAGGACCAAATCCGGCAGCCTATAGATTCGCAAAAGATTGGCAAGAGAAGAATGACTTGGCTAGAGCTTGTTTACACAAGGCAAGTAA